>NW_017732684.1:73742-107493 GCF_001890085.2 Hipposideros armiger | reverse complement strand
CTGGCATCCCAAGCCAGTTCTTAACCATCACGCCACTTGGCCGGCCCCTGTATACGCATTTTAAGATAATACATGCATACATTTTTTTGGCACCCTCTGCATGTGTCAGCGTATTTTTTTAAATATAATTTAATAAGTATACAGATACTTAGTACATTCATGCTTGAGAACATGGAAAACTTTTAAATTCTGAAGGAACCTTTGGCAGGAATTCACAGACTATCAAGATTGGTCCATTTCATAGCCTCCTCCTCACTGCCTATTTCACTATTAATTCTAACACTGAGGAATTGATTTAAAAGCGAACGTAAACAGACAGGTAATCATTACTCACCATCGTGTGACCTGAGCATTTATATGGTGACACTTTTATCTTAGTATCCTGTAACATGCTGAAAACTGCTGCTTGAGGTGAGATTTTGTATGCTTCTAACTTGTCCTCACATACAACAGCCATTACTCCTTGATGGGGTCAATGTTTATTCCTAAGACAATTTCAGATCCTCTTGAAATTGTTATCGCTGGTCTGTGCTTTGTAACAGTTGATCATGCTTTTATTTTTATACATTTACTCCAGCTCAGTATTCTCTTACAGTATTTCTAGAGCCTATAAAATATACAGGTGGAAGGGAATTTTTTATTATTTTTTATTAAGCCCATTTTGTGTGAATCCCTTTGCTACTGTTCTTGGGGATAAATCATAAAATATAAGCAATGCGCTCTGTGGAACTTATACTGTCCTGACTGTATTAGTTTATCTGTCACCAGGGTTGTGTACATTCAAAACTGAAAATGAAATAAAAGGGATGTACCGACGGCAAGATTCCCTATTTTAATTCTTCAGAAGAGCCATTAGAATAGTTTAGATTATGTGGCAAATTGGCAACTTAATTCCCCCATCCCAAACACTCCCGGAGGCTGAAGTCCCTTTTTCTCCAAGTTTGATTCTTCCACCTTTCAGGTTTGTCAGGTTAGAAGTTTCCTGAACTGGAGGTGTGTAAAATAATGCATTTTGCTTTCAATACAACAATTCATTATTTAACAGGCTAGGTAAGATTTAGCAAAGGTTTCTCCCAGAGTAACAGCCCAAGAGAGATAAAGAGATAAAAAAGTTACATTCTGATCTATTTTGTGTCTTAGAAGAAGACAAACATTCACCCAGCTGGTCACTGAGGTACGGACTGTGGGGACAAACAGCCCGACCCAGGAGTTTGGGTCCCTGACAGTGTGACCTCGGGGACCATCTTTAACTAGGAGAAGGTAGTTAGACATCTGTGTCATACATGGAATCATCCTTCTCCTGTGTAATTTAGAGGGCAGGTTTGAGGCTTACATTTTTTAAAGTATGAGAAATATTTGAGATACAAAGTCTGTAAGAAAATGTTAATATCGTGGAGTAGGGAAATGGTATCATTATCCCTTTACTGGTTTTATATTGGATTTAAACAAAAAAGCATGGGCGCATTGTTCCTGTTCAGAATGATTTTTTTTTAAGCACTGTCCAGCAATGACTATAGTAGCTGAACTGATGCTGCCACTGAAGAATGGGTCTTGCTCTGCACTGGTAGCTTCGGGCCTCTTCACTTCTGGTAAAGCAAAGGGTCGCGCCCTACTTCCTTCAAATCTCTCGTCTCTGTTGAAGGGTCATGTCCATGTACAACACACCATCCCTTCAAACACTTAGAGTGAACACTTAAGGTTGTTGTTCAGTCTTAGCGATAACCTCCTGGACTAACTTTCATGTGGAAGAATTGTGGCGCATTAGAGAAGGAACTAATATTTATATCTGTAGTGCTCTCCCTGGTGCTTTACTCATGTTCCCTTCTTCATCCTACAATTTAGAGGCAGGTGTTATGATCTCAATTTAAAGAGGATAAAACTGAGACTCAAGTTGTTGAGGAACCTTGTTCAAGGTCACAAAATAAGGGAGTCGTAGATTCTGGTGTAAAACCCAGGTCTGTGGTTCACAGTCAGCATTTTCTCTTCTACCATGTTCCCTCCAACTGCTCCTTTGCTCACCTCAGCTGTAGATTCCCATTCTTTTGGGAATTTATCACAACCTGCAGATAATCATTGCATTTTTCTCCTTGGACACTTCATAGAACATTGTTTCCAATTATCCTACCATTCTTGCAAGACAGATATTATACTCCAGTGCGCAATCCTACTAAGATTGGGTTGTATTGTAAGATGTATTTGCAAATAATCAAAACCCATCTCATAGAGTAAGGTCAGACAAAGAGTCATTCTATTAATCAGATCCGCTAGATTAAGGAAATAGCCTCCAATCACATGAAAGATAAGTGGTGAGTGACAATTCTGACATAAATTCATTTGACTCGGGAGCCCGTGTTGATCTGCCAGGCTGGGCTGCCCTCCCCAAAGCCTGCAGGCTCTGCACGTCGGCCCGTTATATTATCCTGCATCCACCGCAAGCACCCTCAGCAAACTGCCTGGATGGTGCTGAGGAAACTCCTCTGGGGTTAGATGACGTGGCTCCACACCGGGTCCCTATCTTTACTATCAGGACAATAGGAGCACCTGTCACATAGGATTCCTAGGGGGATTAAATGAGTTAAATACATGCAAATACAACAGTGCCTGACTTATATTAAGCACCCAATAAATGACCATTGTTGTTATTGTCAGTGGTGTTATTATTATTATTATTATTATTATTATTACTATTCTTTACAGAATCAGCAGCAATTGATAATTGTATATATGCATTTGGAGATAGTTTTTTTTGTTTTGTTTTGTTTTTTCCCATTAATTCTATTCACTAAATAAGACCTGCAATTGTTATAACATTTTTGAAGTTTGTTCTTTTTATAATTTTATGCATTTCAAAGCAGATCATATTTCTCATTTCAACAGTTACCATCACTGATACCGTTAAATATTAAATGTATTTTGCAAACAACCATGTGCCTCTATACAAGACTCTTAATCATAAAACATTCATTTTGTCAAAAATAGCATTAAGTATTAATATCCTCAGTAGTCAATATTTAATGTATGCACATCCTACCTAAAGATGAGATCATTTTCATAAAATATTTACAACACTTATCACCTGTTCTGTGTGAAGTACCTTGGAAACCTAGACATTGGAATTGTCATCTATTTCTAGAAGGCTGTATAGACATAACAGTATCTCTGAGTATTAAGTCACACACATTCTGCATTCCTTTTTATTCAAATTTCAAAAATTCAACTCTATTAAATATCACAGTTTCTGTATGTACATAGAAGTTTCCTAGACTCATTTAGCAAAATTAGTTACCTGATCCTCTGTATTCCTGTAGTGTGTTTCGCTTGTAATGATTTTAGCACTCGTTGTGGTAGGTTATACTGTATCATGCCAATTCTAAAATGAAATTTACTTATTATTTTTACATTTTCACATCTCTCTGAACTTGAGATATGTCTTTTAATCAATGCCATAGTTGCTGTCATCTAGACATCAGTTATGAAGTAGGTGTCATGGCCTGTACATGCAAACATCAAAAGCAGCAACATCAGATTTTAAAAGAAACTTCCAGAAACAAAATGTGGGAATGTTTTAAACCCCTAGCATCAAATTTATTGTAAAGAGGGAATGAGGGAGGTGATAAATCAAATGTTTTGGGCAACATTGAAAACATTTGCAAATCTGTAAACATTTGCAAATCTGGCTGAATGGTTTTTATTTTTTTATGAATTAAGAAATTCAGGAAAGCCAATCAATACTTTTGCTGAGCCCAGAAGAGGACATCGTTTGGGTAAACACAGGATTGACAACTCTGAATTGAAAGGGATGCAAAAGAATCAGACTTCAAATGTGAAAAAATGTAAAGGATAATTGAACCAATTTAGTTTTGAGTGAGTCTTAAAAAACAAAACAAAACCTCAACAAGAATACAGTAAGAATTCTATAAAATAAATGCAATGTGTCCGAGTTGCGTTGCCAGTATTTTACATTTCTTAGTGGCACATTACACAGTGGTGCATGTTGTGATCAATAATGACTTAGCGTTGGAGATACCATCTCCAGATATCTGCTTCTCCATGAAAGCGAGCTCGTCTAGGTCAGGGTTCCTGTGTTACTCATCCTTGAATTCTCCTTGCCACATACAACATTTGGCACAGGGGAAAGGTATTAAATAGATATATGAATAAATAAATGAAAGATTTATTTGTGTGTGTATAGCCTGTCTCCCTTAACTGAAGCATGGACTCCTTGGTTCATTCTTTGATTTATGCATCAAGAACCTATTGGGTTCCATTGTGTCGGGCATTAAAAATGTAGGGGGAAAAACCCGTACAGTTCTTGTCCTTGAAAAGCTCATGGCTGAATGAGTAAACAGTCACATATACAGAAAGATACACAAACCTGTACTGGGTGCTGTAATAGAAGTGTGTTCGAGATTCAGTGAAAGCGTGCAGACACAAATTCAGCCTGCTATGTCCGCCAAGATTTCCTAAGGGAAGAGGAAGTTAAGCTGAGGCTTGAATGAGGGGAAGGAATTTTCAAGATGAACCAAGGAAAATGCAAGATGAATTTTCTAGGCACGTGGAGCAACACCCACAAAGCAGAGGAAGTAGAGAACTACAGGGAGTCCAGTGTGACAAAGAATCAAGCAAACACGATCACAGGAAATTGGATGGCTCCTGGGGCTGGAGAGAAAAACAGGAGCAAGCTTGAGGAGACTTTTGTGCCATGATAAAGCTGAGAATTTTACAATTCATAAAAATATTCCACACATGAAGTAAAGTGAAGCCTTGCACAAAGTCGACTCCCTGTCAATCATGGAAAGCTGCTGTGGGCTAAGGCATGGGATGAGGGGCCAGGCTGCTGAGAGGAGCTAGGGAGACATCCTCCTGGGAAGGCTGACAGAGAAGAGGAGAAGGCTGGGAGAAAAAAAGCTACTGAGTCTATAGCTAACAGACAATAATGCACTGTGCATGTCCCCAGAGACCATTCCAATTTATTTGTTTATCCATTTGTTACTTTCAGTAATTTCATATCATTGCTCACCTCCAAGATATAGGAGTTTGACCCTGGAGAGAACCAGTAATTTATTTTTAAATTCCAATGGAAGATTAAGAAAGGAGGTTAGCGATGTTGACATTTGTGTGCTGATAAATGTGTCAGTGAATGGAGGAGAGATTCAGTCCTAGAGTGTGGCCTTTGAAAGTGTCATATTGACAATGCCGGCGAGAATCAGCACTGCGCGGACCAGGGGCCAGGCAATCAAGTTAGGTTAGTCAGATCCCAGCAGAAGTCAGAGGGCTTTCCGCATCCATTCTAACTCATTTTCTCGATGTTATTTGTTACTCCCCAGAATAGAGTCTTCTCTTTATACGTTAATCTCCCCACTAGAAAACAAGCCCTCCGAACCATGCCCTAGATGAAATCATCTCCATGTCATCCATACAGACAGCGTTAGAATAAAAACTCCTGAAATTATTTGGGTTGGTGACACTCTTTTTTTTTTACCATTTTAAACTCCTCAACTAAAATAACCCAGAAATGATACAAGATTATTATGTGTGGAGTGTTTATTTTACCTGGCCTTTATTCTAAAGATATATTTTTTAGCTACTTCAGATTAAGTATATCATGATTTAAATATTTAAAGCATATGTCAGGATTTTAGTGGCTTTTGATGTGTCACACACTTGTTTATAGTGCTTTTTATATTTGCTTATATGCCAGGCAGAGGGTGCTTGCTGATCAGTAATCTTTTGTTGTTGTTGTCGTCACATGGAGAGTCTGTGTCTCCCGATTTCTGTAGTATCTAGGTGATTTTTTTGCAGCCAACATAATACAGGTATGCACCACTTCTAGGCTTGGCCCATAAATAACTCCCTTTCTGCCCTTTGATGCAGATGAACAGGGTGACGTTAGGAGCCAGGTGCATGCACTGATCAGATACTGCACTGGACTGTTATGTGAGTCAGTCAAATGTATTACTTTAAACCACTGAGAGGATGGCTTGGTTTGTTAGAATAGCAAACATGCCACTCCCCCACAGGAGGTCCTAGCTGAAATTAAAATAGCCAAGGAGACCCTGAAGAATAGTAACCAAACTTGGCAAACAGAGGAGAAGTGAGGAGTTTAGATTATAATTCCAGAGCAGAGGCAAGTCTGAGACCGGTGTCGTGCTGTGCTGAGAGTTGTGTAGGGGCTAGAGGACACAGAGTACCTGGGCTTCTAGAAACCAAATGTTCTTTTATGTGGGTGGCTGATGCGTAGTTCGAGGACAGAACTGTAGAACAAAATGCAGTTACAGAAAAAAAAAAAAATTCCAGCTTGAGCCCAGGGAAGAAAGGTTGTGTAAACGTAACTCAGAGAATAAGTTCCAGCTTACCTGATTGGAGGTTCCTACCTTGGCATCCAGTTCCATGAGGAAAAGCCTGAAATTCAGATGGAGGCCTGGTCAGGCCATGTTTGGCTGGAGTGAAGGAGGGGGCGAGGTCAGCAAGGTGCAGGTGGGGGCTGGGCTCAGTTAGCGTCATGCACCCTGGCCTTGGGAAGGTGGCAAGGGACCATTTCCGGACCTCACCCTTGGCATCCTGACCACCGAGTTCTCACCGGACCACAGGCTGTGAAGGGCAGAGCCCGGAAGTATGGGCCTTTAGAACCCTCAGGTAGGCAGGCCAAGACAGGCAGGGACTGACATTGTCTAAGCACACAGGTGGAATTTTATCCATCACAGTGTGAAAGATCCATGACTTGATATTAGTGGACCTCCGATTATTTGTGAGATACTATTAAGTCAGTCCTACTAAGAAGACTGGTTAGTATTTTCAGATGTATTTGAAAATAATCAAAACCCATCTCATATGGTAAGGTCATACAAAGAGTCATTCTATTAACCAAAGAATACAAGGTATTTCTTTTGATAACATTGGCAGTAATTAGAGCAACTAGAGAAAAGCAGGTGATAAAGTGAAAAGCAGAGTCAAATTAAAGGTTTAGAAATGCAATCTTAGGAATGATATATGAAGCTGAGACAAAATAGACCAGCAATACAATGAGTTTCCTATTTGTTAGACGTGAGGGGGTTAAATAATATAAAGTCACCGTAGGTAAGTCTGAAGCTATATAGCCTCGTGTTGGGGGAGGGACATAGAAGAAACCCCTTCTGAGTACTTATGTTTTCTCGTTAGCATTACTGAACTGAGTACTGCAGCATGATAGATGCATTCCTGAATAAAAAACAACAGGGCTTATGGGAAAATACAGAATTTTTTGACAAACTGTTCAAAACCAATACATCTTTATGAAAAAATACAGTGTGCTATAAATATAATATCAATGCTAGTGCAGTAAAACAAAATGTGTAATTTGTACAAAATGAAATAAAATGCTAGAAAACATATTGAAAGTTAACATTAAGACAAAGCTTAAGCTCTTGATGCGGGGATGTGCAAACACGTTTGAGGCTGCTAAATTATAGAGACGAGGACAAAATGCACAGAAATTCGGGGGAACCATGTGGGAAGCACTTGCGAGACAGGACAGGACATGTCTCACCCAAGCCAGGGCTAAAAAGAAAAAGAAAAAGCAGCTGAGGTGAATAAACGTCACATATGCTGATTCATTTCTCTGTGGTTTGTGTTCAGCTGTTTCGGTGTACTTCGCATTTAGCTGCTGTAACTTGGATGGCATAAAACTATTCATGTAATGGAAACAATTGTGAATAAATCAACTTGACTTCTATATTATAGTAGCATCAATCCTCTATGTACGCATTGGATATGAGTCAGTGTGCATTACAGAAACATGCATTGGGGCAGCAGCAGACTTCACACCCACTAACAAATGCTTTCCTGTTGCAAGCATCCAACTTGTGATGTTTTTAGACAGTAGCAGCTCACGCACACACATGCATATACATATGAATTATAATTTTCAAATATGTTAATATGTGGAAATCTACAACATACAACCAGATGGAAAAGTAGTCTAGGTTTATGGAATAGCAGATGCAATCACAGGAGACGGGCAAACCCAGGCATAGCTGACAACTGCAATTGTAAACTACAATCAAGGCAGTAGCGGGAAGTGAAATGAAATGGGAAGAATTAAGTCCAGATGAAGTTGATAGAGGTGGCTTCTAGGAGCAAAACTTTGGGAAATTTCTGCGAAATGCAGCACTGTGCTTGTCACAGTGATTTAGGAAGCTATCTCTGGTGGCAGAGTAGATAACAAAACAGTGAGGAGGCTGTGGCCATTGTTCAGAGACAGAGTTATGAGTGTGAACCAGAGCGGTCTCAGTAGAGATCAAAGCTTAGTAACAGAAGAGATGTTATCGAAGCTGTAAATTACAATGTAGGGTGCAGTCCTTTGGGGTTCCCTGAACTATTCATGATGACATAAAGATTCTCTGTTTCCAGCAGAAGGCTGATTGGAGAAAGGAAGAACAGGCAACTGTGCTGAGATGCTTAAACAACAAAACCACACCCCTAGGACGGGCTCTGGATTCACAGCTCTAAATTACAATCCCTCCATTATTAACATCCTATTCCTAGAATGCAAATGATCAAAGTGCAGAAAGCTCTTGAGTTTTTCCAAAATGTTTGGTGGAGTTAGGAGGCACTGATGATCGTTGTCTAAATCCGTTAGCCCAGTGTAGGCTGCAAGATGATGGTCTGCCATCCTCCCTTCTTCATTTGTCAGCTGTGACCCTTTCATAAACAAGAAACTTCCTATTTGGTTATCCTGTTGTACTGTTTATTCATTAAAGACATTATATGTGATCTATTCTGTACCTTTATCTCTTTTTAAATAACAAGTTTCTTCTCTAACATGCTCAAAAGGTGACCAACTATTATTTTTTAGCTATCATCATGGAATCATCTATTTAAAATATTACGTTTTCTACTTCATTTTATTTATTCCTCACTTGTTTTTGTTTGTTTGTTTTGTTTTTTTACATCTTTGCATCAAAGAAAAGGTTCTTTGAATTGGTTCTAATTCCTTTTGACATAAGTTTCCTATTTTATATCTTCTGGGATTATAAGGTGTTCTAGGTTTTATCCTACCACAAAGGAATCCTGGGTCCTTTCGCAGAAAATAGTATTGTGGAGTCTGAAATTTAGGCACTAGTAGACCAACTCCCATGTAAAATCATCACCATCATCATCATCATTGAAAACTTTGAGTTGATTTTCTAGCTCTGTCAAAGTGTCCTAAGACGAATTTATTTTTGAAATCTTCATTTGACTAAAATGCAGGAGTAATTTATAGGACAGTACTTCTTGGACTGAAAGTGAATTGAAAAAATGATTTTTTTTTTACCACCCTTTTCCTTAGCAGTTTGGTCCCCAACATTCTTTGTGACAGCTGACTCAATGATAAATAAATATATGGGAGATAAGAAAGGCCCTTTTTATTTCATTCAAAAAAATGCTATTTAAAAGCTAAAAAGTTGTTGGTAGCACATTCAACTTGGCATTGGTAGGCTACCTGGGTAGAGCAGCCCCCGGGGAAAGAGCATTTACTTGCTGAGTAAAAACGTCATGGAATGGGCTCTAGTTAGTTATTCTTCATGGACTTGCTGTTACTGTTAAAGGAGACGATAAGAAAATACTGATATCCTTGAAATTTAAAATCCACTGCAGTGAGAAATCGTTTCTTTTAACCTTCTGCTAATTGCATGAATATAATGGCAGGTAGATTTTTTTGGAATAATATTTGTGTTCTGTTATGAAAATCAAATTGTAAACATGGACATGTGAACAAGTAATTACGCTGCCCTTTTATGGAGGCTCATTTGTCATGGAACTGATTATTCTTGCAGGTAATTTCAGAGTAATTTCCAGGTAATAAAAATAGTGCAATAATATACAGAAGTGAAAATTAGCCTCAAGTGAAGACTTCCCAGAAAAGCCATTGGAGGTCTTTCCTAACTCAAGTGCATGGCCAGAGGTTATCAGTGCACACATAATAGACAGCAACTAGTTATATTTTTCCGAAGTAAATATTTTCCTGGGCTGGCATGGTAGATGGGCATGTTTTATGCTTGGGGCATTGATAGAATAGGTTTAAGATCAAGCTGATGGATTGTTACATCGAGAGACTGCAGATCGCCCCAGGATATAAATGAGAAAATTTAGGATACAAAAAGAGAAATCAGGGGATGTTTCAAAGCCAGTTTCATGAACTCAGAATCTCAATTGCCGTCCCCTTTCTAAAATGGCATAGTATGATTTTTAACATCACGCATTTGCAAGTGACTCAGCACTGAAAGAGAAAACACACACACGAGTGTCAGACCATCAATAATTCGAACTGCTTTCCATTGGGTAGAAATTTTCATTTTCTTGCAGTCCCTAAACACATATTGAGAGAGGTGCCTGTATTCGAGCTTTGCTATTTAGGAACCTGACTGAGTTCTCAAAATGACTTCCAGATGAAAATTCTCTGGCTATGCTGGTCAAAAGACAGGATTCTTCTCCTAGCTAAACTCACTGTAATATTCCTTTAAAATAAAATTGAAATGTATTCATTTAGCTTTGTCCTCCATTTCCAGTTGGAAAGAGCACGCAATCAGAGCGAACGAAGGTGCTTTAGACGAGTGGGCAGAGGACAGCTCCGCTTCTCCCCTGCAGCTGCAGGGACTCAACAGCCTTAGAGTCGGAGCTTATTGTGAGCAGGCGACAGGCCAGGGAGCAGGTGGCCCAGTGTAGCATAATGGATGCTCAGTGTGGAATCAGCCTTCTCACATTCGACTCCGTCTCTGATTTGTGCCTCACAGTATCTCTGAGCAAGTTTCTTAACCTCTCTGGGCCTGTCTCCTCATCTGTGAAATGTGTATCCAAATGATTACCCACAAAGAATGGTGGTGGCTTTTGACATGGAACTGAGCCCAATGGCTAACAATGCCATTGACAGAACGAGTCCCTAGGATCTTCCTTCTGCATACGAGTACTTCTGGGTGAACTCATATGAAGCATTCACCTCCTTCAACAATTTCCCCTGACCAATAACAGTAATTAGTATTCCTGAGCGCTTACTCTGTGTCTGACTGTCCTAAGGATTTGGCACGGATCGTCGCACTCTTTGTGGAAGGTTTTATTATCCTCATTTTATAGATCAAAAAGTTGAGACTCCACGAGTATGAATAACATGTCCAAGCTTCCACGGTGGTAAATGGGCGAGTGGGGGCTCAGACCCAGCAGTCAAGGAGAAGTCCTTGGTCCCCATGCTTCAGCGCTCTGCCCACATTCCAGGGCGCTCCTGGCACCCTCTACTCCTCTTTCACAGCATTTACTGAGCGTAAGGGCCTTATCTCCCTTTCTGTCCCCACCTTTACAGCATCACATCCCAGGGGAAATGGGCCATTTCCATCCACAACTACAGGGTGCAGCACACAGACGACACATGATGCATTTTCTTTTTTTAAAATAAACTGTGCAAGTGAAAGTTGTGTATGAAATATAATTTGATAAGAAAGCGTTAAACAGCAAAATGCAACAGACTGTCTTATGGGTGGGAACATGGCTGTGGTACTAACATAACTGCAGGGAATGGTAGAAAACAGTACCCTGGAAGTGACCACTAGAAAATGTGTTTAGGAAAATTAACTTTTTACATTCCCGCACCCTCCTCATTAGATTAAAACTTAGAACAAGGGGGTTTTCTTATTTGTCTTTTAGCCCTCTTGAATAATAGAGTAGCTGAAACAAAGTAATAATTTAGATAATGTTTATTAAATTGACAGCAAATTTGAAGCTTTGCTTTTTGTTTGTTTGTTTGTTTTTTTATCTCCAAAGTGGGAGCAGCTTACCATACCCTCCATCTACCCAAGAATTTCAATGTGTACAGATCTTGAGAAGCTGATGTTAAAATTTATATGAAATCCTAAATGTGCAAGTCCAGTCAAGATAATTTTAAGAAAGAAGACTAGAGTAATGGGCTTGCCTTACTACAGATTATGTAGTAAAATTCTAATAGTTAGATGAGTGTGATATGGTACAGATTTGACCAAGAGATCAATGAAATAGAAGATCGAAGAACGGGGCTCATGCATATATCAGACCATATATTGGGTTGTCAGAAGAGTCATGGCATATTTTTTCTGTGTTTTTCGTTGCAAAAATGCATCATGTTTCCGACAACCCAATAATATGTAGGTATAGAATAAGTAACATAATATGTATGAAATTAGTCATATTTCAACCAGTAGTGCAGCATAAATTATTGAATAAATGGTCTTGTGTTAGTTTTTTGAGGATTCATTGGGTGGATGGGTGAGTGAGAGGATCAAGTCAGGCTGTTCTTCCTAATAAGTGCTAGGTAGATGAAAGTTTGTATAAACAAAACAAAAACAAACCAGTGAAGGAAAACCTAGAAGGTGTTAACATAATGTGTTCACCTTAGTTATCAGAGTATCACAAACTTCTAAATTGCATGTATTTTATTATTTTTGTTTGCCTCGTAGCACATGGCCCTATCCTGAACACCAAAGGAACCTCCTTAAGTCATTATTAATCATGATATTCTCTGAGTGAGGTGGATTGAAATAAATGTATCATTCTTTGGAACTCCTTTTAAAGGAGTGTATTCAAATGTATATTTGGCTGTGGGTTTTGTTGCTATCTATATCTGATGCAGGCAAATCAGCTGGCTTTTGGAGCTTGTTATAAGGGCCTATCTGTTATTGTCACCTTTTATACTGTACTTTTGGACATTAGCAAAAATTAAGAATTGGGATGAATGTTACTGCCATGAACCAAGCAGGAATGTCAAGGCACTGTTTCAGCATCAGTTTTGGTTCCTAGTGAGTTCAGTGCTGTTATTAATGTCATATATTGTGAATGAGAGTGAAACATAGTCACATTTAGCAACAGAACCACATGTAAGAATTTTTTGTGCTTCAATTAATTTGAAGGAGATGAAAAAAATCAACTTTTATTCTTATGTATGTCATTAATATTTGGTATCATTAGAAAAATATAGATATTTCACAGCAGAAAGTTTAAGCAACATTTAATGAAAAATAAAGAAAAGCAAATACATTTCGGAGGATAAGAAACATCTGCATTAGTTTTAGGGTATAGGACATTATTGAATACATTGATCTGGAATATCTGGGGATAAAGTTTTGTTATTTAAATTTTGTATGAAAGTTCTGTATTTAATATGAGCCATGTTGCCTTAGAGGTCTAGATAATTTCTATTTATTTCTCAAGAGTCCCCTTAGATGTCACATGATCACCTTCACCAGGGTAATAATAGTATTCCTGCAATCATTCCATCTCTCTCCTGAACCATCAATTTCTCTTTCTTTGTTGGATTCCTCTTAAGGTCTTATGCACATATACAAAAATAAATCCTCATTTGACTCTCATGAACATATTCTTTACTTGTTTACATGGAAAAAATAATGAGCAAAGTGCCTGCAGATGTTCCCACATCCTAACCCCTCATGTTCTCTTCCCTACGGAGCCCCATCACTGCACAGCTTCTACTCTTATCATGGTTGTCAGTGACTTGTTGGTTGACGAATCCAGTAGTCACTTATCTTACTTGACTTCACAGAATAATTTGACACATTGAGCCCTTCTCCTTGGCTTCTGGATTACATATATCTCTTCCAGAGAGCCAACCAACATGCCTAGACCATTCTGGCTAGGACTGAAGAGACCAAAACAAAACAAAAACAATAAAGAAATTCTGGTTTATACTTTTGGGGATTCAAAGTTTTTCCTGTGGGAACATATGAATGATTGAAGAATATACAGGGTACAGTTTTAAATTTTACTATCTTGGGAATATTTGGAGATATTTTGTGATACTGAGTGTTCTAGGGTTTGGGTTATCAAAACGATGCATGGGGCCAGCCGAGTGGCTCAGTTGGTTAAGAGCTCGCTCAAGAGTATGAGCTCTGAGCAACAGGGTCACCGGTTCAATTCCTGGCCCAAGCTGAGCTGCCACTGAGCTGCCAACAGGTGGCAGGATGGCTTAGCTAAAAACAAAACAAAACAAAACAAAACAAAAAACCATGCATGATTCTTATTTGATGAGCATGTTTTGGTAAAATCGATCAGTGGGATAACATCAAGGTGAGAAATAGAAATGGGAAGTCTTCATGAGGTGGCTTTGGGGAAAATGTAATTAAAGTCATATCCTTACCCATTGAGGTGATCTTTGGAGATGACATTAGACGGGCTATTTCCAAAAAGCTGGTGAGCCTTAGCATGTCATTAGTTCTAGGAGGTTACAAAGGGTCTATTGCAAGGTTGACAATGTGAACTTAGAAAGGTAAAATTCTCCTGATTCTCTGCTGAGTTCTGCCTTCTAGAGTGTTATTAGTAATTCTCACTGACAGTAGAACTGCTCAACTCTTTAAATTAAAAATACATAGTATGAGGGATTGTCACTGGCAATTCCCTACCTGTAAGGGAGAGGAGGAAATTCCCTTCCTTCATCCCATCCCCCTCCCTTTGGACCAAGGACCACCGAGCCTTAGCGCTAGGGAATGCAGCTTTCAGAAGAGTGATTCAAAGTTCCGAAGCTCTGCGTGTCTTGAAATGGATTCCATTTTCCTTTGGTCTTTTGGATGATGTCATATTGCTCTTCTGTGATTTTCCTTCTGTTAGGCTCAGTTTGAAAGGCACTTGGGCTGTATGTAAGAAGCTTGTGAAAATAAAGTAGGGCTCAGAGAAGCCAAAATGTGAAGGGCTCTGGTTTAGTGACTTGAAGAGTCTGGGGCATAAACCTCAGCAGACAATAGAGTGTTCCGTTACCTCTTTTTATAGTCTTTAGACTCAGAGATTTATGAAGTCAGGCATGGGGGGTGGTTCAGCCATATTAAACCACTGATGTAAGGTTTATGTCCTTGGTTCACTCATTGTTGAGAAGATGGCTAAATAAATATGTAAAAATTATCAACAACTAAGACAAAACATTTTGTTGTTTATAAAATTCTTCCCCATTTGTTTTTGCTGCTGATGTTAGAAAATTATATGAGTTAGAAGTTACTATTTTCCAGTTAAGAAGAAGGTGTTGAGAAATTTTAAGAAACACGCTTAAGGTCACTAAACTGAACACAGATCGCGTGTTTCCTTATTTTATATCCTTTCCATGTTGGAGAAGCAAAAGACCAATATGGCAAATAGTGTGCGTTTACAATAGAAAAGTGGTACAAATTACATTTCCCAGCACATTGAAAACTACACAGAGAGAAGACGACCCAACATTATAAAGCAACGAACCGTTAGAATTCCTAAAACAGAAGTGAGAGTCCTTACATACTCCATGCGCTCATAAAGGCTGATTGTGTTTTATTAATAAGGTTTTCTAGGTTAAGCTAATCATATTTATGTATGACAATATTCAAAGTTCTTAAATTGCCCATGGAGCCGTTTAATACATTTGACCTGAATGGCTGCAAACGCAGCCAAACTTCATTGTGAATTTGCATTATCATCTAGACTATAATGTTACAAAGAGCTACACCAAATGTTGATTTCGTTTCTTTCTAACCTTCCTATGAATGTCAAGCAGATGGTCTGATTTGGGTATCATAAAGGCTTTCAAAGTGGGAGTTAATAACACCCTAAAGGACATAGAGTAATTGTTGTTTTAAAGCACAGACCATAGTAAAAAAAAAATCAGCATTGTTCAAGAAAAGGGGATAGAGAGAAGAAATGGAAAATAGTAAAAGAGAAAGTTTCATGATTTCAGGTTCTCCTGAGTACCGAATCCGTCCTCCTTTTGCAGCCTACCACTTAGAAATCTACAACTCTTAACATTTTCGCTGCAATGTTCATCTGTAGTCCAAGGCTCTTTCCAACGGCGTTTGTGGCATTAGACTTGACCCCATGAGCTCAGTGCTCCAAAAAGGAAGCTTAGGAAAGCAGATGCACATTTTTCTATAACTTTATGTTTTTCAAGAATGACTAACAATAGGAAATTTTTATTCTTTAAAGTAATCATTTATTTTAATAAAATGTAGCCTCTTAACTGTATTTACTTAAAAATATAAATACTGTAAGTATGTTCTGTGTAATTTTTGACACATTTTGGAGAGCAAACTTGAAATCAACATAACACAGTGAAAAGGTTAAGAAAAAAGCCTTCCTTCCAAAGTCTAGTTGTGGCTCTGATGTCTGTACCTTCCTCAACCCGCTGAGCAAAGAGCAGTGATCCAGAGCCCATGGTTTTGCTAACTGAAGGAGAACAGATAGAAATGGGTGGACATTAAAGGGGCTGTTTAGAGCAGAGGTCTGGGGAAGAGGAACTTATTGAGCAAAAGAATAACAGATGTCTAGAAATGGTTTCCTTTTGTGTTTGAAATTCCACAAGACTAGTCAAAACCCCACTTCTGGAGAAAGAATAATTGTAAGGGAACACTAAAATGGACAGTTTCTAGAATTCACACAGAGAAAGGTGTGCTTTTAGGTCTTGCCTGAGTGCTGAGACTCATTGGATACTTAGGCCCCAGTGCAGATCAAAGGAGGGTCTGCCTTAGTCGTAACGAAGCTACCTGCCCTGTGGTAAGACTGCTCTAGACTTGCCCTCGAAAGCTTTAGAAACAAGCCTCCCAAGACTGCTAGAATACAGGGGAACACCCCTCTAAAGCCATGCAATCAAGCACAGCACTCAAAAATATAAAATTTAAAAAATCTGGGCCGGCCGAGTGGCGCGATGGTTAAGAACTGGCTTGGGACGCCAGAGGGCCCTGGTTCGGATCCCACATATGAGGGCCAGTGACACTGCCCTCTACAGCTAAGATGCTGAACAACAGCTCAACCTGGAGCTGGGCTGCCGTGAGTCACCAGCGACAGCTAGGCTGCAGCCCCTGTGGCAGTGGGTTGCCATGGGCTACCGTGTGTAGCCAGCAGCCAGCGTGAGCGGCCAGCAGCCAGCATGAGCGGCCAGCAGCCACAATGAGCGGCTATCCAGAAGCCGGCGACTGATCTGCCTCGCCTGGGAAGAGCGCAATGATGGTGCCAACTTGGGCCAGTGAAGCAATGTCCTCCACAACTAGACTGAAAAACTAAAAGAATAGCAACTTGTCTGTTCCTCTTCCCCCAATTCCCCAGCGCTATTCCCATCCCCGCAACCCCCCAATAAAAAAAAAATCTTAAAAAAAAAATCTGACATTCAGTAAAAATTATGATGACCCATATGCTTGAGAAATAGCAGATAAAACAGAAATAGCAGAGATGATGGAATCTATAGGCAAGGAACTTTAAAACAGATATTGTAAATATGTTTAAGGGCTTAAAGAAAATTCTAAGAGTGTTGAAAAGAAAGTAGAACATAGAAAAAGAATGAATAAAATTTTCTAGATATGAAAAATATAGTATCTAATATAAAAAAAATTGCTAGATGGGCTTAACAGAATATTAGTCACCAAAGAAGAAATAAACTTGAAGAAAAGCAGTAGAATTCAATATACCAAAATCCAATAGGAAAAATAAGTAAATTAAAACTGAATAAACCTGGGGGACAATAACAGGTAGTTTAATACATGAACAACTTGTGTCATGGAAGGAAAAAGGAGGTGCACAAAAAAATATGTCAAGGAATAATGGCCACAGAATTTTTTTTTTAAATGATAGGACTATAAATGCAGACATACATAATGTTAAATGAAACATACACAGAATAAACTCCAAAAAAGTCACAAGCTAACATACATCGCATTAAAAATGGTAAAAGAAAAAAGTGTGATAAAAACAAAAATCTAAAAAGAAGGCTGAGTACAAAATGTCATATTAAGCAGAAATCAATAAAGGTATAAATCCTGTCAGATTGTCAGAAACCGCAAGTCAGAAGACAGACATATTTAAAGTGGTGGGGAAAATAAAGAAAAGGCTTCCAAACTAGAATTCCATGCACAGTGAAAGCCTATATCAAAAATGGAGATGAATACTTTTTTTTTCAGATATCAATTCATTGTTGACAGATCTGCAGTATAAATATGTTAGAGGTAATTCTTCAGGCAGAAAAAAAAATTGGTGTCAGATAGAAAAGACCTACATGAAAGCATAGATAGTATTGAAAATGGTAAATATGGGGTAAAGATAAACTTTTTTTCCTGTCTTCAATTTAGTCTGCTGTTGTTGGAGTCATGCTTAAGTTTGGAGTTTAAAAGGGAGCCATCTTGAATCCCAGACCTGTGCCCACGATAAGCTCAGGAAAGGAAAGGATCCCTTAACCATGGTCAGAAGGCCTTGCTCTATTACATATGTGATGTATTATCACAAGGAAATCGTGTAACTTTGATGACCATTTTCTTCATATGCAAAAAGGGATAAAAATAATTTTGCCATGTGTCTCTCATTATAGACATGAGGATAAAAATCATAGACAATAGAAAGGAGCTTTAAAAATATTTAACCAATATAAAATGCTCAAATTGTCATTCCTCTAAACATGTTAAATTAGGAGGTGATTTTAGGTACTGAGGTTTCAGATAGGCCAACAATTGATACTATCCGTGCTCAGAGGGTACATACTGGCCTAGCAGGATGTAGAGAGAGCTAGCAGAAACTTCACTAATAAATGTCACAGGAGGTGGCATACAGGCACACATGGGGGCTTATTAGGCAGTGGAGACCACACTGAATTGGGACTGAGGAAACCAGACTGCTAGTAAGAGTATGCTGAAAATTAATGATATAATTCTAGGAAGTTATTTTACTACTGAGGTTCACAGTGAGGAAAATTTCTTAGTGACGATCCCTCTGGTTTTAAAGGTCAGCCAGTCTAATTACTTTAAAATAATAACACGATCATTTTAAGTTATAGGAATTTCTTATAGGTTTCCGAACCTTTTTGTGGGAGAGCATATATTTTATTTTCATATATTTAGACAAACATTTAAAAAAGTAATATGCATACTGGATGAAATTAATAAATGATGTAGAAGGTTGTAAAATGCTAATTAAACTTAAGTGTATGTATATATAAATAACATGATTATATATATATATATATATATATATATATATATATTAAATGTATGTAATACACACACACAAGCACAAGGTGCATCAGACAATTAAGTTAACAAACTTTCCACCATACACTTACAAGTCCAATTGTGTGTGTGTGTGTGTGTGTGTGTGTGTGTGTGTGTGTGTGTGAGAGACAGAGAGAGAGAGAGAGAGAGAGAGAGAGAGAATACACTGGGTTGATTCAAACCCCACTTTTCCTCTCTGTAATCCTGTGTAAATTAATTCTCCTCTTCGAACCCCGTTTCCTTTTTAATGACAAAGACTTCACAGAAATATCAGGACAATTAAGTAATATAAGCTGATTGCTCTTTAAAAACAGTAAAGTTCTAGGTACATGCTGTTATCACTATTATGAACACATTTTCGTCCGAACAAGAATTATATACAGAGGTGTGTGTGCTGTTCTTTTATTAATTCATTCTTGGGGTATCTTTTGCCTGCTCTGCTCTTGAGGGGCCTGCTGGCTCCTACAACGTTTTTCTCTAGGTTTCTTGGCCAAAGGCACGTTCAGGGGATTAGAGAGCGACAGGCAAGGAGAAGCCAAGGACGTGCCCACCTCGTCTCTGCCCCCGCCCAGCGTCCTTTGTCTCGTGTGGCTGCCCCAGAGTTGGTGGCACCTCTCCTGTGCACACCGTGGCCGGAGGCGGAGGCTGGGCTCTGACTCACAGGGAAGGAGAAATATTCTGCCATGAAGGCGTCTAAGAACCAGGGAGATCATTTACTTGTCCAAAAATGTGGTAAACCGAATCAGGATTTTAATCACAGGTGCATTAATATTTCTTTTTATCTATCACTTTTAAATGAGATTTGGGTACTCAAGATCTTCAAAGAAAAATAATAATATAATCAAAGCTTTAATATCATCCCCACCATTAGCATCTAATCTTGAAAACTTTGCCTTTCCAGGGTGCTTTATTTAAAAAAAAATGTTACCCAGAAAAATCATTGCCATTTAAGGTAATCCCCAGTGGACATGTTATTAAATGCTGGATATATAATTTGTCTTGAGCTCTTCAAAATCTTTAATGTTATTATTGTTGCTTTTAGTATCTGCCGCATATTATGACGAAGCTTCATATGGTTAAATTTCTTGGTTGTCACCTTCTCTTCTTTAAGTAATAATTCCACAGTTTTAAAATGTTCTTACATCTACAGAAGCTCCTGGGGGGAAAAAATGCCAGTATAATTCCATTAAGTGTAGCAATTCAAATTTTACAAATATTATGCCATGCGCAATTAAGTTACTTCAAAATTCAGTGATATGTTGGAACTTTGCTAAAATGTGAGGTTCAATTTGAAACTAAAAATTAACCTGTATATCAAATGGAAGAGAAAATAAAAGAATAGCATCCAATTCCAGTCTCCCTAATTAATGACTGGATGACTTTGAGTAAATGCTTATCTTCTCTTTCCCCCCTTAAACTTTCTCTATTCTTCAGGATGGTCGCTGTGCTGTCCTCATAATATCATGTCATTACTTAGTGTGAAAGATGGTACCTAAGCTAGTGCTAGGCTCATACCAGTGTGTAGAATCCATCACTCTCATATTCTTCCCAATCTGAAACCCTAAAGGTATCTTTATTAAAGGTACCTGGTTCTTGCTTTATCTGAATAGAGAACCTTGGCTTGACTTTGAGACAGTAATGGGGGTAATGTGAAACAACCCACATAATTTATGACGCACTTAAATGGATTTCAAAATGAATGAGTTCAAGGAAGCTATGCATGTTTTATTATTGTTGGCTTATTTAGCCTTTTATGTGCTAATATGCATGTCAAAGGAGATGATGGAAAAAGGAGTGTGCCACCTTTCCCAAATGTAACTTGACCTTATAAACCTGTTTTTTGCAACTCCGGTTGGGAACAATGTATTATATCACACTAACCATATTACCTCAATAATGTAGACACTTAGAATAACAACACTGAGACGGGCCTCAGAGTATACACAGGGTGCAAAAAAAATGCCCAAAAAATGAATACACATTATAAGAAGTTGTATACACATTTTAAGATACACTTCTTAAAATATGTATACATTTTTTGGCACCCCTGTATTTTGTACAATGATACTATTTCATAGGAAGTAAAAATGAGACAGAGCAGAAAAGCAGCTACTTAGTTAGCTGGTTAACATGTGAATTAAATAGATACTAAATGTTTTCATTTATTCTATGTACAGTTATTGAGCACTGGCAATGTGCCAAGCTCAGTGTTAATTTATGTGGAAAAAAATAATGCTGAATAATGAAGGTACCAAGTGCTGTAGTGCAGGGGGACATTGTCCAGAAAAAAGCTGGAAAAAATGAGGCACTCGAGTTTGATACTGAAGGACAGGAAAGGTTTGGCAAGTAAAGAAAAAATATATCTTGGGCACAGAAAGAAGACAGAAAAGCATAAAAGTAAATTAAACATTTTGAGAATGGCAAGTTCTATGGATAATGAAGCAAAGAATTTGAAATATCCTTTAAGTGCCAGAGTGCCATTTAGATGATTTAAGCAACTGAATATTGCATGAATAATTATGGAAAGAATTGCCGATAGTCAAGTGGAAGATACTTTTAAAGAGAAAACCACTGGAAAAGACTGTGTTGGTATAAGGGCACAGACTAGGCGTATTTTAACTTTCAACAAATATATACAGATATTGACTGATATATAGCCAAGAAAGAGATAGGAGCACACACATCAAACGTGAAACTGTTCTGGAATTCTACATCCATGTTCAGCATTTTAATTGAAATCTGTTTAAATTATATGTGTTTCTCCTTAATTCCTTATCACGTGCTCCTCTCTTGTCGGACAACCAAAGAATAACTATTAAGTTCCTTTTCTTTTTCAGATGTTTGGAAATATGGCATAGCCTGAGGCATGTTTTCTAGATAGAAAGAGAGTGCATACAGAAAACATAATCAAAGCTATGAAGCAATAGTTGGATAAGAGCTAAACCTTTACTTTTTATTGTTCATTCAGAGACCCCACAAAGCACTGTGAACTTGGGCTGCTGTGGTGGGCCCCCTGAAGGAGGTGAGATGGACCTCAATCTTGACAACTAAGTAGAATCTAGTAGAACAGGATTTGTAATCTAATGTTACACTCTGTGACCTTTTGTTTCTCTGCTCATAAGGAAGAAAATACTTACCTTTCTTATAATACCTACCTCATAGCTGCCCCACGGTTTAAAATTAAACCTGGTGATTCATATGCAAAGTATTTTTAAAGCATCTGCTTAAACAGATGGTATGTCTTGGACATCTCTGATGTGGCAAGTGGAATGGAAAGGCAGCATTTCCGGGGGAACACGATAGATAATGACTTGGTACAATTAGCTAAAATATTTTCTTCTAAAATTCCCTGCTGTCTCTTTCGCTTATCTCCCTTTCTCATTTTCCCTCCTATCTCTCTTCTCTCCCTATTCATCGTGCTCTACTCCATGCCAGGCCCCAAATTAAGTTGGTTTCCACCTTGCGGAGGACGACATCATATGAGCTAGGGAAGGAAAACTGGTGATCCCATGCAAGCACCACAGTAGACTATGTGGGGGATGATTTACTTTCCTTAGGGGGGACGATAAACAATATCATCCACAGTTCCCCACAGACACCTCTCTGCTTCCCCATGGGCAGCATCACTCCCCACTGCCCAGCGGGTGTCTGATTCTGGGGTGCTCTTGTGGGCTTGGCATCTTCAGAATGGAGAACAGGCAGAGGAGGGAGAGTCCTGACGCTGGAGGGAAGCTTGCGACTGATATGGATTTAGCAGTTACAGTGCTCTCGGTGCGGCCAGGCTTTAGAGTTAGCTGAAACCTCTCTTCTTGCCTGTCGTCCCTGTGGCTCAAATCTCCAGGTGTAATGACCTAGGCTCTCTGCAGGGGCTTCATCCTCTGAACTGACCATGTAAGGCATAGAGAGAACTGCAAACCGAGTGTGGTCTGGTCCACTCACCAATGGGGTCATTAAAGGTCGTGCATGAGGTCACAGATGACGACGATCACACCTGTCACCCACACCTCTCACTCTGTCCAGTTAGAAAATTGCCTCACAGAGCCCTCTTCCCCACTGACCATCCAATTTCCATACAAGCTCCCCATAAAGATTTCAAAATATATTGGGTTGTCGGAAAAGTCACAACGCATTTTTGCAACGAAAAACAGAAAAAAATACGTGATGACTTTTTGGACAGCCCAATATTTTCTGTTTATATCTCATGTATAAAGCACATATTTTTAGTAAAAAAATATTTTAAAATGTGCTTTGGTACAAACTGATCACACTTCTATCTGTGCCATCTGATGTAAACAGTAGCAACCGTGGCATCTTGAATGAAGGCAGGTTCTGTGTGGTAACACCTCTGAAATTAGCAGGGAGGAAAAACTAGCAAGATTTGGGAGGAATTTTCTCTTCACGTGGCGCTTTACATTTTTAGAGGCACGCATTTCATCTTTAACACAAACCAGAGATTATGTTTCGTTATGATTTAAACCACATTATGAATGATTTAATGCTTCTTAAAAGACAGAGTAATATTCATTTGCTTTTTTTGTTTTGTTTTGGAGAAGGGCACAATTTCACATTATCCTATTTTGTGTGTATAAGAGAATAGCTCTTAAGATTCATGTCTAATAACAGTAAGAATGCAAACACAGCTTTCACATTCCAGTGACTATTTTACTATCTCAATGTGTAACCTTCAAAGTCTTTATTAATTTCTAGGTTTTTTTTCTTTCTATATAAGAACAATATAATTTCACTTATAGCTTTTGTTGGTGGAAATGTAAATTGGTGCAGCCATTATGGAAAACAGTACAGAGACTCCTCAAAAATCTCAATATAGAACTACCATATAATCCAGCAATTGCATTTATTGGTATTTTATCCAAAGGGGGGGAAAATGACTATCTCAAAGCAACAGCTACACACCTGTGTTCGTTATTTACACTCGTCAAGATATGGAAACAATGTAAGTGTCCAGCAGTGGGTGAATGCATAAAGAAAACATGGTAAAAACAAGTTACAGAAGAATACTCTTTAGCCCTAAAAAGGAGAAAACCCTGCCATTTGTGACAACATGGATGGACCTTGAGGGCATTACGCTAAGTGAAATGAGTCAGACAGAGAAAGACAAATACTGTGTGATCTCACTTATATGTGAAAAAAGCCCAACAGCATACAAACAGAAAACAGATAGGCAGTGGCCAGAGGAAGGAGGCTGGGGGCGGGGGAAATTTGCGAGGGTGGTCAGAACGTACAAACTTCCGGTTATACAACTAGTAAGTTCTGGGGATGTAAGGTAGATCATGGTGACTATAGCTAACAACACTATATTGTATGTTTGAAAGTTGCTAAGAGAGTAGATCCTAAAAGTTCAAATCACAAGAAAATAAAATTCATAATTATGAGAGGGGGTGGATGTCAACTGAACCTACTATGGTAACTATTGCACAATATATACATATATGAAATCGTTATGGTGCACACCTGAAACTGATACAGTGTTACACATGTGAACTATACCTCAATAAAAGTGAGGAGAAACCCCACCTCAATTCCTAACTCCTCTGGGACCTGCCTTCTATGCACTTGACCCTTGTCCTGCGCTCCCAGACATTCACCGGTCCCTCACCAGACAGTCATCCCCTGGTAAAATAAAACATCCCAGGCACGCCCACTATGCTCCACTGGGCCCTGAGCCAAAAGTGCTTTCCCTCTGCTTTTTTCTGTCTAAATCCTACTGTTCTTCACAGCCCACCACAAATCCCTCCTCTTCCTGAAGTTTTCTATCATCGTTTTCTAAATGAGTGTCCTCTCCTCTGGCTCACAAAGCACTTAATTTTTACTCAGTTATAACACTTACTTCATCCTGCCACATGTTTCCAAAAGTTGTTTACAGTGTTTCCCACAAGACAGAAGGAACTCAAAAGCAGGGAGTCTGGTTCAGTCATTTTTGATGCCCCTCAGCCTTTACCATAGGGCCTTGCAAACCACAGAAGTACAACATAAATAGATAGGTAGGTAGGTAGACAGATAGATGATAGATAGATGGATGATAGATAGATAGATAGATGATAGATAGATAGATAGATAGATGATAGATAGATAGATAGATAGATAGATAGATAGATGATAGATAGATAGATAGATAGATAGATAGATAGATGAGAGAGAGAGAGAGAGAGAGAGAGAGAGAGAGAGAGAGAGAGAGAGAGAATGTGGGTCAAGTTGAAAAACAGAATGATATTTCAAATACAGCCTTTGAAAAGGAAGTGATCTGGATTAGGACACCAAGGCTCAGAAAGCATATATAATAGCACAGGGTCATATATGCCATTGGTGTCTGAAACCAGTGTCTCTCAATGCACAGATGGTACTGTCCACATTGCAACCATTTTATAACGTGTATCAAACAATTTTAAGTATGATTCTTGGGACTCTCCAGCTCCTAAATGTTTCATCTTTTACAAACCAGGCCATTCTTGTGCAGGTGAAAGGTTATCTGAGAGATCACTAGGGCCAGCCCTAGCAGGTCACCAAGGCTCAGAGAAGATATTCAGTGACCTCCCTTAAGTTCCTTATACTGGGGGGTAACTTTGGGATGAGACATTTGTTATTTTGTAGTTGGATACTTCATTGGAGAAAACAAAAAACAAAACACAATTCTCTACAGTTTTTCTACGACAACTGTCTAGCAACAATGCTGAGAGTGGTCAGCACCAGCTGCCGGGAATGGCAGCCTTGACACTGTCTGTCCCTTGCTGTTTGTTCTTATGGGACTAGATCCAGATTTGTCTGAAGCCACTTTTGATTCCTGCAGGTCTCAATCCCTGGTTTGTATGCTAATTTTTGGTAATGGATTTAAGTGAGTGAGCAGCTTTAAATGAGTGAGCAGTTCTTTGGAGAGAAGGTTACAGCCTCCAGGAGTAAATAAATAATGAGTTTGGGACTCAACGCTTGTGGGGATTTCCTCACCTCATCAACTTGTTTTCCATTCTGTGATTTTTATACTGTGTCATATAGAAAATGCCACATGACACTCCTTGGAGAAAATGTAGTTAATAATAGAGCACGCATTAACCCGGATTCAAGTTCAGTCGGCAACATGCTATTTTACGTAAATGACAAAAACACTCAAACCCTTAAATAAATGCTTCCATTACCTTCCCCATTTGTATTTGTAGCTGTAATGTCTAGCTCACAGATTCACACTGTGCAAGCATTTAATGGATTTTTGTAATATTTTCTCTTATTACTCATTTGTTTTCATTTATTTGCTCATTCATTTAGCACATATTGAGTGCTTACTGTGTATCAGTAATTGCTAATCTGAGAAACTGAGGAACAAAGAAACCCTGGCTTTTCTAGCACTCACATATTATTGAAATAAATAAATACTTAAAAGGATGCACCCCGGTATAATTTGCCAAATACCACAACTAAATTATCCACAGAACATTTTTAAAATTCAAACGTATAGGATGCTAAATCTGGGAGGCAAGGAAGGCTTACCAGACGAGATCACCTATGTGAATTTGATCACCTATATGAAGCCTGAGTTTATTTGAGGTGTGGAGAGGTGGTGATCGAGGAAGTCCTTTTAGGCCAAATGTTATTCAAAGAGTGACAGTAAATTAGTGCAAGAGGAAAAAAGACAAGTGAAGAGGCTAAAGAGAAAGGTAGGTATCTGATCACGAAAAACCACCTGGGATAAGCTAAGGTGTGTGTGTGTGTGTGTGTGTGTGTGTGTGTGTGTGTGTGTGTGTTTTGCAGAAGTGACTGAAAGATCAAACTTTCTATTAGAAAGGTAAATATGGTGCCACTGTGTAGAATATCTAGGAAGTGACAAAAGTGACAACACTGGTAGTAGGGAGGCCAGTGTGAAACTATTTGATGATTCTAGGTGACATGGGATAAGAGTGGGGGCCAGGCACACTGAATTGCAGTCTGACTGGTTCTTATATGTGTGGGGGATTTTTGTTTGTTTGGCTGGTTGATTTTTGTTTGTTTTGTATTCACGGGTGTTATTCTGTGAAGGTAATGAGTCAGAGAACCAGAAGGAGCTGGAGAGAAAGACATAATGGAATGATGTTTAGGTTTGTGACCTTAAATAATCTAATCACAGTCAATAGTCTTATGTAAAGGATTAACCACTAACTCATAAGGGCATTCAATTGGATAACAGTGATGATGTTTAGCATTTTCTGTGAGCCAATTAAAAAGAACTCTCTCTTTAAGGAAATCCTAGCTGGGCTCCTCTGAGCTGTCTTCTCAACTCAGCCTCAACCTTGGCTTCTAAAAATGACAGACTCTCTGTACAAGTAATTTAACCCAGTCTATCTCCTCCTCCCACATTTAAAAGAGTTAAACAAACACTAACAGCTTCAAGGCTGCATCCTCAGGATGGCCCGAACCCATTTAAAGCACCTGCCTGAGAAAGCAAAGGCTGCCGACGGAATGACTGTACCAACCCCTGACGTAGGTCCCTGACCTCCCTTTCTTAGAGCATTTACAAAAACGAGTTTACAATTGTGACGCCTTCCTCTGTCTGTTTGAGATGTGCACGTATCTCCTACAACTCCGTCTTTCACCTGAAATCTGCTCCTTGAAACATAATCAGGGAGGAAGGACAGGGCCTCTGGCCGCCGTCTCTGTTGGGGGACAGGATCCTAACTTCCTTTATGTCCAGCTAACAGACGCAGCCGGCTGACCTAATCAAATGTACACTGATCAACTATGTAATTTTTCACTTCACTTCTGTGGGGCTCCCTACTCCCCCTTCATACATCCTCATTCTCCCTTCAAAATGCCCAGTCAACTCTATATAAATCAAAGTTCAGTGAATTCATGCTGGACTCTCTTCCCTATTGTAGCGTTAGCTTCCTGATTGAAATCTGTCTTTGCCTCTTAACCAGAGCCTGGCTCTGTTTCTCTGACACAGGTATGGTGCCAGGCTTGTACAATCGTGTGCCCCTTAGCTTCTTATAACCACACCCTATGAAAGGGGCATTGGCTTCATTTTCTATTTGTACTACCGTCTGTAGTACAAATTAAAGTACATGCGGAACTTTTTGAGCAGGAAAGAGCTAAAAATGTTCAAGTCCTAGTCCAATTCATGCTGACAACTGGAAGAACATGCTTCTGGGAGTCCCAGTTCAAGGAAGCAGCTACAAAGTGTACAAACAGCAACACTATGTAGATATAATACTTGACGTCTGGATTTATAGTCCCTCCGATTCACTGATAGGAAGAGCATCAGGTGTGTGCAGAGAAGCTCTTGGAAACACAGGTTCAATTTCATTCTTTAGTACATAATTCAAATTCTTTCATTTATACCCTAACCTTTTGTCTGTAACACAAATTGATCTCAAATACCTTCTCAGATGTCACACAAAGAAGGAGTTAATCAAAATGCAGCCCTTCCTCTAGTAATGATTAACTACCTCATTAGGTGTTTTCCTCTTCATTATAATATTGCTAGAATATAATTGGTGCCCACTAAAAGTTGAGTGAGTGAAGTTCAAGTTCAGGTGGGTCATCTCCTTTTGGTCAGATTCAACTCTATTTTTCACTCAGCTCACTTTTTGACCATGAGACCCAAAGCATTCCACTGTTTCACTCCATTATTTTGTCTATTGTTCCACAATTTATTTTTTACTTATACACTCTTCTCTAAATTTAATGTTTAACTTAATTTTATTTCTACTAACTTTGATCTCGAACTTTCCATGTCTAATATATTAGATTTTCTCTACTGACAAAATATAGCCTTGTTATCCCTAAGCACGAGTATCATTTTATAGATCAGAAAATCAAGGGGCTTAAAGAGGTTAGACAACTTGATAGAGACACAAAGATAGTAAATACTTTGGAGTTCATGAATTTGATGAGATCCTGTCTCCTTAATAACTGCAGTATGATATTATTTTTACTGTATTATATGTATGTACTGGACAATAAAAATATTCCTTTAATAAATGACACTGTATTTACTCTTAGGAGGAATTATTTTTTACTGCAAAAATACTACTTGCAGTGGAAGAAGAAATCTGAGAGACCTTTAACAAATGAAAAAATAAAGTGTGTGAGTTGTAATTGAGCATATTATCTGGAGTTGGAGGGATGTTATATAAGCCAGCAAACAAGGAGAGAAGATAGCATGAGAAAAGGATTTAAAATCACCTCTAAATTTTAGAAAACCCACTAGGAAGTAAATAGTATCATCCAGTATTTTAAATAAGCAAAACAAACAAAAAACTCCAAGAAAGATAAATATTTATTTGTAAAAGACTACATAATTTGTAAGTACAGAAACTGGTATTTAAACCCAGACCTCACAGGCTCCCACTCCATTTATTGGATTTTTACTGTCTGTTCTGATCCAACTTTAATGCAAATGCATATTCTTATTCAAAAGGTCTTCATCCATCCCATCACTTCTCAAGGGTTCTCAATTGAAGGGACTTTATCTTCCTAATGTCATAAGTCTTCTCTGTGCAATTGAACTTAAAATAACTGCATGAATAAGCTTTCACTCTTGTACCTCTGAGCTCTTTGCCAGGATATTTTTTTCAGACAAGTGTATTCCTTCCAAGTACCATCTTAATTTTTGTTATATCTATACTCTTTTCTGCTTCCTAATTACATCTGTAGTTCACCTGAAATAATTACTTGGCTTTTCAGGAATTTAAAACCTTTAGGAGTTGGGAATTGGCCTGATTATATATCCCACCATGTCAGCTTCTGCGACCACAGCTGCCTGAAGGGGACGATGAGCAACACAGTCAATGCCAGACCCATTTAGTCCTTAGAACACTCTCAAGGTCAGCCATTCTTATTTGTTAACCATGTCTTACCCCTTTACTCACTTAGTATTCTAAGACATTCCCAAGGAATCTAGAAAACACAGATATAGAATGCAATATGAAAGATGAAAGAACATTATGCATTCCAAATATATAGCATTGTAGGGAAAAAAAAATCATTACTTCAAAGGACACATTTAATTTTTTTCATAAAATAACAGTATGTGAGAACTTCAGCCATATTACGATAAACTTATAAAGGCTGTTATAAGGCCTAGATCTTATTTAATTTACATTTTTAGTAATCTCATCACATAGTATTACAGAGAATAAATTCTGAAATATAAAATTCACAAGAAGTGAATCAAAATCATATTCTATATTATGATTATACATTTGAGGAAAGTACTTTGGTCAGTAAGTGCCCCATTGATTTTTATCTAAACATAAAATTAAATACTATAAATTAGAAAATATTTTTAAAACTAAGGAAGTAATTCCAGGAGGCAAATGTACATGAGGGAGAAACATGAGGACATTATCTAGAATACTTATAAAAGGGTTGGAATTTGCAAAAGAAGGCTTATATTTCAATATATTTAATATAAATAGAGCATACATATGCTATTTTAACAGAAAATTGTCCTTTATTTTAAATTTAAGGCAGATATATTAACCATATAATGTCCCCTATTTTATATATAAGCAAGAGTCATGAATCAGATTACTTAAATACAGAACATAGGAAGTCCTCATGGGTACTGGAGTGATTCAGTGCTATGTGGGATTCGCTTTTTAAGAATGCACTGCATAGTCCCTATGGGCCCCATACCTCACTGCATCTAATCGTCTAATGCTCTCATTTCAATTTTCTCAGACATAATAATAGAACCGAAGTGGGGAATATTGCTATTTAGAGCAAAGTATAAATATAAAAGTACCAAATGTGCTGTAAATTATAGATATATTGTATGGGCAGAAAATGTTTTAGCTTTAATATGGAACATAATTTAAAGGCAGTAGATAGATAGATAGATAGATAGATAGATAGATAGATAGATAGATAGATATGGTAATCCAAAGAGAAAGAGTAAGAAGTTCCTTTATGGAAAGGAACAGAAGTTGTTTTGCAAACAAAGGTCAAATAGGGATCTATTCTTTGGCTAAGCCAATCAATCTACGTGTTACTCCTTTTCCTGTGAAAAAGCTGGCCTGTGTCCCAGTCAGTTTTAGGCATTTACATCTCGTTCCCCCATATTAGTTGGCAGACTTTTCAAGAAAGTGAAGTCAAGATTTTGAGATGGATTTCCACCATTTTAATTACCAACAAATCCCTTTATTATTATTTCCTTTCACTCTGCTTCCCCCAATATATACCATGTTTGGTAAGGTTTCTTGCCTAGCAAACATCTGTGAAGGAATAATAGCATGCTATTATGGAATCATCCTGGCCTTTGAAGTGTGTTAGAACTGAATTTGAATTCTAACTTGGTCTTTTGGTGACTTAGTAACTTTAAGCAAGTTAATTAGCCCGATGGATTTTTATCTCCATCTAATGCCAGATGACTGTGAGAAATAAGTATTGTGTACATAATGGTGGTCTTAAGTTTTAGGTACAAGATGGCTCTCCTTGTTACCTGTAAACTTTTGTTATTTGTTTTCCTCTTTTAAATTTGTACCTTTAAGCAAAATTGAAATTCTAATAAGCATATTTCTAGTGTTAAAATTGTTTTTTTTTTTCATTCTAAAAAGAGTGGAGAAATTCTACCTATTATTTATCACTGGTGGTTTTACTGTAGGAAACTTTCCAATTTTATTGGGTTGTTGGAAAAGTCATGACATATTTTTCTGTTTTTCGTTGCAAACATGCGTCAAGACTTTTCCAACAACCCAATAGTTATATATAAAATGTTGTCACAAGTGTTTCAAATCAATTTTTATAAAAATGTTGGTAGTAGCTCACAAACTCATATCACTATGTAATGGTCAGTTGCAGAGCAGGTCTAGTGTAAGCACTCAGGACATGCATGGTCCTTTCATTGCTACTTTCCTACAACTTTAGAACTCCAAATATGGGACTCATACTCTAGACCTGTCTAGGTACGTTCTGTCTCAAAAGTTTGCCGATCCCCTGGAAGAGCCAATCCTGTCCCTCACAACAATTTAAAACTTATTTGAGAGCCATACATATATTTTTACATAATCACCATTATGTGAATAATATCCTTTAAAAATTTTATAAATGAAACTATGATAGTTTTATTTTCATTTTCAATTTTACTTCAGAGCCACATGTATGTACCCAAAGAGCCGCATGTGGCTCTGAGTTGCAGTTTGCTGACCCCTGGCGGCTCTTCCACCTCAAAAGTTTGCCGACCCCTGGTATAGACTGAAGACATTTTCCAGTGTGTTCACTGGCATTTGAGGAGCACTTATATGTCCTTTGGAGCCTCCCGCCCTGCTGTCCTGAGCTATTTCCCACAGAATGTAAATGTAAGAGTTCTGAGCATCCTCACTCTCACCCTGTCTCCTGAGGAGAGGAAGTAAAAGGAAAAAGAAAGAAAGAAAAAAGAAGAGAAAAAAAAACCTGTGACAATTCTAATAAACACTGAGAGACTCAGAAAGTAGAAGAATAAACAGAAACTCATCTCAAGACAGAAAACATTTTTTAAATACTGCTTTCATTTCCAGAAGAGATATTGGTATTTGTTTTGAAAACATATTTATTGCACTCACAGGTATTGATGATGAAAAAAAAATCATAATTTCAAAAGGTATCAAAACTTATTTGATTCTATATAACTCCCTATCAAGTTATATTGCTTGATAGTTAAAAATACTGCACTGCCCTAAGTAACTTGTTATTCTTCCTTACATAATACAGAAGTATTCATATGATTTTATGCTACTACATGTTATAACATTCTAGGTAAATGCATAAGTATTCTTTAGTTTTAATTATTAGATACAATACTTGAATTAAAATTCAAGATTTATTTCATGCATTCAAAAGCACATTAAGTAAAACTCTAAAAAATATGTACAGAGCCTGTATTCTGGAAACTAAAATATAACAATGGAACAAATCAATAAAGATTTAAGTAAATGGAGAGACATATGTTGGTCATGGACTGGAAGGTTCAATATATAATAGTAAAAGGGTCATTTCTCCCCAAATTGATCCATAGATATCATGCAAAACAATTAAGGGATTTTTGTAGATGTAGATGAGCTAATTCTCAAATACATAAGTGTGGTAGGCTGAAAAATAGTCCCCCCAAAATATCCGTACCCTAATGAGGTGATTCTAATAACCTAAGAATATTACCTTATATGGAAAGACAAAAAGGTCCTTGTAGAGATGATGAAGTCAAGAATCTTGAGGTGGAGTGTTTATCTTGGATTACCCAGGTGGCCTGTAAATGCAATCACAGGTGCCTTGTAAGTCAGAACGGATGAAGATTTGACAGGGGCACACAGAGCACAAGGAAGGGGGATTTGGCTGGCCTCGAAGATGGGAGTTATGCTGCCACAAACCAAAGATGCCACCAGAGGCTGGAAGAGACCAGGAATGGGGTCTCCCCTAGAGCCTCTGGAGGGAGTGCAGCTCTGCCAACACCTGCATTTTTGTCAGGGATACCGATTTCAGACTTCTGTCTTACAGAACTGTGAGGGCATACATTTCTATTGTTTTAAGCCACCAAGTTTGTGGTATAGTGTTATGGCACCCCCAGGACACTAATGGAATAAAGAAATATCAAAGGAATTAGAATAGCCAACATGTTTTTGAGAAAGGAAAAACAAAAAGTTCTATTTTTTATATCTTCTTCAAAACAAAAACTGTTAAAAATAAGAAAAGCTATAGAATGTGAAAAAATATTTATAAAATACGTATTTGATAAAGCTTTTGGATACAGAATATATGAATAACTTTCAAAGCTAAGTAATAAGATAAGCCTCTCAAAATGGGAAATACATATAAACAGT
>NW_017732684.1:70307-70967 GCF_001890085.2 Hipposideros armiger | reverse complement strand
TAATCACCATTATGTGAATAATATCCTTTAAAAATTTTATAAATGAAACTATGATAGTTTTATTTTCATTTTCAATTTTACTTCAGAGCCACATGTATGTACCCAAAGAGCCGCATGTGGCTCTGAGTTGCAGTTTGCTGACCCCTGGCGGCTCTTCCACCTCAAAAGTTTGCCGACCCCTGGTATAGACTGAAGACATTTTCCAGTGTGTTCACTGGCATTTGAGGAGCACTTATATGTCCTTTGGAGCCTCCCGCCCTGCTGTCCTGAGCTATTTCCCACAGAATGTAAATGTAAGAGTTCTGAGCATCCTCACTCTCACCCTGTCTCCTGAGGAGAGGAAGTAAAAGGAAAAAGAAAGAAAGAAAAAAGAAGAGAAAAAAAAACCTGTGACAATTCTAATAAACACTGAGAGACTCAGAAAGTAGAAGAATAAACAGAAACTCATCTCAAGACAGAAAACATTTTTTAAATACTGCTTTCATTTCCAGAAGAGATATTGGTATTTGTTTTGAAAACATATTTATTGCACTCACAGGTATTGATGATGAAAAAAAAATCATAATTTCAAAAGGTATCAAAACTTATTTGATTCTATATAACTCCCTATCAAGTTATATTGCTTGATAGTTAAAAATACTGCACTGCCCTAAGTAACTT
>NW_017732684.1:65387-69792 GCF_001890085.2 Hipposideros armiger | reverse complement strand
TCTCCTCACCTATATTTTATGGTCTGGTGATGGATTTCTAGAGTAGAATGTCAGCTTTAGGATGTCAGGTACTAAAATATCGCAGGATTGTGACACAACTAGTTTTAATTTATGTAAGTCTTGATCCCAATTTATGAGCATTTTCTTATTGCTTTGTCCTTTTATTATATAATGATGCTATTCAATGAAGAGTAATTGGAAGTTTTAATAAAGCTCAAAGGAAGATACCACCTATATCTCAGCCTCTAAAATAGCATTTATTGTGTTCAAATTTATTATTTTGTGCTTTCATAAATGTGTAAATTTTTAGAAAGTGAAAGCTTATTAAAAGCTGTTGTCATTTTTATTGAACAATTATCATGACCTACACTCCAAATCAATATAGATCTTTGACAGTGGATAGCGGTTAAATATAATGATGGTGTTTCACTGAATGAATGTGCACAAGGAACTATGTAATTCAATAAACATTTTCAGATGGCAGATGACTTTTCCCCTAAGGTCAGGAGCAAAGCAATGAATAGTTGGTATTTAAAGTAATAAAAAAGATTTATCATTTATAGTAGAACCAAAAATAATGAAAAGCTATGCATAGTATCTACCTGTGAAAAAAATAAAATAACTCCTGTGGAAGAAATCAAAGATGTAAATAAATGGGCTTCATGTTTTGTCCAACTTGATCTACTCGTGTTTATGAATTCAATCCCAATTAAAATCCAGTTTATTTTGTAGTTGTCGACAAACCGAATCTAAAGTTTATATAGAAAAGCAAAAAACCTACAATATCTAACACAATATTGATGACAGAGTTGGAAGATTCAGACTACCTTATTCAAAACTTGCTGTCAAACTACAGTGATCTTGTTTCTTAAAGCCATTCTCCAGTAAATGGAATCATGGGTTCCTTGGAGAAATGGCTGATCCGTGACTAAGACAGGACATAAGATGGATGGTTTTAGAGTATCTTGCAGTGCCTCAAGGTTATCAAAAACATGAAGTCTAGGGAGCTATTACAGCCAACAGTCCAAGGACGTAATGACTACGTATAATGTGGTTTTCTGGATGGGGTCCTATAAAAGGAGGAGGAGGCGGTGGAGGAGAAGAAAAAAAAACTTTAGTCAAGATCTAAGGAAATTAAAATAAAGTATGGATTTTAGTTAGTAATAACATATCAGTATAAGCTCCTCAATTAAGACAAAGTTGTCATTTGAATGCAAGATGTAAATGTCAAAATACATATGAGGTATATTGAAACTTTGTACTATCATCACAATTTTTCTGTAAATCTAATACTACCCTAAAGTGAAAAATAATTAATACAAAGCAAGGCAAGGATAATAAAGGAACAATGTACACATGGTACAAACAGAAAACAAATAGTAAGATGGTGGACTTCAGACCAACTCAATCATTAATTGCGCTCAATTTGAATTCTTTCTGCCTTTATCCATACTACTCTCCTATGCCGGGAGCCGGCTGCACCTCAGTGTCTGACATGGCCAAGTGCACTGCAATTGTGACAAATTCTGAAGCTCTGACTGAGAAACAGATACTGCTTTATATCTTAAAGAATTTAAGTACCCCTTCCAATAGATATATCACAATAATTATATTTTATACACTAAAGGCGATTTTAGTCACACTACTAGTCTCTTAGTAAAGGTCAAAGTACACACCCTGTAAATCTTAAGATCCTGCTTATACAATAGTTTTTAGAATACATGTTGGGTGGTCATGGTAACCATCCTTTGGGCGATTATGTAGAGGTTCAGTCGTTGGTCACAGTCATTGTAGGTGGAGAGATTTGGGCGTAGTTGAGATAAGTTAGTCTTTAGCATAGAAAAGGTATAGCTATACCCTGGAGCATAAGAATTATGAGGAAGTAAAACCCTGATACTAATGAAACAATGATTAAACTGTCCAGTATAAAAAAGAGCATGCTGTAAAAGTAAAGTGAGACACTTCTCTTCTTGAAAAAGCGCTTCTGTGTCTCCGTGAGGTTTTTCCTCGCCCGATTCCACCTCCACCTGAGGGAACCCCTGGACCTGCGGGAGCTGGTCTCCCACACTCCTAAACCTGTTTTTCTTAAGGTCAGTTAAAACGCCACACTAAAAAATCCAATGGGAAATCTTGTCTTCATGTTATAGAATTTGATACAACAGACTTGAACAAATTGACCGTGTTTCTTGAAAAATACATCTTTATTGTTTTCTGTGATACTACTTTCTAATCTTGTGACCATTTTAATTCCTCTTACTCCTTTACCCACCTTGCATTTATGGAGTAGCCAGAGCTCAGCATGAGCCTTCTCTTCTGAGATGAAAAGATCCATCCCTATAATTTTCAGTACCACTCTATATACACTTGACTTTATGCTGCAAATTCAGATTTCTTCCCTGAGCTCCAGAACATATCTAAGTGCTTAGCTGATATCTGTCTCCACTCAAGCATCTTAAATATAACCTCACATGGATAAAATTTACATTTTTATCTACTCTGCTAACTCTTAATCTTGTTCTTCCCCCAGATTCTGACATCTTGGTAAATAGAATCAACATCTATTTAGCTATGGCAATCAGAAATCTAGAAGTTATCCTTCATTTCTTTTTTGATTTACCTTTTTATATCTAATGTGTAAGCAAGACCCCTGAATTTTGCCTGCAGAAAAACCTCACATCCATTCACGTTTTCCTGTCTGCACTATTTCCATGCTAAATCAAGTCACTATCATCTCCACGGACCATAGTACTAACCTCTTAACTGTTCTTTTTTCCACTTTTGGTCACATTTCCTTTTAGCTAAAAAGAAGCCAATGTCATCTCTTTAAACATAAATAAGATTATGTTACTACCCTGCTTAAATTCCTTCATTGACTCCAGTTGCTTCTTCTTCCAGTAGCTCCTACTGAAGTTTTGAAAAATGATCAATTTTATTCTGCGAATCAACTTTTTATTTCTTCTCCTGAATATGATACAAACTAAATGCAAGTAGCATTTTAATGTAAAGTTTCGTATATTATTTGTGATCACAGCAAAAAGAAAACTGTTAAGTACAAGGTATAATAGACTTAAGTAGAAGGACACTTAAGTTGGTTATATTTAAGGCATAGCCAAGTCTGAGGAAGTTGGTTAAACTTGGCCTAGAACACTTCCTTGTTAATGCCTACAGGTTACCAGAACTCAAGGAATAATTTGATAAGTAAATTATATAAGCCTGAGTAAATACTTTAATGATACTCTAAAAATCTACCTTAAGGATATGCAGAGGGCATGAAAATAACAATTACAATAGGTATTTACTAAAGATTTATTTCATACCAAGGACTGTGCTAAAGGCTGCATCCACATTTTAATTCAATTCTCATAAACTCTTTTGAAGCAGTTGTGATAATCTAATTTTTTCAGAAAAATTAAACTGAATTTCAGAGAGCTTAAGTCGTTTTCCTAGTATAACACAACTTGTAATTGCAAGAAAAATAATTTGAATATTCATCTGTCTGTGTCTAGAACTTATCTAAAACCAGTGCATTCCCATCCATCTCAAGACACTTCTGACAGTACACCGTAATACAAACAAATGTATCATTCATTTATTGTAATAAATCACTTTAGTAAGGAAAATACATACTTTTCTCGTATCAGTGAGCCCTTGTATACCAACATAAATTTGAATCAGGTTACTAGGGAAGCATGAAACCATTATAAATATCTTAGAGAAAAGAACTATTATTATCTTTCAATTACAGCTTAAATAAACAGCTGCATGAGGCTTATTGAAAAAAACAGCTGTCTCTCCTTCCACCCACTCCTCCATGTGATGATACAGAAGTGTATCTTAGATAGGCTTAAATCTTGAGTTGAATGTTAGATGACTTCTGGAAATCTGACCAATGCTTCTTCAGGTCTAACCACAAGTCTTAGGATTGGGTGGTGGCCATTTATGCATGAGGTATTTGCACTTGGCTGTGCAGGAAGGAACTGGACTAGAGACCAGACCCCAGTAGTCAGTCAAGAATCCAGACAACCATAAAGTCAAATTTCCCTTGAGAGGATTGAAAGGAGCTTCTTCTGGGTGGTAGAATTTTCATTTTACACTGTTGGTATCTTTCAGAGCTTCATTTCTTTTAATTTTTAGTTTCCCTGTAACAGAGGCACCCATTGGTCCTCTTCTTTGGCCCAGAGTATGATGGTTAGTGATATAATTTGCCTCTATAATATTTTCCTAAGCTTCAATAGTTTACCAATATTGTCTCATCTGGATAAAATAATACCTTTAAATGAGGCAAGGACCATGTCTTATTTATTTTTGGCATTACTGTAATGTTTTGTTCATAATAAGAATTCAATAAACATTGAATGTATTGGAATTTTTGTGGCTTGAGATTAATGTACTTAACTTTCATTAA
>NW_017732684.1:61344-62347 GCF_001890085.2 Hipposideros armiger | reverse complement strand
TATGTGCACTATCCCTTGTCTCCAGTCCAGGACTGTTTGGCTTCCAAAACTTCTACGTTAATGGAAACCTTAGCAGATGGTTTCCTTCAGTAAAAATCAGCAGTCTCCATTCTACCCGAAAACTAGTTTTTAGGAGGTGGGTATCTTATCAGACCCTCTACGGCTATTCTGCTTCACCAAATTAACACTGGAAAATTTTTGTAGGGATAGTGTGTCTCTGAAGTCAGACTTTTATCTTCACAATATGTAAATGAAGCCTAGAAGTTTACTAAGTGGTCTCAAGATAATTTGCATATGTTCAGAGGTAATTGAAGTTCAAGTAACTATTTCTACCACTTTTAGTTCATGTCAGCATAACTCTTAGCATCTAAATGCTTTGTGTTTATCTACCAGGTTTGTGATGCAGGCAGGGCATGTGGTAGTTACACTTCTAATCATTATGCTTATTTTTGGCCATCATCAAATCACTAGGTTTGAAATGTCTGGGAGGCTTCATATTTAAGGATAATCATTTGTTGCTTGGCATTTAATTACATTTTCTGCATTCCCACATTTTGATGTTCCCCTTCCTTACAGAATAAATTTCCTCTTTGGACCTCAAAATACAAAACAAATTCATTATATATTTAAAGCGAAGGTGAAGTAAATAGGGAGGAAGAGAAAAGAAGGGATCAGGAGAAATATGAATTGTTTTAGTGACTACTATTTTCTGGGTTTTTTGCATAAATTATAAAATTTCTCCAACTTAGATATGATTATCTTCATTTCTAAAGATACATATCAATGCACAGAAAAGATATGCCATTTACTCATGATCACATGCCTACTAAGTGAATAAATTGGCATTTTAATACCTATCTGTTTAATTTAAATCTTCCTTCCTTCCTATGTATGGCATTTTCCCACCTTCTTTGATAGGAGACATAGGGTTAGGCATAAATATAATCATGATCAAATTAGATATGGGAGATAGAAATGTATAAAAAGGAAGTTGATTTTTGTT
>NW_017732684.1:55341-57749 GCF_001890085.2 Hipposideros armiger | reverse complement strand
CTCTGCCTCCATCTCTTGTCCTAAGAAATGTGAACAATTAGAAAAGACTCACCTCTATGAATATTCCCAGCATCTCCACATTGCAAGGAGGGTGTCTAAGCCTTGCGGGGATACAGGTCACAGGAAGAGAGAAAGTATCTTTGTCTCCTTATGTCCTGCTTCAGTATCAATCTCTTTATAGAGCGATTGACAGTTAGAACCTTGTCGCTCAGGAAAACCTTCTCATGTTTCAAGGGCATGTGCCAGTCTCCCAGAAGAAAAGGTAATTTCAACACGTGACAGTTTCTTTCCCACCGTGTTAGTCTTCTCCAATCTGAGGCAACAGCAAAGCTCAGTCCATATAACGCTGCACCGGGCAGAGTGTATTTCTCCTTTGTCTGTCCTCATGTATGTGTACAGAAAGGCCCTCTTATCCAGTCGATCTCCTGAGAGCAACTGTTTGGGCAAGAACACATGCACGCCCCATAGAAATGTAACACACACACAAAGTTCTCCAATGTAAACAGTCATCTCTAGGGTTGGGCACATCTTCATCATTTTTAGTCAAAAACATTGCATCTCTGTGATACAGTATTAATCTTTTTACATCTCCTTTTCATTTAAATTAGTTTCAGGTGTACAAAGCAATGTACTACTTAGACATTTACACCCCTCACAAAGTGATAGCCCCTGTCCCCCAATCAACTACCCCTCTGACATCATAGATGGCTGTTACAATTCCATCCGCCCTGTTCCCTATGCTGTACTCCACACCCCTACTTACATATACATATAAAGGCAGTAAGTAAAAGTATAAGTGACACACTGCCTGGAATCAAATTTTGACTCTTATGATTTATCAGTTGTATAAACTTAGCTGTGTTACTTAAATTCTCTAGACCTCAGTGTGTAACTCATGGTTTTGCTGTGAGGACCAAATGAAAAAATTCATGCAAAACACTAAGCATCAGAGCCTCACATAGAGCAATTATTATGTAAATTAGGGACAGTAATGACCAATTCACATTTAAAAAATTTTTATTTGTGGAAAAATAACTTTCATTACATTAATTAGTAATTTGTGTGTATTTATTGAACACTTACTATGGGCTGCAGACAGAGTTGCTTGTATTATTTTTGACGGCTTTTGCAATCGGACTGAGAATGCNTGGATATGAAAGCACTGTAAGAATTTAAAGTGTTGAATGCATGTAAGAGATATTTAATGCTATTGAATGAATCATTAGAACGCAAGTTACTTTGAAGAAAGGGATGCAATATTTTTGATTATTTACTTACTTTGAGGGCTCTTCAGCTCACAGAAGTTGACTAATACAGTGAAGTTATTTCAGAGGGATGTACTGAATGAATTCTGAGCTAACATTTATACCAACGGCATCAATTAAGGAAAAAATGTTACATACAGAATCTTATGTATCTGTAGTCCTCAATATTACCTTATGAGGTGGTTCATATTCATTAATTAAAATATAAATAGAGTGGCTGAAATCATTCAGCATTGATATCATTATTTAAACTGCAAACTAAAGCACAAAAATGTAGCAGTTGCTCACAAAATCAAGGGGAAAAGAAACACTTCTGTATACAATAAACCATCACAGAAAAGAATATTGATTCTTTATCCAACCAACATGAGACCTGCCAGTATGTCTTCTTGCATCTGGTCTCCTGGCTGCAGCCGGAAAACCCAGGTGCAGAGCCATTGTTGGCAAAATCAAAGACTGGGTTCTGAGAACTGCAAGAGCCAATAAATACGCTATGACAGATAGGATGCTAAGCCAAGTTGAGGAAATGTCACTTTAGATGCTGCTGGAATGGTATTGAAACAAAGACAGCCGTCACCTAAACCACTGAAGTGGAGGGATTTGGAGAGAAGATTTTTCAGGCGCTTTTTCATTCCAAATACTTTTGCTTAACATTTTATATAGTAAGATGCACTGAGTCCTTTATAGTATTGTACTGCAGTGAAAATAAAGATGAGTGAGGCATACTCAGGGCTTTTGCCTGTTTACCTTCTAATTGGTTTATAGTAGAACTCAAAATTAGTAGAGTATTGTTGGGCAAACCTGGAGCTCATGGGAGACCCTGTAACAAAGTTAACATTCCAGAGTCAACAGCCTATAGCTAGTATGTACAGACATGAAACTGGCTGAATTATACAGGGAGGAAGCATATCATCTCCTACACAAGGACATCTCCATAGGAGATCAACAGTCAAATAATTTTCATTTGTGACTTAGAGTTTGAGGAGATTTTTATTGTGAAATAAATGCCATTGAGTCACGAGATTGGAGGTCATGATAAAGATTATAATTTTAAGCCACTAGAACTTGCAGTATCCTGAAAATATATCTTTGAGTCATTATTTTGGAAGTTCATGGTAGTCATGATTCCAAAGGAAAATAGCC
>NW_017732684.1:48237-49236 GCF_001890085.2 Hipposideros armiger | reverse complement strand
ATATAAGCATGTTATTTATCACTATGGAGGTAAACTTTAACAGAATTACCTAAACGAATTTTCCTCTACAGAGTGTGAAATGGTTAGGACCTGCTGTTGTTTTCATAATCAGCCTTGTCAAATAATTGACTCCTCAAATTTTTTGCACGTATTACTTTGATGGCAAGTTAAACTATTTTTTTTTCCAAAGTCAATACTGATGTAAACAAATACCTGAATTAACATCCTTTCCGATACCTCTATACCTTTGCACATTGTTCTCCCCTCCCTGCAATGTCCAATTTTTTAAACTTTATTTTCTGGCAGTTTTTCATCAGTAAACATGGGTTTACTCGCATTCAGGTCTAGGAAATCATTACTGAACTACCCATGCAGATTCGATAGCTCTTTTATTTGCTTCTTGACTGCACTTGAAGCATCCTTCCTGAGTGCCCTGCATTGAAATATCAATTACAGGCCCGCCTCCATTTCTAGGTTGGATGCTCATGGTAAGAGCTATTAATTGTCTCTGTATTTTAGACCTCAATAGCAAGTACCTAATAATTGTTTTTTAAGTGAACTCAAGTAAATAAAATGTATGGATTAAAGTTCTCAGAGATGTGTAGTGAAAATAAAGGGTGTGTTCTTAGTGCTCTCCGGTTGGTTTCTTGTGAGTGAAGATGCCAACCTCAGGTCAGAGCCTGTATGCTATGGATTATTGTAGGTACTGTTTTGCCTCGCCAGTGTGCCAGCATCAGGGATGCTGATCATAGAATTTCTGAAAACTACTCCACCTTTTCTTCTGGGAAATGAAAACTTGTCCTCACCCCCACCTGCCTTTACGAGCATTCATGTGCGTGCACGCACGCGCGCACACACACACACGATCTACATGGCTACTGTGAATGTTAACATATTACCAACGACTTAGGGTTGAATAATTCATGGTCATGGCACACTATTGTTTACTTAAACGGTTCATAGGTGGAAATATAGCTCATTCTGGGGGAATCGGTGTTG
>NW_017732684.1:27031-46002 GCF_001890085.2 Hipposideros armiger | reverse complement strand
AATAATGCATAAAGCACTTAGAATGGTGTCTGAGATGTAGAAGGGACTCATTTATTGTTTGCTATTTGTTTTATTACTCTACCTTGGTATCCCATATTCATCTCAGTATCTTGATGTATACAATGTCCATATAAATTATTGTGAATTCATAAGTATATGACAATATTTTTTTACCTCTTGATTCAGTTCACAAAAGAGCAGAGTAACCAGCCTAATCAGTATTCAAAAATACTGATTGATGGGAATTGTACAACTCTAAAAATTTACTAAAAATCACTGAATTTTAGATATAAAGTGAGGAAATTCTATGACATGTAAAAAAAACTTCAATAAAGCTGTAAAAATCACTTAAATGAGCAAAACCTATTTTCTATGGCCATTTATCCTCTAAAGCAGGGTGAAGAGGTGTCCTCCTGTCCAAATTCCAGGCAAACAAAACTGATGGGAGATAAGTGATATTCTCAATGTATTTATTTCTCTTGCATACAATTCAGTATTTGTTTAAAATTTCAAAAGGAATTTCTGGTGTTTTCTTTGGGAAGGACTTGGAGTAGCACCTTTAATAATCAGTAATTCCTACAGATTATTAATTTTTGCATTAATAAGTGAGATCTATACATTTCTGTATCACAAAATATTATCTTAAGATATAGCATGATCATCTTCCCAAGATGAAATCACTCATAATTTTAAAATAAAATCTAATGGAAAACATTAAGTTATGTGTAGAAATTGTAATCGTGGTGATGTGTTTCATTGTCTCCTGTGCTCTTTGAGTTGGCAACGTTCGTGGCGACTTAGGGTGCTTAGGGATATTGCCGTTTTCTTTGCATATCAATTTTCCTTAACACCATAGTTGGTGACATTCTCTGGGCTACATATCAAATAAAGATTTACTCAGAGCTCGCTTCATGCCAACAAGGATTTAAAGTGGTTGCACCTAAATTATTGGGCCGTAAATTCTGTTTTTGAATGACATGCTATTGAACCAACTCTATACCAATGCCATTCTCTGAATGAAATAGAAGCCATATCAAAACTTCAAAATGATTTCTAAAGCAATGTACTTGTTCAACACACTGCATTTTTTGGCTCCAGTCGACATTCCTGATGTATAATTTTTTCCTGTGAAAAAGACTAACTCTAATCCCTTATTCCTCCAGCATTACATCACACTTAATATTTTTTTCCCCAAACTAGAAGATGTAATATAGCATAAGAGCAGTATAAACTACAGGTTAGAAATCCAGCTTGGAGATAAGCTCTGTGTTCACAAGCTGAAATTCACCATTAATTAGCTCTACGAGGCTGGACAAGTTACTGACCCTTTTGAGTCTCTTTGTCATATACTGTTTGCAGAGACCATAAAACCTAATTTATAGGATTATTATAATGATTAATGGAAAATATAAAACATAATATAAAGCACTTCATATATGTCATGGTATGAAGTAAGTGCTCAGTTAATGCTAGCTTTGATAATGATGACAAAAATTAAGAGATGAATAAGACATAGTCCTCATTTTTCAAACCTGTGTGGCAAAAACTGTATTTAAATGATTACAGAATCCCCCATTTCTGTATCAGCTCATCAGCAGTCTAATTTTTAAAAAATAATCTGAGTTTTTGATAACAAACAAATACTGAATAAATATAGAAAACCAGTCTTAGACTCATTACACAGTTTATTCTGAGCATTTTTCACCAGATCATCTCTTTCAACTTCTCAGTTGAAGCTTTAAATGTAAGAAGATGAAAAGGCTAGCATGGTCCTAGCAGTGGTCTAGAACATCATGCGTTCTAAATAAGTTTTTACCATAATGTGGGGGGAAAAAAATAAGATGGAAGTGGAAGAGAATGTTAGGGGTAAGGTGATACATCATCATCCCAATCTTTCATCCATCTTCACTAGTTTAGTTACAATGTAGCACTTATAAGTAAGGGGCAGCCAATTTAATTGTTTGTGTTATCACAACAATTTAAAACAATCAGATTAATTTTTACTTTGACTTGAAAATTAATCTATTTTTAGCATGATTCTCAGGACTGTCATAAACAAATAATTCGTAAGACAAAGTAATATTTTCTACATGATTGCCAGAAACTCATGTGCACAAACAGAATCACCTATGCCATCCTCATGGGGTAAATTCAGCTACATAGGGAGAAGTTTGACATTTTTGAGTTTGGGTAAGGATTATCTAACTCTTTCAGGTACATATGAGGTGATCAAATAAAAAGAAAACAGAACTGAACTCATACTCCTCTTTGAAGTCATTTTAGAGTTAATTACTTCTTTCTTCCTTGATTTTGCTACCCAGAGATGATATTTTTGTTTCAACAACTGAAAGACTAAGATCCTTGAGACTATGAGGTGTGGAATCCACGGAACAAATAGAAAGACTGACCATCGTTAGAGGGGAAAGACTGCCTCCACTGAGTGAGGGAATGCAACTTAAGTCAAGTACAGAAACATTTGTATATTTGTGTTAGGGTCTTCTTATTTGATGTTCTCTCTTTTCCTCTGAAATCACATCTCTGTATCATAAAGCCACATAATCATTCACCTGAAGAAAAGCGAGTTATGTTTGTTTCATCTACTCACTCATTTTGCAAATAATTATTGAATGTCTACAGTATGTGTCAGGCACCATGCTAATGCTGGAGACAGAGCAAGATGAAAGAGGAACATTCAGTCTCATGGGGAAAAGTACCTGTAAAGAAATCATCGCACAAATAAATTCATAACTAAGATTTTGTCTGTTTATAATAGGGTGCATGCAAGAGTTCTCTGAGTACGTACAACTTCAGTTGAAGCATAAAAATTGGATCGTAATCACCAGTCTAAAAGTAGAGAAAAGGGTGCATGAAGATGGCAATGTGTAAAAGACCCTGAGGAATTGAATGAATGAAAGGTGCCGACATATGGTATTTGTCTTTCTCAGTCTGATTTATTTCACTTAGCATAATACCCTCTAGGTCCATCCATGTTGTTGCAAATTGTAAGATTTTATTCTTTTTGTGGCAGAGGAATACTCTATTATATAAATGCACCACAGTTCCTTTATCTACAATAATTGTCTATTGATGGGTATTTCAGTTGTTTCCATGTTTTGGCTATTGTGAATGGCACTACAATAAACATAGGGGTGCATATATTTTTTAGAATTAGTGATTTGGATTTCTTTGGTTGAATACCCAGGAGTGGAATTGCTGGGACATAAGGTAGTTCTAAGTTTTAATATTTTGAGGAACCTCCATGCTGTTTTCCATAGTGGCTGCACCAATTTGCAATCCCACGAGCAATGCACGAGGGTTCCCTTTTCTTCATATCCTCGATAATACTTATTTGTTGACTTATTGATGATAGCCATTCTGACTGGAGTGAGGTGGTATCTCATTGTGATTTTTATTTGCATTTCTCTGATGATTAGTGATGTTGAGCATCTTTTCATATGTCTGTTGGCCATCTGTATGTCCTCCTTGGAGAAATGTCTATTCATGTCCTCTGCCTATTTTTTAACTGGGTTTTTTGTTTGTTTGTTTGTTTGTTTTGGTGTTGAGTTGTATGAGATTTTAATAAATTTTGGATATTAACCCCTTATCAGATGTATCATTGACAATATCTTCTCTCATTCAGTAGGGTGTCTTTTTGTTTTGTTGATGGATGTGGTCTCGCTTATACGTGGAATCTAAAGAACAGACTAATCGAGCACACAAAACAGAAATAGACTCAGAAATACAGAGAAAAAACTGATGGTTGCTAGATAGGAGGGGTTTGGGGGTTGGGCAGAAGGTGAAAGGATTAAAAAGTACAAATCTGTAGTCACAACATGGTCATAGGGATGTGAAATACAGTATGGGGAATATAATCAGTAATGTTATAAAGACTATGTAGGAGGTCAAATGAGTATACTGGACTTACTGGGGGGATCTGCTCATAGATTATATGAATGCCTAACCATTGTGCTATACACCTCAAACTAATATAAAATAATATTGAATGTCATATATATATATATATATATATATATATATATATATATATAGTCACAGGATGTAAAGCACAGCATAGGAAATATAATCAATAGTCAATGGTATTGTAACAGCTATGTATGATGTCAGAGGGGTAGTAGACTTGGGGGGTGGTTATTACTTTATGAAGGGTGTAAATGTCTAATCATTATGTTGTTTTGTACACCTGAAACTAATAACAACAGCAAAAAGAAAGACACCCCCATTATGGTGGGTGGGTTGGGGGACAGCGTATATATAAGTAGAGGAAGGTGAGTTCTTGGTGTTTTCAGACCATGCTCAGCCTGAAAAGGGATCTTACCCTAATGGCAATGGGAAGTAATTTAGGGTTTTATTTGTCTCATATAGCGGGAATTTCAGGACATGGGCAACAGCTCGACAATGGCATTATAGATCCGGGCTTTCCTGCTTTCCATTCAGCCACCTTGAGGATGCAGGTTATATCGTCATGTCTCCTGTCAAGAATAGGTGCTCCATTCCGATACTGACACCCGCCAGCCAGGCCGGCCAAGGGCACAAAAAGGAAGCCTGTCACTCAGGAGGAACCCTTTCCCCAATAATTCCTTTAAACTCATTCACCAGAAACAGTGACAAGGTAGGCAGCATGATTCAATAATTTATGTCTCTAAACTTTATGGCAAAGGAAAGATGAGAAGAAGGAGATGTGAGAGGCTCTGTGTAGCCAGATCACATCAGCTGTCACCACCATTCCTTTCTCTGTTTAATATCCCTTCTTCCCAGGATAACACTCGATATGGAACGCCGTCGCCTTTTCTTTAAGGGAGGCAGTTCCAATGTTTCATCTCAGGATTGCATTCAGCTCAGAATCCAAGGTGTTTGTATGGTTATTAGAGTCAGGTCAAGGCCCCGCTCCGGGAGGATCCCTTGGTCTTTAGAGTGCAGCCAATAGATCAGGTAGCAGAGGGCAAATAGGTTGAGTTGCCCTTTGGCTGGTCCTCTGAGGAGGAGTGAAAAGATAATGATTTTTTGGATAGAGGTTTTTTTGTTGTTGTGTTTTGCTTTTTTTTTTTTTTTTTCAAGATACTAGTCCCTCTGGACCAATAGTTCACCAACATCTACTCTTAGCATTGTCTTATCAATTTGCCTTCTGAAACCAGAAATGATTTTAGAAACACATTTCCATGTCTTTCTTTTAATGCCTTCTCCTCCTCCCTGTGTAGACAGCTTAACTGACACTCAGTTACTCGCCTTCCATATGTCTGCACTTTAATTATAATTCATACTGTCAGGGAAGATGCTAAATCACAGAGGTCTGTCAGAGCATGCTGGCACAGCATGGGCACTCTCCATGTTCATCTTTTCTCTCACTTCAAATTTATATTAATGACCATCGTTTCTCAGGAAGCTTCCCTAAGCAGTACTGGCCACCAAGAAAAAAAGAGAAATAAACTATATATTTCCTCGAGCAGGGAATGGCTGCTGTTAAACTGCCTGAATGCAAGTTTAAGACGTTCCATTCAATCCTCATGTGCCAGCGTCTTTTCTGTTTCGTGAACTAATCGCATGTATCTTGTCTAACATATCTATCCTGCACGGGCATGAAGGCATTAGCTATCCGACCACAAAGATAGCAACTCAGAAAAGGAACGACTTGGCATGAAACAAACCAACTAAAAATAAATTGGTAGGAAAGTCACTGAGAATGCACACTGTAGTAGCCAGAGAGTTTTTTTTTGAACTGAATTATGCATAAAAGAACATGAGAAAAGGCATTCATTTAGATGAAAAAAGAATGTGTAGCATAATTAGACAGGAAAAAAAAGCCCTTTATTTTATTAGGATAGCATACTCTAGAGGTCCCGCTTACCTGATTTCTCTCATTTACTCAGTTCCTGACTCTGTTGGGGAAAATCTAGTTCCTATCTATGTGTAATGCACCTGTTCATGATTGTATGAAGATTTAAGAGGTGTGTTAGAAATAAACGAATTCATACCATATCATGGGGAGGACGCGAAGATATCTATTCAAAGTGTGTGTGCACGTGGGTAGATAAAACAGCAGCCTGCACAAACTCCAGTCACCTGCAGAGCCCTGGCCACCTGGGGACACTGTGACTGTGGCCCAAGGATGCCCTGATGGACTCCTTTTCTTCCATGCTCTACTGACGCTGTTGCGTGTCCCACATGATTTCTGCCCTGGAAAATCTACTCCATGATGGTGTTTTTGGGCTGTTTGGGCCTTAAAGGTCAGTTTGTACTTCAGAATTTTCTCAGATGTTACCTGACACGACTGTCATGAAGGCTTAATTGCCAGGTGGTCTTCGTAAGCTGCCAGTGGTCATTGAGCTCTTGTGTCTGTGTGTCGCTCTGTCTTTCTACCTCTGCCTCATCGTCCCCCCCTTTCACTCCCCTGAATATGCTATTTCTGTGCACTGGGTTTTCTGCTGTGCCGGGATGAAGGGAGGAGAATTATAATTCATTTTGTGGGAGGAAAGAGTCATTTCTAATTAAGATCAGATTTGACAGGGCGTTCCCCCTTAAACAGACTGGTGGATGTTATGATGCTTTCTGTGAAAACCCATTAAACATTCACTCGTGATTTTAGAACACTTTTGGAAATGTTTGATTTTTATTTTTAATGATCAAATATTTCTTCACAATTTATTGCTATGTACAAAGACAAAGATATGTCACACATTACTTATAAGCTGACATATCTCACCCCTAGTAAAAGCTGCAAAAATTAAGGGCCTCACTCATAAAAATGAAGGTGTTCACTAATGTGCATTAGCTTGAATTAAGAAAAGATAACAAATTTGATTGAAATTAGTATAAAATTATGAGCATTCAGTTTTCCTTATTTCTTGAGAGTTTGGTTTCGTGAGAAGACTGACGATTCCAAAAAAGTGAAACATATGTTAGGATAAATTAGGTTTCTTAAATTACAACAACAAACAACTGAATTTTAAAATATATGTTTATTCCTTTTTGTTTGATTTTAAATTTTTATGCTTGTTTTTAAAACAACATATAAAATGTTTATGTATTGAAGTGTACAGCTTGATGTTTCAATATATGTATACATTGAAGAAACATCACTACAAGCTAAATAACTTTTCCGCCATCTCTACTTAGTTACCATTGTGTGTGTGTGTGTGTGTGTGTGTAGAAAAATTAAGATTTATGCTCTTAACACATTTCAAGTATACAGTACAGTATTGTTTTTTCAATTATAGTTGACATTCAATATTGTATTAGTTTCAGCTGTACAGCATAGTGGCTAGACATTTATATAATTTATGATGTGATCCCCCAATTAGTCTAGTAGCCACCTGGCACCATACATAGTTATTATATTATTGACTATATCCCCTGTCCTGTGCTTTATAACCCCAGTACTACTTTCTAACTACCAATTTGTACAACTTAATTCCTTTACTTTTTTTCACCCAGTCTCCCTACTCCTCATATGGTAACTCTCAGTTTGTTCTCTGTATCTATGAATCTATTTCTGATTTGTTTGTTCATTTATTCTGTTCTTTAGATTCCACATGTAAGTGAGATCATATGGTATCTGTCTTTGTCAGTCTGACTTAATTCACTTAGCATAATACTCTCTAGGTCCATCCATGTTGTCGCAAATGGCAAGATTTCATAATTTTTTATGGCTGAGTAATATTCTATTGTATACATTTACACAATTTCTTTATTCAATTATCTATTAATGGGCTCTCCAGTGGATTCCATATTTGGGGTATTGTAAATAATGCTGCAGTGGACATAGAGGTCTATATTGTTTTGAATTCATGTTTTGGATATCTCCAGATAAATACCCAGAAGTGGAATTGCTGGGTCATACGGTAGTTCTATTTTTAATTTTTTGAGGAACCTCCATACTGTTTTCTATAGTAGTTGCACCAATTTGCAATCCCACCAACAGTGCACAAGGGTTCCCTTTTCTCCACATCCTCACTAATATCTGTTGTTTTTTGATTTACTGATGATAGCCATTTTCATAGGTGTGAGGTGGTATCTCATTGTGGTTTTCATTTGCATTTCTCTGATGATTAGTGAGGTTGAGCATCTTTTCATGTGTTTATTGGCCATCTATACAATACAGTGTTGTTAAGTATAGTCACTGTGCTTTACATTAGGTTCCCAGAGCTCATTCATCTGTATAACTGAAACTTCGTGCACTTTGACTAACATTTCATTTCCCTCTCCTCCTGTCCCTGGCTGGCAATCGCCATTCTGCTCTCTGCTTCTATGAGTTTCACTATTTCAGATTCCACGTATGAATGAGATCATGTGGTATTTGTCTTTCTGTGTCTGGCTGATTTTACTGAACACATGGACTGTAGGTTCAATAATATTTATTCATAAAGTATAGTTTTTGTAACAAAAGCTCTTTAATCACTTATTTTCCAAATAGGGAAATGATGAAATCTGTTTAAAAAGCAAATGTTGAAGGTTTCTAAGACTTAATTGGCATGGTCCAGAATAACATTTCCAAAGCTTTTCTATTGAATTATTTGCAGGAGAGATAAAACCACATACCCTGTAGATTCTCAGTCACAACCAATCACAAGTATCACTTCAATTGTGTGTTACAATTTTATATATATTTTGTATAATATTTTTCAATATTATATGTATTCATTTTAGTAATAAAACAATATTTAAAATTATTTAATGCCAGTAGAACAAACAAAAAACCTAAATAAAACTTCTACCTTTCATGTTAGTATTTTCTTATATCAAATCTATTAATTTTGGAAGACTTTGTGCGTGTGTTCTAGATGTAAGACATCTGATGTGACCCATACACTTCAGGTTCCAAATGGGTTTTTCCATGTATCCATCCATACTTCTGTATAACCTTGAGAGTACTCTTGGTTGAGACACTTGGAATTAGAGAGAAATGTTTATTCTGATTGACGTTCCATTTGAACTTTGAAGAGGAGTTGATCAGAGAAGTCAGTGAGGGAAGGATATTTTGGGCTGTAAAAATGCCAAGAGAGGTGGGACAATGATGTTTACGTCAAAGGTTGACTAAAAAGAGATAAGACAGGCTACACAGGTAGAAACCTCATTGTAGAGGGTGACTTGCTTTGGGCTTTATCTTTTTGATGGGGCCAAGAGCCATTGGAAGATTTTACAGAGGGGTTTCCATGGTATTATTACGCTTTAGACTTATCTTTCAGTGGCAGTATAGAAGGTATATTTGAGGTGACTGAGCATGAGATAGGTAGATAGGTACACAGACTGTTGTGATATTTCAGACACGTTTTAATGGCCTGGTGTCAGGGCATAGAATTCAAAATTATTTCAAAATACCAACATGATAGTCAGGTAGGTTTTCTTGAGTGCAGGAATGAAGGAGAGAATGGAGCCTAGGAGAGCTGCTAAATTTTGACTTGGTGTATAGTATAATTACTAAAGAGGATGAAATGTTTTGAAATTGAGGTAGGAGGCAGATTCAATAATACTGTATGTGCCAATTACTCTGAAGCTAACTCATCACTCTGAGTTGAGCAGAAGACTAAGGATGTCAAAGACTTCACTATGTTGGTGAACATCTTTTCTCTTATCCTAGGGTGTGCTCATGAGACAACAAATGATGATAGTGGCTTAAAATTTAAAAATTGTTATGAGACTGTTCTAGTAATAAAAAAAGGCTTAGTCTTTATATCAGGTAACTCACATTACAATCTCAGATCCATTACCTACTAAACAACTCTGGAAAAGTTGTATAACTTAATTAGAATGTAGTTTCCTCACATGGAAAATGTCAGCACAATGATTGTAACCTCATGACATTGATGTGAGAATAAAACAGGAAGACAAAATAGGAAATCGCCCTGTGTAGTATTGTATACATGCAAGGGGACATGATAAATATTAGTTTGCCAAAGTAAACATAGGGATGGATATATACTAATGTGACATTTGTCTTAGCATTTCATGGATTTGAGTATGTATGGAAATAACCAGAACAGCTTCCATTCACTGAGTGGCTAGTGTGGATTAATAATTCTAATAGATTATTTTCTTACATTAATTTAAATGAGCCTCACAATGATCCTGTTGCGGTAAATATTATCACCCCCATTTTACTAATCCTTCAGGTTATGAATTAGTTAAATGATGGCACCAGGAGAAGAACCCAGGTGGGTCTGGCTCTAGACCGAATCTGGTCATGATGCCTTGCTTCAAAAATAACGTTCTGCCATGTATATCCTGAATATTAAAGCAGAAAAGAAAAGAGGCAGCAGTACTGGGCAGAACACACTGAAAACTGCAAAAAGCCTTAACACCAGTCATTCTGTCTTACTAATATTATTCTTTTTCTGAAATCACTGGCTATAAACGACATCTAAAAACAAACCAAAACAAACAAACAAACAAAAAACAATCCACTTATTTTCTGTCACTTATGGACATAGTTAAAATTGACATGACACTTGGGTATCTTTTTTAACTTTATAAAAAGTTGTCTTTTCCCCCATCTTTCTCTCACCATTGATAGCATCCTTTTGAATGGTATTTATTGTATATGTCTATTGTATTTAATCCTTCCCCACATTTTCCATTTCATCATGTAATCATTATCAATAGCATTCAGAAGCCATTAATAGGATGCAGGAGAGAAAGAATCTAAAAATGAACTCCAGGATGTTTTCAGTGGTGCCTTTTTTAGGCAGATAAAACCAAAGGAATGCATAGACTTCACAGAAACACAAGCATACAAAGATAAAAAAACATACTTCTAGGTCAAAGTGTTTAAAGATAACAGCTGTCTCAGCACCAGCAGTGTAGGTAGCACCGTTTTGACTTTGGTGCTCTATTTGTACCAATTCCTAGGTGTGTCATTTTGGATTAATTAAGTAGCTTTTTTGAGTGTTAGCCTCCTCATCTATAAAACAAACCACAGCAAAATGAAAAAAGATTCTAGTAGCTATCTTACAATGCTATTTTCACTATATGAAACATAAATGTATGCAAAGCCCTTGGTATGCATAGTCAAAGTTGTTTTTGCTTTGTTTTTTCCCCATTGAAAATTCATTCCTTTTTTTGAAACAATCATGAAGTAAACCTGGTAAGTACTGACTTGAATGAATAACATGTGTTTGTTCCCATAAGGTAATTAAACTATATTGTGATGATGACAAAATTTAAATTGTACTATATACTCTCAGGCTGTGTCACAATAAGGTAGAAATAAGTGATTGAAAAATGATAGATTTTGTTCAATTGATTTTTCCAAAAAGTGTGTGTATTTTGTTTAATTTACTTGGTGAGGATTTAGAGTTGGCTTCGAGATCAGTATCGATAAACTGTCAATCAATAAAGCTCACCTATCCCTCTCCTTAGAAATAAATCATCCAAGTCCATGTACCAGTTCAATCAGGCTGCATCTATCCAGGTACAAAAAGTGGACTCCTTCAATGGCTGCACTAAGGCCAGAGCCCTAATGCCCTCTAATGACAAAGTCCTCTGCAGCCTGGTGTCTGCCCGTCTATCCAGTGCGACAATCTGAGGCTTCCCCTCCAAACACTGTCCTCAGACCCCAGTGTTCTTGTCACACTAACGTACACTGTGCTTTCAGAATGATTCTCCCCCTTTTCCTTCCTCTCTTTGAGCCTGGCTCCAGGCCCCTACCCTGTATGTGAAGTTTCAGGCCCAATCACGGGCCATTATCACATGTTGCCTGGCAGGCCTCACAGGGAACCTGGACTTGGTGCGCAGACAGCCCACGGCAGCCTCTGGAGGGAGCACCAGCCACACTCCCTCCCCGGAGTCTGACTCGCACGCATACCCTGGCATAGCTGCATTCCTAGCCCACTTGCCTCCATTTGGAGCTTTCTTGGGGACGGCGTGGGTGGCTCAGCTGAGGCACTTGTTAGGCACCTCCGATGAAATCTCCTTCCTAGGCAGCCTTGATAAACCACTGTTCTCTGTGCTGACTCTGTCCTTTTCTGCTCTTAGTCCCTGCCCCTCCCCTAACCCCACTTCCAGCCCCGCAGGTTCATAAAAAGGCAGGAACCTTAGGTTCAGCCCCCTGAGCCGAGCTTATCATTGCACAGATACTCACTTTCTCCCCTGTGACTCACAGGAAGTTGAAATAATCCCTACATTATAAACGCGTTTGTCCTATATGAACCTCTGCGTGGGTGTTAGCAGTTCTCATGTGGCTTTCAAGTTGGATGTGCTTTTGGCTTTTTGCCTAAGAGACCAAGAGGCTTTTGAGGAGGAAGACATTTTACAGTCATTTTCCCCCATATAGATGACAATGTGTGACACATGTTAGGTGAATAATACAAATGCTCAATGAGCCAGTCTTATCAAAATGTAGTGAATGTTTAGCATACACTTATAAAGATGCGTATGCTTTGCCTCATATAATTTAAAAAAGATGCTTAGGATGTGAAAATATCACAGTGTAGCTCCTAATACTGTACATAGATCAGAAAATGAGATGTTTTAGAAAAATAATTTCCCAAATAACTGAAATCTGCCTTATTAAATGCCATTTCCTTTTATTGGTTTTAAGCATTTGTTCAGTGGATGTCATTCAATTTTATTGTCTAATTCCTCATATTCCTCATCTTTTTTTTATTAGCTCACTGATATTATTTAGATAATCATCAATTTACAGTCACATTTGTTTCCTCACATAAATACAGCAGAAAATGTTCTTTTCAGTTTAAAATATCTCCAATTCTAAGCTGTCCATAAATATTCCAGTTCTTGCTGTTGTTATAATGGACTGGTTATTAAAGTTAAAATACAATATTTATGCTATGTAGATACAAAATGAAATGGAAATAATTGACTCCTAAGAGTGACATATAAACACTATTCAAAAACGCCCTTCCAAGTATTAAACTGTCATTACACTTAAACTTTTGCAAAACTGTAATAACTTAAATAACAATATTATATTAAACTGATGTGGATATTAAGCGAAATTCTCATTTGACTATTAAATTACTTCTGACAACTCCCATTTTTTATCATGTGGAGATGAGGGTAATAATCTTGTCCTGGAAGAATAACATTAAGAAAACACCATGGGTAGAGAGGAATTCTTGCTAGGAGACAAAGTAGTCAGTCAAGAAATACCCTCATGGAAACTCTGGGGAAAGATTTCTACCATTACTATGAAGGACCTCAGATTGGATGGAGAAAAGGAGGGACAAACTTTTTAACATTGTTTACGGTATTAGTCCAGAGGAAAGAAATCTCTCCTGTCCTATGCAGGGTCACACATTGGAAATAGATGTGGAAAGAACGTGAACAGCGATTCTACTTGAAAAATCATCTGGTCATTTGATAGAATTATTTATTCCTCCTAAGGATTATATATTCACGTATTGTTTACCATCAGGTCTTCTTGTTCCGGGAACTTCAAATCCTTCCTTAGTTTATTTTCTATTGCCTTATCTTTTAACAATAGAGTTTGCAGATTAAAATTGCTTTTGTTTTTATTTGGAGACTTACAATGATTATAACAGTTATTAACAATATTCTAGCATGATATAAAACTGCCTGGACTCAGGTAGTTGTTGCTTTTGAGTAGGATATAATAGACACCAGGAAGCGATTGCATTCACTAAATACAAACAAATAAGGAAAAAGTTAAAAAAAAAAATTACATGAGCTGCTAATTGATTAAAAACATTGAATAGCTGTGAACGCAAAGAAGCTTAGATGAACTATAATTCTACATAGGAAAGAGCACTCCTAGCTGAGCTGAGATGGTCGGCCATTTTCTCCTCTCCCTGGGGGAACTTGCTGTAAGCCTGGTTTAGGCAGAGGAGCTGGTTCTCTGCCCTTGGCAGATGCGTTCCACTAGGGAAAATAGAAAACAATGGAGGTTGAGTCATAGTTTGAGGGGCTTCTAGCCTGAAAAACACAAAACTCACAGCTTGTTTTCCCTAGTATGTTTTGCCAAATGCTAGGGCCATGCATGAATGTGAGAGTCTGAAAAGGCAGAATTAAATCTTCTATTGTTTTTAACGCTTAAGAGACAAAACTCCACAACATGCCACCCAGGCAGCATCCGCCAGATATTTAACCTGGACAGGAGAGCAGGGTAAAAAGGCTTCCCTCAAAACATCTGGAGGGACAAACTTCAGGCAAGACGAGAGAGAGAGATACACACACAGAGAAACATATTTCAGGAGGAAATCACGTGGAAAAACAGACAGACAGACAGATAAACAAACAGAGAGGAATATCCCATGGTCTCAAAGTACAAGAAACAGTATTGTTTTGGTTCCCTATGTTTCCCTTAACTCTTAAACTTTTCCACACATTATTTATTCAAATATTTTTTTCTGCATCCGCCCACCCCCTACTCCACCATTTGTAGGATTTTGGTTACAGATAGTAGATAGAATTTTTTCACATGTCGCTATTTCTATTTTATTTTTAGTCTTTTATTTTTCTATGTTCAAGTTTGCATAGTTTATATTGTTATAAAATCAAGTTTGTTATCTGTTGTTTTTTGTAGAGTCAAATCAGTTTTTAAGCCTATCCATTGTTTTTTTTTTTATTTCAGCTACTATTTTTCAACTACAAGTGTTACATTTGATTATTTTACATATTTTCTATTGCTTTGCCTCTCTCTCTCTCTCTCTCTCTCTCTCTATATATATATATATATATATATATATATATACACATATACATATATATATACACACTTATAGGAGTGTATTTATTATGCTAATATTTTAAATATATATTTTGGTTGTTATTTTTCAATTTATATGCTAATTCCATCATATCTTTTAATTGTGGACCTACTTCTTTTGTCTGCTTTTTCCCACCTGCTTTTGGGTCATAACTTCTTGCTTTTCCATATTTCTAACTTTTAATTGAATGCTTGACATTCTGAATTTTGAGCTGTTCAGCAGTAGATTTTGTTTTTTTTCTTTGAGTATTGCCTTCTTCTATTTTACTAACAGTTAATCATTTGTAGGTAGCTTGATTATTGCTGTTTCAATGCATGTTCAGAGCTCGTATTCTAGGACCTGTGTAGCCCTATTCGTAAGGCATGGTCTTTACGGGGACCCTCCTAAATGCCCTAAATGCTCCGATACCTTTAACAAGGTTTTTTTTCCCCCCTTGTCACTCAAAATTCAAATATTTTTTTAGCAGCTACAAGGTCTGAAAATTGTTCTGTTTACACTTAAGCTCACCAGTAGTTCTTTGTCTGGCCTTGTGGGGTTTTAGCTTTTGTATAGAGTTTAAGTATTCAACATGGGACTTGACCGTTTCTAGGGTTCTTACCCTGTATCATTCCGTAGTCTCTTGCATTCTACTCCACAAAATCAAGTCACCTCATCTTCCCCCAAATCCAGTGTCTTTCTCTGTAATTCAGGGAGTGGTCATGGTCCCCCTGTGTTCTGCTTTCTGTGCCTCACTCCGCATGAGCAGCAAGCAAGACAGGGAGCTGAGTTCATCAAGGGCTCACCTCTTCATCTCCCTGTTCTCTGCGATCCCTGCTCTGTACTGCCTGTTCAAGTCTGAAAACTACTGTCTCATATACTATGTCCAGTTTATATTTGCATATAGTGTAAGGGCAAAATCAATTCGAGATAAAGCCAAAAAAGGAATTCTGATTTTTTTTTTTTTTAATGTCTTCTCCATCGGCTTTCTCACAAAACAGTTACTGGTTCAGTTGCTATATGTAAATTTAAAAAAAACATTTTTTTTTTCTCATTTTGATGACCAAAATTTTCCTTTAAGTTGTTGGAATGTGTCAACTTTTTGTACTCACCACAACTAATTTGTGCTCCACAGGGTTCTTTGGATTCCATAAGGCATTTGGAAAAAAAAAAAATCAAACCTTTACTAAAATTAATTATTAACTTCATTTGAAGTATCTTATGACACTAATACCATTTAACTGTTTATAAAATCTCTCATTGCTAATGAAGCAAAAAAAATAACACTTTTTATTTCTCTCTGAGACAACTTGGAATACAAAATATTAAAATTAATTTAGAAATGCCTTCTCTGGATTTAAATGAAAAGGCATGCATCATAGAATAAAATGGAAATGCACCTTCTGTCATTTTCTATTGCATCTTACTAAAGTAGCGACTAATTTTGAAGAAATGCTGATGTTTTTGCAGCAGGGTTATTTCTGACAGTTTTCATACCATCAGTAATATTACTATAACTCCACAGTGAAAAGTAAATTCAACATTCATGTTGTGCAAGTTATAGATTCATCATCTGCTTTCTTGAAGAATGAATATTCAAGTATTTTTTTATCTGTGTTTATGCTGTTTAATAATTATTTCTATTTTTCAGTATTCAATTATATTTTATTAAACATTCACTTTTTTATCATTGTTGCTGAATTTATTGCAAAAAATACATAAGCATAAATAAATAAATAAATAAATAATCACTGCCAAAGAAGATAAATCAATAACTATGCACTTTTGCTGAACGTGACATGAGCCTCAGACTACCCTCTTGAAGGTCTCTGGCTGTCCTGCTAAGACCCTGTTTGTTGCACATGGTTCCCATAGTCTTAATCACTGATTTTCCACATTTTCCATTGGCAACACTTGTTTGAAAGCTCAACTTCTCTTGAGGTTGCTAAGGCATCAGATATGGGTGTCAAAGCTGACCTGGAGCCTCAAGCATCCGAAAGGGAATAGTATTGAGCATTTCCTCTGTGACTAACCGGAGCCTAGAAAGAGTTTGCTCTACATAATCATTAGTGTCTGAATAGTCTTTACACTTACTTTTTTTTTTTTTTCATAAAATCCTGCTTCCTGTCCAGAAGGGAAGGTGTAGGTTAGATTGCATATATAAAAAGAGAGCTGAGTCATGGAAATGACTACTGGTCATTTTGCAGATTACAGAGGGTAAACTACATTTATTGAAAATGGGTCTCAGACATTAATAGATGATAGAAGCTACAAGTAAAAGGGAAACATCTCCAAATTCACTTTCATTTACTTTAATGCAACTTTTAATTATAATATTTTATGTTAAAATTTAAAATCTGGAATTAATCACCAAAAAAAAAAAAAGGAATGCCAGGACAATAGGACTATACTAGCACTTTCCTGGGCAAAGGAAACATGTGATCACTCTGTCTTATAGAAGCCCCTGTATCCCCACTGTGCCTCTGAGTCAGCAGTTTGAATTGTTTTCCTGATTTGTGTTATTTAGTTACTGCATGCTTTCTCCTCTAACCAATGAAAGCAGAGACTCTGTTATTCATTGCTGTGCTGCTAAGAACTGAGTGTATGCTTAGATTACCCTAAATTCTTAATAAAGGTTTATTGAATATTGGGGAAATACTACAAAACTCACATAGTCTTAACATTTATGAGGACTGGATGAAGTTCTGGAAAATTATCTGAGTAGCATATCAACTATACAGTGCAAAAATACAGCAATTTTCATTTCAAATGAATCCTGAATAAACACAAATGCAAATAAAAGTATGTAATTCAACAGAGTTATGTTTGGTGTGCATAGAATTATTTTAGGTGAAAGGAAGAAAATAATGACAAAACATGTAGTCCTTAATAATTGGAATTTTGTATGTGAAATGCAGTTTGACAAATATGTACATATAATTAGTGCCATATATTTGAAAACATTCACTGTGAAGTCGTGAGAGAGATCTTCTAGCAGGACACTTGAGCTGGAATTTAAGAGAGAAAAGTCTTTTAAGAAGATACTCTTATGCACTACCAGAAGAGCGGGTGTAAAATGTTAAGATGGGATTGAGCCTGGCACGTGCAGGAGACACTGATAGAACAGTTGAGCTGATGCAAAGCTTTTTATAAAATGACAGTGGGAGGAAAGTGATTTGTTGAGTTGTAAATGATCTTCAAAGGTTAGTTTGCAACCCTAGACTTCAACTTGTTGAAAGCCATGGAAATAATATGAAGAAAGAATAAACATTCTAAAAATAGCTTCAGAATAAATTTGACGAAAGCGTTTTTTTGAATTTGAGCTGGGGAAAGGATTCTTTCAATTGCAAATGTCAGAAAACTAGGCTCAAACTCGCTTAAAAAGTAAGTGAATGTATTAGGTTCTTGTACCTGGAAAATCTAGATGTAGAGCCGTCTTTAGGTATGGATAATAAAGGAATTAACTCCAATTCTCTAACATTCTGTGCCCCATTATGTCAGCTTGTCTTTTTAATGGTGTGGCTACATTCTTGGTTACAACTGAGCCACAATTTGATGATGGAGCTAAGAGGTTTCTTATTTTTATCCAAATATTGAACTTTTCACTAATGGATTTCACCTGAACCAACAGCTGTGGACATAAGAATGCCAGGTGCTGATGGGCACAGGATTGGGTATCTATCCCTAAACACAATTCTGGCAACAAGATGATTTTTCACCTACTGGCCTGTAAAAATTGGGGCCCCTTTCCAAGCCACAAAGCTATACCCTGAAAGTCAAACTGGGTACCAATATGAGGAAGAAACTAGAAACTGTCAATATCCACCTCTTCCATGAGCAGTGAGACGCAGGATAGGTTCTCATTTGTTTCTGTATAGTCTTATTGTGCTAGTGATTACAGTTTATAAGTTATTAAAATTTATAAGAATATACTCATAAGAAACTTTTAGTTTTTAAACTATGAGATTATGATAAAGATGAGTAAAAATAAGCAAAATTAATCTTAATACTTTCTGAGCTTTTATGCATATGGAAAATTAGCTATTTTCTGATTCATGTTACAAATTGTAATTCAATTGCAGTAAAATAAAACAGACAAATAACATCTTTGGCATAGTCACTAAAATACTAAAGTATACTTTCCCCATATGACCTAGAGTACACTAGTAGGGCATTGTTTTTAGTACTGGAAGAACAGGTCTTTCAAAACTTCTTTCTTCATCTGCTTCATGTTTGAACAAAATTTCAGTTAAAATGTGGAATGGGAAGAAAACATGTGCATTAAGTAAACAGTAT
>NW_017732684.1:24516-25801 GCF_001890085.2 Hipposideros armiger | reverse complement strand
TACACTGCCCACATCTCGGGCTGACCCCTGCATAGTGCAGATTCCAAGAACCACAAGCAGCAGTAGAACTTCTCCCCAAGACAGAGAGTTTGCAATCTGAATCCTTCCGAGTTAAGAGCCTAAAGCACAAATAAACAACGTCAACACTCTTCAGAGAAATATAACATAATCTGAATCTTTGTAAAAATATTCACTATCAACTGGATAGCATTCCAAATTGTCCAACATATAAAGACAACAACAGGAACACATAAACCATTCTCAACTAAAGGAGGTGAAAAGTTCTTGAGTTTGTAATTATTTGAGGTTCAGATGTGACCAGGGGAAATAATGAAGAAAAAGACTTCACAAAGATATGGGCATTTGTGCTGGATGGTGTGGCAGGCTAGAAAAATTGAGTTTTCACCCTTGTGGAGTAACAGGGAATCTATTTTTATTCTGAAGAGAAAGTGAGCTACATATAGAGCAACGGAAAGGTGGACTATGGTTTGGCAAATATTCCCATCTCTCTGGTATCTGAAGACATAGATGTCCACCTCCTGGAACTTACTGTGGTTGGGTGGAACCATATGTTTAAATAATAAATTATTAGGCAAATTAATAACATGTCATTTATGGAACATATTAATTACAATGCCAATTAAGGGCAGAGCATTTAAGTGCAATGTAAGATCATTCATCCATGTTTTTATTTCTCTCTCTCTTTAAGCACAGCAAGTGTTAACATTCTCAGCAGTGGAGGCTGTTCTGTTAGATTCCTAATGGATTACAACGAGCAGAAGCCTTTGCCTAACCCTTGCGGATGCTAGCATATAGTGAGAAACACATTTTTGTTATTTGCAGATATAAAGTACTCATCAAATATCAAGTATTAAGTTTTGGAGGAGGCTGGTTATTTTAGTGAGCCATAGCATAGGCTGACCATTAAGTAAACATAGCCAAGAATTTTTTTGTTTTCCCTGTTGGCTACCATTTCTTGGGATATCCTTGATCTTCCGTACTTTTCTGAAACTTTGAACATCTTGCCAGTTTTCTGTCTACTTCATCTGCTGCTCATGACCCTGTGTCTCTCATGAAATGCCTTCATGTTGAGTCTTCCTTATTCTAAATTCAAAGATTCTACTATTTCAAAGGTTTTCTCTTCACATCCCTGAGACAGAAGTTTTTCATCTGTAAATAAGGATAATAAAAGTTCATACTCTAGAGAGGGGTTACAGGGATTTAAAAATGGATATTAAGAAATTAGACATGCTTGCTGATGTTATCATTACATCATCATCAGATC
>NW_017732684.1:20745-21771 GCF_001890085.2 Hipposideros armiger | reverse complement strand
CCATGAATCATCTCCTTTGATCAGCCTGGTGAAAAGAGCTCTTACCAGCAGGCCATAGGGGCTTCAGAGTCCCTACCTCTGAGAACATAGTTTGGCGTTTCTTTGTCTGAACAGAGAAGGCACCTTTATATAGGATATGCATAGTTTATTTAGAGATCGCTATGGACCCTTCAGTTCCACAAACATGGAATGACTCTTCCTCATCCCAGCTTCTTTGCATCCGTTTCCCAATTCTAAATGTGGGCAAGTGAGTGTGAGTAGCAGATCCGGGTCATATGCCGTCCCTACTGTAGGGACTAGCAGAAAAGCAAGGACAGGATGTTTCTTCTCCCATTGAGGAAGAGGGAACCCAAGTTCATAGTACAGAAGATTCTCCAAACATCACAAGGAGTTCAGATACTCAGCAGCCCCTTTCTGCAAAATGAGAGGTGTCAGGTAAGGATGTTAAGGAAAATAAGCTTTGAAATGAGTCAAACTTAGGTTTAAACCCCAGTGAGTACCACTTAAGTGTGTTGTTCTGGAAAAATTATGTGGCCTCTCTCAACATCAGCTCTTCAACTAGGATAACAGGGAGCGCATCTTCCCAAATTCATGAAATTATACATATGATGAAAACAATGTAAATAAAGTACATGACACAGCATACACAGCATAATACAGTTGATGCCTAATAGATATCAGTGATAATTGCTTATAATGATGCATTGGGTCTCTATGTTTAAGATTTCAGGTGGGGTATTGGGGATTGTGATAAATGGTAAAAGAATGCTTAATGGCCGAGGTGCCGAAAGAACTAATAATTTAGGGAAGTTCCTCCTTGAACTAGCTCCCTTCCACAAGAATCATATTCAAATGAAACAGAAAGGCAACCCTGGTCAAGGGTGGTAGAAAATACCTTAAAGTGAAAAACAAACCTGTTCCTTGCTCAAAGTATAAGTAGCAGCATTTGAACTGCTGCTCTATATCACAAAAATTTAGTGATAGACATTGAACTGCTGAGGATGGACTGCCGTAGTCAAGATCAGT
>NW_017732684.1:18382-19637 GCF_001890085.2 Hipposideros armiger | reverse complement strand
TGTTGATGACCCAGAAAGTGCCCACATCCCTACATTTGCATTAAAAATGCTCAAATAGATTTGTCATCAGAATTTTCCGAGCAATGTTAGTGAAAACATTTAGAATATATTATGTACTAATACAGGGCTTCTGCCAAGAAGACTTTTCCTTTTATTTTCTGTTTTTGCCTAGTAATATAATATGAGTATAATTCAAAAACATATCAAACAATTCAAACTTTTGTCATTATCCTTTTGATAACTTACAATATTCATATTTTGAGTTTTTAAATTTCTGGATTCTTGTTAGTCAGGCTTCCCATCCAAATGGAAGATTTCCATAGATAAGTCCCATTGCAACTCATGAAACTTCTACAAATTAATCTGGAAACTGCTCCTGTTGGCTCATCTATTATAAGTCTGCATTTTTTAAGATAACTCAACTACATTTTTCTCCCATGGTTGAAAACATGACAACAAAACAGCTTTCACAATATAACTGCAAAATTTTCTCTCCAGTAGCTCTGTAGAGTTTCAAGATTACAGGCAGAAGCAAGGGGAAAAGCTAGGATACCAATGTTGCCGTGGCTTTTTGTGTCATAAAAATGAATTGTGTGTGTTTCAATGTATATTAAAATAATAGCCTGACTGTTATTTGCATACATTTCAAAAATGGTGACAGAAAGCTTTAAATACATGAAATTAACGGAGAGTTAAAAACAATTCTGTGAAGCAAGCCACTTAGCTACTGAACTGCAGTTGCCTGAAAAAAAAAATGTGATTTTTATTCTCTGCTTGGATTTAAAATTTATGAAAATAAAAAAAATTCTGTGACTTGATGATAACCAGAACAAAGTTTTGGCAGCACATCTAGGGTTTATAGAATTCACTCAACCAAGATCAGACATGCAGAACTATTAACAGAAAGAAATATAAGCTGATGAAAGGAGCTTGCTTTTTTTTTTTTGCTAATACACGAAGCATTGCTCATAGAAAGGGGTAATCTAGTTCTTTCGTTAGATGTGGATATTCCTGAAAAGGAGACTTTCCTTGCCCATGAATCATCTCCTTTGATCAGCCTGGTGAAAAGAGCTCTTACCAGCAGGCCATAGGGGCTTCAGAGTCCCTACCTCTGAGAACATAGTTTGGCGTTTCTTTGTCTGAACAGAGAAGGCACCTTTATATAGGATATGCATAGTTTATTTAGAGATCGCTATGGACCCTTCAGTTCCACAAACATGGAATGACTCTTCCTCATCCCAGCTTCTTTGCATCC
>NW_017732684.1:13072-13927 GCF_001890085.2 Hipposideros armiger | reverse complement strand
GCCTCAGGCAAAATTCCCATGTTCCATCAGCAAATCTGAAACACAACGTTCTTTTTTATTTAAAAATGTGTGCTGCACATAATGTCAAATAACCACGCTTCAATCACTTTGCTAGTTATAGTTTCTGACGTGATTTAAAGGAACACAAAAAGGGTATCAGGTGGGGATGCCACTTTCGTTTCCAAATCTTTCCTTTTTTACTCTGCGATAGCTTTGTGTTTTAACTGTCCGTGTTCTCTAGCAGAGCTGCACTTCAGGATTTCTGTTTGTTTTGTTTTGAAGTGAGGAAGGCACTGTGGGAGTAATGGCATTATGAAGTCCTGTAGCAGAGGAGGGAATTTAGGCAAAGGGAAAAAAAATAATAATAATCCCCAATATACCCTCTTTTGAATTCTGAGAAACACTTCCCTGAATAGAGGTTGGAACTGGAGTACTGAAATCATTTGAGAATATTGTAAGTCAAAATATGAAGGATAATGCAGTGTGAATGTTGCTGTATATAAGTTATTAAGCCCTCATTGTCAGCTGAGCCCCAGTTGGTTTATTTCTGAGAAGTACAGACATAGGACATAAAAGGACATGGGGCAGACTGCTCCCCGAAATTCCAGCACTTCCACTTACGAGCTATTTGAAAAATACTGGGGGTCTTCATGTCTCTGTGACTTGATTTCTGCATTTATTTACAACATAAGTCTGCTTAGTTAATACACGTAAAGCATGAAAAAACAGTACCTGGCACCCAGCAAGGGTGCAATAATTGTTAGATTTGATTTAGCAAAAAATGTGACATTACAGAATTCATTTATGGTAAGAATATTGTGCAGATCATTGATATTGGTCATTTAAATGTGATTC
>NW_017732684.1:10023-11147 GCF_001890085.2 Hipposideros armiger | reverse complement strand
AAAAATGTGTATGTGTACCTCCACGTTCATCGCAGCATTATTTACAATAGCCAGGATATGAAAACAACCTGTGCCCACAGACGAATAAATGGATAAGAACAAGGTGGTACATGTGGTGGAATATTATTCAGCCACAACAAAGAACAAAACCTTACTATCTGTGACAACATGGAACGGCCTTGAGGGGATTATGCTAAGTGAAGTGAGTCAGGCAGAGAAAGACAAATACCATTTGTGTTCCTACTTATGCCTATATGGAATGTAAAATAAGACACAAACCCCCTCCCAAAATAAAAATCCAAGATTACATATGCAGAGAACAGATTCATGGTTGCCTTAGGTGGCATTGGGGTGTGGGGGAAATGGGTGAAGGAATCTAAAGGCACACATTTCCAGTTATGAAGTAAATAAGTCCTTGGGATATAATGTACAGCATGGTGACTCTAGTTCATAACAGTGTATTAGCATATTTGAAAGTTGCTGAGAGCATAGATCTTAAAAGTTTATATCATAAGAAAAACAACTGTGTAATTATATGTGGCGATGGATGTTAAGTAGACTTATTGTGTTGGCCATTTTGCAATATATACAAACATTGAATCATTATATTGTATATCTGAAACTATGTCAACTACACCTCAATAAAGTTAAAAAAACAAAGTCAGAAAGTAGAAAAAGTCTTATGTAAACTCACATTCCAGGATGCTCTGACCTGAACTTGTTAATTTCCAGGTAGAGCCAAAACGCTCACTCTGTGCGTTCTAGACTGCAAGGGAGCGTGTCAGACGTGCTGCGGATGGGCTTGCCTGTCAGCTCCAGCCACGCCCCTTTGACTGGCTCTGTAACAGTTGCTCTGGGCCTTGTAAGTAGTTTTTCTTTGCAAGCTGGCCTAATCTGAGCGTTGTTCATAGAGAGCCCTGCAGAGACACTGCGGGAGGGAAGGGGGTCTGCGTACTGGTGTGGGCCTTAGGTGGGCTCCTGGACGGCACGCGGCTCCTTGAGCAGCCCTGGCTCCTCCGGCCCCTGCTCCTGCTATGGGAGCCGCTTCTCCAGCGTTCAGCTCCGGCAGCCCTGGGCTTCCTCAGTGCCCAGTGCCTGCAGTGCAAACGGCGTCTCTGGCACCC
>NW_017732684.1:6698-8173 GCF_001890085.2 Hipposideros armiger | reverse complement strand
GAACCACATTGATTTTTCTGTTTCCTCTAGCATTAATGATAGATGGCTCCCTATTGTTTGAGATACTGCAATGGTCTGCTGTTTATTTTGGGAACCTCTCTTGACTTATTACCACATTCATGTTCCCTCTTCTTGTTTCTGAGACTCTGATCCTTTTTTCATCATTTATCCTATATCTCAGAGATTACTGTCCTTTGCTGCCCAGTGTCTTGAAAACCGTCATTTCATAACTTTGGTCCACTTTTTCATTGGATCAAGTGAGAGAATAAATCTCATTCCTGTACTTCAATCTTAATTTGTAAGCTACTGAAGACTTCCGACTATAATTATATTATCAGAGGGACTGAACTGGGGCAGTCATTGTAAATAATCTTCTCACTGATCAAACTGATCTTTACAGATAAATATTTTCAGATTTTTGGGGTAGATACCCAGGAGAGGGATTTCTGGTCATATGGTAATTCTATTCTTGATTTTTTGAGACACCTTCATACTGTTTTCCATAGTGGCTGTACCAATTTACAGATATATGAAAAAATGCTCAACTTCAGTAGCTATTAGGGAAATGTAAATCAAAACCACAATGAGATATCACCTCACAACTCTTAGAATGGCTATCATCAACAAAGACATATAATCAGTGTTGGAGGGGGTATAGAGAAAAAGGCACCCTCATTCTCTGTTGGTGGGAATGTAAAGCAAGTGTTTCTAGTAACTGTATTTGAAGTTTCTACTACACAAATCAGGTAAATTTGCACTGAAGTTCCTAGTCATCTGAAAAGGACCCTACATTCCCCACTGAGGAGATGAAAAAGTGGGTTTCAGGGTCCACCTTCAGCTGAGCTTTGAGATTTGTGAAGCTCAGCATTATTAAGCATTTTCAGAAGTTCCTTGTTTAATGTGATTCTGACTTTCTTGTCATATCTTAAAAACCAAAGAAAGGGGGAAAAAGTGCTTTTCTTGCTGTGTTCTTTATTGGTTAAGATTTGTATGAACAGTGTAATGTTGATATCAGATGAGTTGTGTTGACAGACAGTTTTGAGATAAGACTGTGAATGAGAACATAGCCAGATCTTCAGTGACTTGAAATACTTAACAAGGAAGTTTTGCTTTATTGCTTAGGGATGGTGGACTGTGATACCATCTGAGGAGAGAAATTGGAACATCAGACCTGTGTTTTGAAAGACAAATTTGTCACCTATCTCTTCATGTTTATCACCTTTCCAAAACCAAATGAGATGTCCTAACTTTATTTTTCTTCAGAGAAAGGAATAACTTGTATCATAAATCTTCGCAAATGAAACCTTGAAAAGATAGCTATTTGATAAATACTTCTGCTAATGCATTTAGCATTTTTTTTCCACATTAAAAGTATGCATCTTTGGAAATGCCACAAATGGTGTAGTCTGCATATTCAAAGTGAGTTTTCTCTTTTAGGCACTGGAATTTTTCCCCAAGTTCATAGCTGGAGTCAG
>NW_017732684.1:3718-5653 GCF_001890085.2 Hipposideros armiger | reverse complement strand
AAGATGATTTGAGGAAAGCCATTCGTGTCGCATATAACACAAACCACATTACTCTAGTTACACATATATGATTGCTAAAGTAAAGAATATGTGATATACAGATGATGCATTACAGAATTGTACACCTGAAACCTATGTAACTTTACTCACCATTGTCACCCCAATAAACTTTAATTAAAAAAATATAATAAGAAGAAAAATAACAATTATACTGATAACATAAGAATGTAGTGAGGAATTGCATGCATACTGACATTTTCAAAGCCAGTTTTCTTAGGTGAAAATATGGGTTGGATCACTGGCAAATAATATCAATAATGCTTTACATTCTTATATCTCCCTACACACAAGCGCTGCGTGCACTATGTCATGGAAAGGTCAAGGGGTGACATTTGAGGTGAGGTTTTTGGAGGCAGAGTGATTTTTCAATTAGAAAAGGGAAGATCTGTCAAAAGTCTGAGAACACAATAAGCAAAGATAGACATAAAACTATGAAAACTAATGACATTTTGGGAAAATGGTAACCCAGTTTTATAGTGCTATATTCATCCAACAAATACTCATTGAATTTCTTGTATACACTAGACACTCTATTAGGTAGCATTAGATGACTTGATATACAATATATGGTTAAGAAAGGAACAGTAATTATGGATACCACGAAAACAACTCGAAGTGTCTATATTTATCTACCATATAAACAATAGTTTTAATTTTTATTTCTCTCTCCAGTCATTGAACATATTGTAAAAATTACTACTTTGCAAAAAGATGGTAGCAATTTCTTTTTCTTATTAAGGAGACAGTTTTTTAAAATTATTTTTCAGAACAGGAGTGGGATGAATATAAATTCAATGAGTTTCCATATATTGTATTTTTATTATTCAGTTCAAAACATTTTTTTATTTACATTTTCATTTCTTCTTTGACCAATGGATTATTGAGAGGTTTGTTGCTTTACTTCTAATCAGTTGGGTATTTTCTAGTTATCTTTTCAATTATCAACTACTAGCTTATTTTTGCTGAAGTTAGAAAATATATTTTATATAATATCTATCCTTTAAGATAGGTTAAGCCTTTTTTAATAAGCATGACTTATAGTCAATTTTGGTAAATGTTGCATGAACATCTTAAAATAATATGATTCTACATTTATTGGGTATAGTGTTTAATATGTACCAATTAGGATAAATATATTAATTTTTGTTATCAAGATACTTTATAACATTTTAAAACAAATTTAATACATCTAGGAGTTCTTTGGCATGTCTGATCTTTCTTCTTGAAGTCTTGGAAGCAACTTTGTAACTAATTACCTATATTTAGATTCTTTTTATAAAATACCTCGTATTATTTCAGTGTTCAGACTAGCCCCTGACTGTTATGACAATAAACTAGTAACAGCAGGACATTTCTGTCTGTGTTCAGGGGCAGAGGTGAGCTGAATGGCTGTGGTCAGGGCAGACAGGGCTTCGTGCTGCTTGCTCTTTTTATAATTTTAAGCATATTACTTCCGAAAATATAAATAAATTAAAAATTTGAATACAGTAAAACCTTGGATTGCAAGTAACGTGGTTTGCAAGTGTTCCGCAAGACAAGCAAACATTTCTATTACATTTTAACGTGGTAAATGAACGATGTCTTGCAATACGAGTAGTTTGTTTCCAGGATGAATTATGCTTGTAAACCAAGGTATTACTGTACATAGTAAACAGTAATAATAAACATTAAATTACAATATTTATAATGAATTACAATTGGATAGTAAACCTAAGTTACAATAGGTATACTTTTGACAAAATAACTTTGTTAAAATAAAAAACAAAGGTAAGACTGAATAGGTTTCTGGCAATGTGAAATATTATTATGGCTTATTATAGTTTCTAATAAGATGGATAACTTTGCTTTCGATGAATAAAGATGGCAGAGAAGTAT
>NW_017732684.1:0-2653 GCF_001890085.2 Hipposideros armiger | reverse complement strand
TAATAACATGAAAGAAGTGAGAAAATTTCAATTTCTAAATTAAATAAGAAAATCTTAGTCTAATTTTAATTGTACTTTCATATAATGTTTGTATTCAAGGAATAAAATATTCGTATATGAGATACTTAACTGAATCATATTGATTTTTGCTACCAAAAAACGGCAGTAAAATTGTCAGTGAAGGATTTTTCAGATAATACATTAGCTGAAACCCAGCTGCCAATGCATTACTGAATATTAGAGCAGAGAAACAGCCTTAACCGTAGTAGAAATATTTTCCTTAATCATATCTGATTAAGGAGTATACAAAGTACTTCATTTTGAATATAGCTAATTACACTAGGATTTTGCTTTAATTACAGCTGTACTACAATAGTAAATGTCATCTTTATAAAATGTGTTTCAATTAACCATTTAGTACAAAATTTGCAGTTTATATTGTATTTAGTTTCAGTTCTCCACAAATTGGTGTTTTATTACCTTAAAAGCCTTGTTAAAAAAACTCATAGATCAGAGATTGCAAATTCGTACTGTGAGGGCAGAATCTGGCCAGCAAATATGTCTGGCCTGCATAGTTTTTTAATTCTTGATTGTGTTTCATTAATGTTTTAAAATAGAAAGATGTCCCATAAAAACCCAAATGTCTTTACCTCAATAAGAAAAATCAAATCTAAATAATATTTAATATTTACATAATGTTTAATTTGCAAGAAATAAAGGAAGATAGATCCCCGATCCCAGTTAAGAAATGGGTAATTGAAATAAAGGATGTTTAAGTTTCTTGAATGTCAATGTAGGAGATTTATAATATTGATTAGGTATTATTATTTATGTACAATTTTTAAATATAGGTAATAAGTAGATACATGACATGTGTTAGAANTTGAATACTTCATTTGGAATTGTATGTTCTACCACTTGCATTTTAATTATATCTTTCTTATGGCAAGCAGAAATTTATATTCTAATACTGAATATAATTTCCTCAAATTACAAAGTCTCCTTCTTATTGATAATGATAAATATATTGGAATTATAGACCACAAACTAGGGGCATAGATTTGATGCTTCTATGTTGATTTACTAGGTTAACATGCTTAGTTAGGTTATCTAACACCAATGAGACTCAATTTTCTCATCTGTGAAATAAAAATAATACACTCAGCCATATGGATTAAATAAAATCATGTATGTGAAAGCATCGGGCCCAAAACACTTGCTCATAGTATTGGCTCTCTCGCCTGGTGCTTCCATTTTAATTGTGTATGTGGTTTCTGGGAAACTGATGGTGCATTAAAAAGATAGAATGAGGAGAAACTTAGATTCTAACTCACAGAGAATGTGTTAATAATCACTCAGTAATGAGGCTTTGAAGACAATAGTGTAAAGAAAATATTACGGCAAATTTCAAAACCTTCCTGCAGATTCCCTGTGCTGTCTTTATAATTAGACATAGTCTCAGAATGCAGTTATACATTTTGTAAATGACTTGTGAATGTCAGCTAATCTAGTTTTAATTAGAGCAAATAAGACTGATGTGAGGGAAAGTTTCAAACTTTAATGTTGAATTCCTTTCAAGTGTAAAATGCGGTGAAAAAAAATACTTTTTTAAAGTAAGAAAGGAGACAATTATAATACATCATCAATCTCATGAAAGGAGAGGCATTTCTTTTTTGAAGCAGAAGGAAAATATTTTTTTTAAAGTAAACAACTTCTCTTTGAGAAAGCGTATAAAAGTTTAGAGCACAAATAATGACCATTATACTAACCATAGTAACTAAAATATATTTAGGGTGTCCTGTGTTCTAGACATTGGNAGGCGTGTGCTAACCAAATATTAAGCAAATTACCAAATAGTTCTTGAGTTGACATGCCTATTTGGGGGAAGAATAGTACTGTTGACTTTATTAAATCCATTTGCTGAGTTTATTGAGTTTTGGAAATTATTGAAGATAGTCCTAGTAATGCAGAAAATTATTTGTCTTTGAAATTTCATGCTTTAGTTAAAATCGTCTCTTTAGCTTGGTAATTATGCATGAACACAAGTATTGCTCCAAGTCTGCTCAGGGCAATCTGTCTCTTTTTGTATATTCCAACCATTTATTCCATAGCGGAGAATAGATATTCTCTCAGATTTCCTTTTCCATAAAATCTTGACTTAAATATACACATATTTCATAGGTTTATTCAGTTCTGGTTTTCATCCCAGCTATTTTGTCTTTTATCTCTCTTTTTATTTGGAGGAGTAGGCATCTTGATGCTGCTTACTTTCAATCTGTATTAACACAAGGTCAAACAAAACGCACAAGACAGCATTTAGCACCTTGAATCCATAGTAACATCTAACAGGAATCCATCACCTGAAGTCTAAGAGAGTGACAGAATTTATTATCACTCTTTCTCAAGCTCCAGCTTTATTTATTCTGTGAGCAGTCTAAAGAAAATAGCACAGTTAATGGTAATTCCGTGAAGAATCACTTTTCAATTATGTAGGAAACAATTTGTTAGTGTCAGAACGTGGAAGTAGAGGAAGGATAGCCTGCTTTAAATAATCATTTAGAAATTCAGATGACAAGAGGAATCATTGTGGTCTCTGGTTTAGAAGCATTAGCTTACCATATCCACAGTGAGGCTGCACTGCTCTAAGGAGCCA
>NW_017732683.1:272056-274338 GCF_001890085.2 Hipposideros armiger | reverse complement strand
GGTTTGATTTAAAGTAATATAACAAAAATTAAAAGTGTGGTGGGTAGATTCACTGAGATTGAAAAAATTTTGATAATTATCGAAGCTGGGTAATGGATGTGAAGAGATTTATTCTACTAGTCTCTCTACCTTAGTATACCGGGGGTGCCAAAAAAATGTATACATGTGGATACTTTGGTCAGTGTTGCTCAAGTAGTAGTTCACCGTAATCAGAAGTGTCTGGACACTGATGGTAACCACTTTGAGCACCTCTTGTAATTGCATCTTTTGTTATCAATATATATTGAGCATTGCAATTTTAATACAGTTTTCCTTTCTTAAAATGTGTATACATTTTTTGGCACCCTCTGTATATTTGAAATTTTATATATTCAGAATGTGAAAAACACTTTAAGTGGTGCATTAGCGAGAGTATACATACAAATGGAGAGTGCCAAAAAATGTATACACATTTTAAGAAAGAAAAACTGTATTAAAATTGCAATGCTCAATATATACCAATAACAAAAGATGAATACAAGTCATGCATATACATTTTTTTGGCACCTCTGGTATATGTGTATATATACATGTATGTACACACAGATGCACACACACACACATACACACACATATACTTTTATTCAGTATTCTTATGCTAAAATTTGAGAAGAGTGAACAACAACCAAATTTTATGCAGACATTTGGTTGTTCAAACCATTTAGACTATTAGAAACTCTCAAAGCCCATCCTGGTGAAATGATGTGGTGGTTGATTCTAGTGGGTCCCTGTTTGCTGTTACATCTTACTTCATGTGATGGTTAATTTCACGTGTCAACTTGACAGGGCCAAAGGGTGTCCAGACATTTTGTCAAACATCCTGGGTGTGCCTGTGAGCGGGTTTCTGGCTGAGGTTAGCATTTGAATCAGTACACTGTGTAAGGCAGATCTCCCAATCAACCAGGGTAAGGCTGCAGCCACGTGAGAGCTCCCAAGCATTCCAGAGCTCAATAAGCCCCAGACGTGTGAGCAAAATAAATGGGGCTGGCCGATCGGGCTTCATTGGTTAAGAGCCCGAGCTCTGAGCAGCAGGGTCGCCAGTTTGATTCCCACATGGGCAAGTGAGCTGCACCTGAGCTGAGCTGCCACTGAGCTGCCAAAAAGTGGCAGGATGGCTCAGCTGGTAAGAGCACGGGCTCCTAAAAACAAGGCTGCCGGAGGGCCGACCGAGTGACTCAGTTGGTTAAGAGCTCGCTCAAGAGTTTGAGCTCTGAGCAACAGCGGTTCAATTCTTGGCCTGAGCTGAGCAGCCGCTGAGCTGCCAACAGGTGGCAGGATGGCTCAGCTGGTGAGAGCACGTGCTCCTTACAACAAAGGTGCCAATTTGACTCCTGCATGGGATGGTGGGCTATGCCCACCCACAGCTAAGATTGAACACAGCACATTGAGCTGAGCAGCCATGAGCTGCCGACAGGCAGCCTGGTGGCGACTGGACTTGGGAGCTGGGCTAGCTGTGTCCTCCACAACTAAGACTGAAAGACAACAATTTGGCTGTTCCTCTTCCCCAATTCCCCAGTAAAATCTTAAACAACAACAAAAAATGACTGTTAATGTTTTAAAGCCACTTGTTTGGAGGTAGTTTGTTATGCAGAATAGATACCTAGAACATGAGAAGGGCAACAACACGTTCAAGGTCACATGAGTGAGGCAGAGGCCAAGTGGAAAAGAAGACGACTGTTTCGGGTTGGGGTTAGTTAAGCATAATCATGCTGCTAGTTGGTGTTGCCTGATGCCTCTCAGCCTGTTGGGGACATCTCTGTTTAAGATCCTACAAGTTCAACATCTTGTTCGTAATTAAAATAGTTGAACTCAATGCTCTTTGATAACCTTCATTGTTTATTCTTTTCCTTTATTCTTCATGACAAAATAAGGGCCTCAGAAGACCTGTTATCTCACTAGCTCTAATGTAGTTAGGGTTTTTTGGCTTACAAATAAAGAACTCTGACTCAAAATGGCTTAAGTGAAAATAAAAAACGTACTGTCTCAGGCTACCGTAAATTCCAGGAAGTCCATGCAGGGTCTCAACAATGCCATCAGAAATTCATCTTTCTTCATGTCCCCTCTCTGTTCACTGCTGTGCTGGCTTCACTATGAGTGGGTCCTTCCGTTTTGTTAGCAAACAGCCTTCAGCAGTTCAGGACCACACCCCACCAGCTCAGCAACCCCAGTGGGAAAGCGAACGTCCCTGCTGTAATAGCTTAAGTCAGTTTCAGGACCTACATGCCGTCACCCTGGCTGGAGCC
>NW_017732683.1:261789-265250 GCF_001890085.2 Hipposideros armiger | reverse complement strand
CCCAATTCCCCAGCACTGTTCCCAACCCCCCAATTGCCCAATAAAAATCTTAAAAAAACAAAAAAATGTATATTATTATAACTGGCAAACACATTTAGGGCGGCCAGCCTCTAAGATGGCCCCCAAAGATCCTTGCTTCCTGGAATCCACGTCCTTATGTAATGCCCTATCACACTGTGTTATGGTTGGTCTGTCTGACCGACAAGGCCTGGGCAAGTTCAGGCGCGCACAAGCGGCGGCCCTCGCCGAGGAGCCCGGGCTGTCCAGATGGGTACAGGCTGACATACGGACCTTGCCTCCGGAGCCCACTGCACAGGCCTCGGGCTCCAGCTACATAAGCTTTTTATGTCAGCACGGTTTACAGTCAGGGGAGGGAGCAGGCGCACTTCCACACGCTCTTCTCCCCCAAAACCTCTAGGTAATGGTTGCTATTGCTGATTAAAGACACTGTTCTTCCTCGCGTTGGCTCCGCGTGCTCTCTTTACCCCGGGCATCTCACCGCCAAAAGCTCCCCACAGCCCACTGGCGACGACACTGACCAACACACGGTGGGAGAAGTAATGGTGTGATGCTGAGGCTAGGTAGAAATGACATTGCCACTGCTTTCATGCATTCTTTCATTCTAAACAAAGCTGGATGCCATTATGTCAGGACACTTGAGCAGCCCTGTGGAGACAGCCACGTGACGGCACTGAGGCCTTCTGCCAACAGCCAGCACCAGCTCACGAGCCCCATGTCAGTCATATTGAAGGGGCATCCTTGAAGTCCAGTCAATCCTTCAGATGAGACTGCAGCCCCAACTGGTATCTTGACCACAACCTCATGGGGCACCCTGAGCCAGAACCACCCACCTGAGCCCCTTTCAAGCTCTTGACCTTTAGGCACCGTGAGAATAAAAAATGTACAAATAGCAATTTCAAGACATGGAGTTTTGAGGTAATTTGCTAAATAGCAACAGATAACTAATTCAAGTTATATAACACTTGCATGTGCTGTGCTCTTCCAAATATTCTACATATAGTAACTTATTTAATTCTCATAGCAACTCTCCAAAGTAGATACTGTTATTGCTCCCATGTTACAGATGAACAAATGGAGGCACTGAGTGGTTATAAGTGGTTTCCCCAGTGTCACGAATTTATTAAACTTTAGAGCTACAATTTTAAACCAGAGTTATCCAGGGACCTTTGAAATCTGCCTTTCTCTTCTTTCATATTTCACACTTAGGTCTTTCCAAATATAGTTATGCAGAGCTCTCTTCATGAAAGGAACTGCCCATCATGCTTATACTCTTGCTTTTCAGAAAGAATATGTTTGATCTGCTTCCACTGCCCTGAGTAGCTTGGAAGGGGTTGCAAGCAACTCCATCCCTCCAGCAGATGATTGACAAATTTCCACTCTGCCTTCGCACCCTGTGGAAGTACAGCTTGGGCACAACAGAGTGCTTCTGTGTCCCATATCCTACCACTCCACTCATCCCTGTCAATTAAAAACTACCTCTGAAACCAACTCAAGACGTTAACAAGCCAACCTGCAGTTAAACAGGAAAGAAAAAAACAAAACAAAACACTTCCATGTCATCTGGCAGATTCAGTAATTGTTTGTACTATTAACAACCCTTCCAGATAATTCCCAATTAACANTCTAGAAGCTTCCATGCCTGATCTAATTTAACTCTCATAACAACTATTTTCTCCATTTTACATACAAGGAAACCGAGAATTAGATGATTAGGAAACAATCCCAAGGTCATGCTAGGGACTCAAACAGTCTGCTTGATGCCAGGACACAGATTTCACTCAGCACGTCCATTGAGTTGCTCACACTGCATTGGCACAGCACAGACGGGGAACTATTCTGGCTTAAGCAGGATACTCGGCTCTGGTACCACTGAACCCAGCGATCATACAGCTGGTGAGATTGGAAACTGAGGGCTCCTGTGACCTTGGGAACGGAGGCTGGACAATTCTGGCCTTGATGCAGAGAGCCCACGGGCACAGCTATCTGGAAGGCCTGGGAGGTTTCATGCCCACCCACCCACATAATGGACGGAGCTGGTTACAACCGGTGTGGTCCTTGGGCTCCCCATGTTTACATTGCTGCCTGCCTGTCCCTCCAGGGGCATCCGGAACAGAAGGGAGAGGGAGACAGGGGGGTTGTCAGCTCTGTGAGGCAGCACGTGGTACCACAGACGTTCTCTCAGAGCCGGTGCCTGTTAATTAGTCCCCAGGGAATTGCCGGGGACTTGGGTCTCAGTCAGCCTCACCTTTCCTACTCTCGGGCTATTTCTGGAGTTTAAAAAATCAGGACAATTCTGATGACTACTAGGCTCCCATCCAATTTGCTAAAAGTTGCTGTGCCTCTAATTTATGGAGGAACTGATTTGTTGTATATTTTACCATTCACAGATATCAGATGAAACAATGTTGCTTTCTCCTCTCTGCCATGACAAAGGCTGTGTTCTTAAAGTGTGGTCAAGTTCAGGTGCTGCTACCACCTCGGCCCTACTTCCTCCAGGCTGCACACAGGTCTGTCTCGCTTCTGCAGTTGCTGCCACTTGCCGTCCGCACCACAGTCTATCACTGCTGCTTCTGGCTGCCTCACGCTGAGCCATCGGCTCCTGATTAAGTCTGTGTGGCTCCACGGTATGGAACTTTCGAGCATCTCTTCAGAGGCCTCAGGCTGAAAGGACCACAGGCTTTACGCACATGTCACCTAAGCAGGGTGCTCACACACTCTGGCCATTGGAGTGGGCAGTGACTTGCAGCAGGATGTTACTTCCAGGCCAAAATATGGGACCAGGGTGGCCACTTCTTATGTTTTTTTTTTTTTCAAAAGAAGTCATAAATTCAGATTTTGTGTGTGTGTGTGTGTGTGTGTGTGTGTTATGAACACTCTCAATTTAAAATAACGTCCCCTAGTTTACATTAAAAAACAAGCATGTGCAGGCCAAATAAAATGTCCATGGAACACTTTTGGCTGAAAGGCTACCATTTTGTCTGGAAAGCTGGATAATTAGCTATGAGCTTTAAAATGAATCTGTCAGTTGGCAAACATTTATTGAGCAAGTATTTATTGAACATCCCGGGACTGTGTACTCTTTGCCTTAACTACTTTGGCAACATGTTCAACTTTTTTCTAGCTAGAATTGTCTCATCTAGAAAGTAGGGATATTAACATAACTAAAGTCACAGTGAAAAAGGAAGGATTAATTAAGGGAAATGCACACAAAAATCTGGGTGCAATGGATGGCATACGAAAAATACTAAATAAATAGTAGCAATAATTAGTAAAATAAAAATAGTATTTGTTCTTTCTGTCACGATCACAGTAGAATAACTGAAATTTTATTATATTATATTTTGTAAGGATGACTGAACACTCATTAATCCTTACAAAAAAACTGTGAGAAATGTAATGTGAGTAATTGTGGTGCTGATAATGGGGGTAGTGATTTAAGA
>NW_017732683.1:253834-255366 GCF_001890085.2 Hipposideros armiger | reverse complement strand
TGTGAGAACCACTATTCGAAGGAAAAATTTAAGAAGCACTAGATTTCTAGGTAATTCATGCAGAGTTATGCCATTCTATAGACGTAAAAACTAAATCACAGAGAAGATAATTTACCTACAATGGGCAGCTAGTCAATGACCAAAAGTTATTATTTTGATCCTGTGCATCTTGCTTTGTTTTAAGCTTCTCAGAACACCAAACTGAGACTAGATTATTTATAGTAAGAGGAATTGCAGACCACCACTTGCTTCTCTCTTTGTGGTAGCAAGCTGCTAAACTTGCCTCCTATAAAACTTTTGAAGCAACTTCTGGTTCAATAAAACCAAAGCAGTGTTGCATTGAAGGGCAAGCATTTCTTGACCCTGTATTCTAGCACCTGTGTAATAAATGACAAACCAGAAGCAGCAACCAAAGACTCACTTGTCAGAAATAAGCAACCCATGGCTCAAGTGAACAATGAAAGTGCAACCACTGAGAGACAAATGTAAAATCCAAAGCTACCTAAATGTAAACAAATGTGAACCGAAAACTCAAGTGTTGAATGAGCAGCATGTGAAATTGAATTTCAAAGACAGAGGGATGCCACAAATAAGCAACATATCTGTTAGTTCTTACCACCCAAAATCATCCCAACGACATTTAATAGTGGCCCTTGGTTTGCAAATAATTAACACCATGGCAAAAATAGTTTCGAAAATTGGACAGCTGACAGAAAAGTTAAACTAGGCAATTACACCTCATAATTATTGTTGGAAATGGGAACTCACTTTTTAAAAAACATGGTAAAAAGCAAGGCATCAATTCCATTAAAGAAAAATAAACATGAACGAAATATGGTAAAGATAAAAATTTTATCTAGATAAAATTATGACTTACAAAACATATCTGAATTAGTTTTCTATTGCTGTGTAAAAATTACCACACATTTTGTGACTTGAAACAATATCCATTTACTGTCTCATAAATTTGTAGGTCAAAAGCCCAGGTGGACTTGAAGGGTCTCACAAGGTCAAAATCATGGTATCAGAAGAGTTGTATTCTTTCCTGAAGATCTGAGGGAAAAATTTCCTGCCACATTCATTCAGATTGTTGGCAGAGTTCAGTTCCTTTTGTTTGTAGAACTGAGGGCCCCATTTTCTGGCTGGTTGTTGGCTGGGGGCATTTCTCAGTTCTCAGTGGCCACTGTCTGGTGCTCATCCCCTGACCCTCTCTCATCTCAGTGGTGGGAAGCCTATCTCCCATGTCAAATCCCTCTCATGTTTGATTTTCTCTTCTGTCACTAATTAAAGACAATACTCTGATTTTATAGGGTTTATGTAGTAAGATTCAGCCTGTGTCAATAATCCCCCTATTTTAAGTTCAACTGATTAGTTAATTATACTTTCAAAATCCCTTTCATCAAATAACAAGATAAGCACAGGAATAGTACCAGGGAATAAAGATCATTGTGGCCACATAGAATTCTTCCTACTACAGGATCTAACATCTACAAGCGTAAGTGAAAGCACACAAACTTTCATAGACACATACA
>NW_017732683.1:244620-249453 GCF_001890085.2 Hipposideros armiger | reverse complement strand
CAAGAGAAGTTAATGATTGCTAAGGTATCAGTAGTACACTCCTTTCCCATTTAATAAGACTATGAACATATCTGAGTGTACAAGAGCCCTGGAAATACTAAATTTTAATATAAATTCCCACTTTTGCTTTCAGAGTTTTTTCTGAAGTAAGTTAGTAGACAAAACACTGAGTTCTAAAGTGATTAAGACATTATGTTTGTCTAATTCTATGCAGTACACATTAGGTAGCAGAGACTATGATGTTTTCTATTTCAATCATTTATAAGTGTGCATGCCCCAGTGTGATATAATCTTACCAAGATACAAAGTTGTCTTGATGAAGATGAGCTTGGTGGGAAGGATTCTATTACTTAAATAGAACCTCCCCCCGACCAAGTGTCAGTATTACATTTGAGCCTTGTTGTTCTTTCTTTATGCATCACATACACATCAAGTTTGTAAAGCAGTAATCATAATAATTGTAAAATTTGTTACTTTGTGAAAAATGATCATGGCAATATACAGTTATAATAAAAAGTGTTAAGTGGTTAGCTTATGAAATGCTGAGATGTTATGGAAGAAAATGATATCTGACAAACAGAAAATTTTGGGACAATCACTTCTGTATTTGTGGACTTGAGAGGTGAGAGATGACCATGGGGCGGATTGTTGGAATGTCAGTGATCTGCTCCTTAACAGCGAATGCTATGAAAGATGGATGGATGGAAGTTTGGATTCCAACATGAAACAGCCCAAATGTCCTCAAAAGTGAATGGTTACACAAACAGAGACATATCCATATCATGGAATACCACTCAACAACGAAAAGGAACTAACACTGACATTTGCAACAACCTTGATGAATCTTGAGAGAATGATGCTTAATATAAAAAACTCATTCCAAAATATTACATACCACATAATTTTATTTATATAACATTCTTGAAATAACTCAATTATAGAAATGGAAAACATTAGTTGGTTGCCTGAGGTTATGGATGGAGGTGTGGCTGGAAAGCAAGTGGGTGGGGCTATAAAAAGGCAACAACAGGGAAGTCGTGGAAACCCTTTGAATCTTGAATGTATTAATGCCCAAATCCTGGTTATGGTATTGTTTTACAGGTTTGCAAGATCTTACTACTGCAGGAAACTGAGTAAAGAGTACATGGGATGGCTCTATAATACTCCTTATAACTATGTGATANTCCTTATATTTTTCATGCATTCCTCTCACCACCGTGAGAATCCTTACGGCATTGCTTGGCACAGAGCATGGCAGTAAATACCTCCTCAATTGGTTGGTTGTCCCTAGAAACCCATTGGAGCCTAGTTCTCTTCCCTTCTACTTATTGATATCAAGGAAGGATTTACAGTGTGCGGCTTTTTTACGTGCCCTCCGACAAGCCATCCAGCTAGACCATTGAAATCTTCACCTCGGAAGCCATTCTCTCAGGCCTCAAGAACAAAGAGGTGAAGTCTCCCTTCACCTCTCCAGCAGGGGATGGCGCCCTTTTGGGGAAAACTAAGAATGCCAACAACTGAAAAAATGTTTTAAAACAGCTGAGTATAGCACACTGTGTCTTTTCATGCCAGGAGCTGTCAGAGAGATGCACCAGTGGAATCTTTCACACATTCTGTCCACACAGCAAGATCATTTGCTTGGCTGTCTCATTGCCCCAGCTGTGAGATCCCTCATTCCCACACTGATGAGGCCACAGCCAGATGGTAGGAGCGGCTCAGCACACCCGCGTGACCTTCCTGGCATGAAGAAGTCACTCGCCGTGTCCTCGCCTTGTTGATGCCTCATGGTGGGGTTCCTGACCCTGGCTTGGTGGTCAGAGGGTTTAATGTAGGTCTCCTTGCAGAGTCAGTCACCTCTAGACTTGAAGATGAAATGGATGTCCCACCTTCCTGGAACCATATGCCATNCTCTAAACGTGTCCATATCCACTGCTTGCAAAGGGAGCTCACACACTCTGTCCGTGCCTCTTGGTGTCACTGTCATAGCACGGTCCCTTGGTGACAAGCACGCACCTACCACTGCATCGAGTGTTAAGACCCAGTCTTTTCCATGGTGTGAGAGGGTCTGCAGGCTCCCCTGAAAACTCTTCATCACTCTCCAAGGCCCATCACATTGGCTTTTCTCTCTGTTTTCTGTTCTTCAAACACACTGGTTCTTCCCTTCCTCAGAAAATGATTCCCTCTGTTGATTCTCTGCCTTGCTGACTGACTCCCTTTCTTCTCTCAACTCTCAGCTCAAATGTCACTTTCTGAAAAATTCCTTCCCTGAGTTCCCTGAAGTGTGCACCTCAGCCTGCTGCTTTGATCTACACCCATTTTTATTTCTTCATCAACAAGGGCGGAGGCCCCAACTCTCTAGTTCAGTACTGGAGAGGCCTAGTAAAGCGCCCTGGAGGAAACGTTGCCCAAGAGGAACGTGCACAGTAGCAGTGCTCGGGAAGCAGAGAGCACAAGGGGACTGAAACACAGTGGACCACAGAGAGACTGAACCTGTGACTGTAATTTCACTAGCACATTGGTGCTTTAAGGAATCCAGTTCACAAACGACGGTGCCTCTTGAAGAAGGCTGGGTTTGTCAAGGATGGAGTCTCTGGTGCTGACCACATAAATCAAACTCCCAAACCTTGCTAAGAATTATACAAATTCACATATGTCATTTTCACTTCAATGTTTCCCCATTTTTTTCATGTAGGTTGAGGAAAAATTAGAAAATACATAAAAAAGATGTCCTGTACAGCCCTGCCAACTAAGGACCATCTTTGTTAGGTATATTTTCTCCAGGCTTTCAGGTAAGCTGGCTATATGGAGAGATGACTAGTTAGCTCTCTGTTTGTTTTCTATTTACCCATCTAGTCATCTATCCAGCTAGCCATGTTCCCTATATATAATCACACACACACAAATGCTCACACACGTGCATACATATATTGGTATTGACAGCATACTANGACCAACAAATATGAAAATAGGGGAAAACCTATATCCTGGGTGGGCACCATGAAAGGGTCAGTTCACACACGAGAAGACTTAATCTATTAGATCTGCAGCCATGTCTGAATTGAGAGATGACTCAACATGACCCAAAAAAGCCACTCATCCTACTAATGCCCCCTAACTCACACCTGGAATGACAGGTATCATCGTTGTAGGTAGTACCATGGTCATCTCCTTATCTCTGGATATGCAGGCTAAATCAAGTGACGTCAGCTCAATTGCATAGGACACTGATGGCAGCCATGACTCAGTGTGTCCTGATGGGGATGAGCCAGTTAGGAACAGTGAGTAAGTGTGTTACCAGCTCCAAGAAAAAGCTGTTCAATTAACCAACATTTATTGGATGCAAAACACGGTTCTAGGCACTAGGAATATGACCAAGGATGAGACATATGAGGTCCCTCCTTTCATAGAGACTCCAATCTAAAGGAGAAGAATAACAACACATTTGAAAATGGAAAAATTAAGTGATTAATGATTGTGATAAGTGCCATGGAGAAGTATAAAATGGGATGCAGGTGACCATGACAGGGGCAAGCATGGGCAAAGGAAGTCATCTGAGTTGAGAAATATATATTGATCAGGGGCGAGCAAGAGTATGTGAAAAAGAAGGGTGTTTCAGACGAGGGCATTTCCAGAGTTAAAAAGCAAGAATGGTCTCCTGGAAGAAAATGAGCCACTCAGGCCTGAATAAAGGAAGCAAAAGAGATTAGTAGGTGGTGAGGCGACTACGTAATTAAAGGCCATGCCACAAAGAGCCTCGAGCGATGGTATGGAAATTGGACTTTATGTCAAGCACAGCAGGAAACCACGAGGCGACTTCAAGCTGGCGAGCACAATCATCTCCTTTATGTGTTCAGGTGCTCTCTCTACCTATGGCAAGATTGAGGGCCAGGGGCCAGGAAGGAGTCTATTGTAGTGGTACACGAGGAAGAGGATGCTGGCTTGGACTAGCATGACAGATGGAGACAAGGGGTAGATTCAGATGTGTTGTGCAAATAGGGTCAAGAGGACAGCCTACCCCAGTCAATGTTAAAAGCGTCTTTTCGGAATTGTAGTAGAAGCTCAGAGACTGCTGCTGGCTGTGCCCTCAGCACCCGCCCTTGCTCTCTTCTCCAGGCTGTTGGAGAACAGGCAAACATATAGTAAAGGAAAACTTTCCCGTTTTCCCCTATAATAAAACCTAGAAAAGAAAAAAATAAATGAGATAAGGTCCATGTAATGGCTAGGAGACTTCAACTCAATAGTAAGTACAGGGAATGCATAAACCTCTCCCATGCACAAATGAAGAAATAAAGATCTCCATGCAAAGATGTGTCTCCGAATGTTCATAGCAGCAGTATGTACAATGTTCCCAAAGTGGAAAGGATTCCGATAGCACCTGGAGAATGCAGAAACAAAATGTAGTATGTCCATACAACAGAATATTATTCAATAAAGAGGAAAAAGTGGCTGACACCACTACAGCAGAGATGAGCTTCCAAAACATGAACACAAGTAAAAGACACCGGAAGCAAAAGACCATGTAGTTTATGATTTCATTTATATGAAATGACCCCAAAAGGCAAAACTATATGCACAGGTGGTTCACTGGAGCTGGAGGTTGGCATGGATGGGCAAAGTGATTGCAAAAAAGTCTGAGGGGTCTTTTGGGGGTGATGGGAAACTTCTAAATCTCAATTGTGATGATAGCTGTACTAGTCTATGAAGTTACCACTCATTATTGAATTATATATTTTAAAAAATCATTAGGTAAGTGAAAACTTGCTGGTAATTCCAAAGAAAGTTCAAAGACAAGGTCATTCAAATAAGAGTTACTTTATAAGCAAGGGAAGATTT
>NW_017732683.1:240005-241514 GCF_001890085.2 Hipposideros armiger | reverse complement strand
TATTAGCTACACAGTGTTCCTTTATGTGGATGTCATAATTCATATTGGTAAAGATTTAGGTCACTCTAATTTTCTTCTTTACAATTACTGATACAAAAGATGTGCATGGTTTATAAGCTAAAGACGTTTATATCCTTATGCAAAGAATAAAATGATATTTAATGATTTGGAAAGGTGCTTATAAATGGAATGTTCAATGAAAAAGTTATCAAGTAGTATGGAAACCAGGCTGCATATTTGTGAAAAGAGATACGTAAAAATGTGCATTTACAATACACAGATAACTTGTGGATGGGATACACAACAAAATAATGAACTAAAATTTTAACATTGCTTATCTCTGGCTGGTAGCCACACAGTGAATGGTATCTTCTTCTTTTTTATATTCTAAACGTTCTACAATGGAAATGTATAACTTGTAATAAAACATAGCTATTTTTAAGAAATAAAGATTACAAAACAGTACTGAAGTTGTTATTCCATTTTTTAAGAAAATATATGCGTATTTATTCCCTTCTAGGAATTAGGGGTGCATATTTGTGTACCTGTTGAAATTGTTATCTCTAAATTGTGAAACTGTGAATAACTTCCTTTTTCTTATGTTTACCATCTGTATTTACATAACTTAATGACATCAATTTTACGACAGAAAACGTTTGCTATAATTTTTCTCATAAAAAGTAAATGCCAAATTTATAAAAATGTTGTCAAATGCTGAAAATACAAGGAAATGAATAAAATGATTTCTAATTTCTAATGATGACCCAAATTAATATTAAAATACATATAAACACATACTAAGCTATTCACATACAAAATTGCAGCTAGTTGCAAAATACTTTACAGTATTTTACACAAAGTTGCCTACATAATGAAAAGAGCACAAACGTCTGATTTGTAATATACATCAGAGGTCCGACTTTTTCTGTAAAGGGTCAGATTGTAAATATTTAACGATTTTGTAGGCCACTTGGCCTCTCTTCCAACTATTCAACTCTGCTGTTGTAACAAAAAGCAGCCATAGACTGCTATGTAAACCTTTATGGATACTGAAATTTGAATATCATATAATTTTCACACTATTAATATATTTTTTTAATTTCAATCTTTGAAAATGGGGGGAAAAAAACTATTCTTAACTTATGACCTGTGCAAAAACAGGTGATAAGCTGGATTTGGGCCATAGGTCTGAGTTTAGTGGTTCGTTTATTTATTCTTTCCAACTTCGTTTAAATATGGTGTGACTCAGGCATAGTTTAACACTCCGTCCCTGTTAACATGGTGGCAACACCATGCCACATCTCTTGCTGACCTGAAAATAAACTGTGGATTCTGAGAGAGACCTGTCCATTGAATTTTCCTCAGGCATTAAACTGAAATGTCCTTCTCAGTATCAAACCAGGTTTCGATTTCATCCTGAAGAAATATTGCTCTGGCAGAGAACAGGGTCCCTAAATTTTCCAAGTAGTACCTAAGGGGCAGCTTTTAAACTAACATTAATGTCAATGA
>NW_017732683.1:237605-238316 GCF_001890085.2 Hipposideros armiger | reverse complement strand
AAATAAGCCTACTGCATATTTCACACAACATTTTCACATCTACTATTTTCTAGATCCTTCCCATATCTCTCCCAAGTTAGGATTCAGTAAGAACATTCCACTTACTAGATTTGGAAGTTATAACTCAGGAGATTTAAGTGGCAAAACTGACAACCTTAACTCCTGGTTCCCAGCTTCCTACAGCATACACCCTCCTTTTTCCTCCTCCGAAGTTGCCAACAAGACATAGCTCCTTCTACACAGAAGAACAAACTTAACAAACTTTCAAAACATGCCAACTACTTAGTTTTAGTGATCTTGTGCCTCTTTTTCTTATTAATCAAGGGAAAAAGATTTAAACAAAATTTTATAAGATAAATTATATCTGAATTGAAAGAAATAAATGTAACTTTGTTTTTAATTTACTGAATTTTCTTTTGTTGTTTATATTTTCTCTTTTACAAATGGCTTTTCAAATTGACTATGCATTTTCATTCAAAAAAGTTCTTAAATTTACATTTAAATTTTTCTTTAAATACTTAAGGAGAAAGGACATTTTTGGCTTAAGATAATATCAAGAAAAACATACCATGCATTATGTGTGTTGGAGTGCTTTCATAACAGCAAAACTAATAAACAATTCTATTAAAATAAACATTGATGCATCTATCAAGCAAAATACTGCCATTATTAACAAGGGGAAATGTTATAAAATATCCATGGAAAATATAG
>NW_017732683.1:231001-232060 GCF_001890085.2 Hipposideros armiger | reverse complement strand
GGAGGGCAGAATCAATCATGGCTGCCCAAAGATGTCCCTGCACTGATCCCTAAACCTGTGTGTTATGCCACGTGGTAAAAGGACTTTGCTGATATCAATCAGGTTAGTGATCGATGGCCTTAAAATACTGAGTTTCTCTGGATTATCTGGGTGGACCCAGTCATGAGCCTTTAGAAGCAGAGCTCCCCCTAGCTGGCAGCAGAGAGATGCGGCAGAGGAAGAGCGAACTCAGAGATGGAGAGAGGCCCGTGTGCAAGGACTGGGAACAGGCTCCCAGGGGTTCCAGGTAGCCCCCGCTGACAGCCAGGGAAGAAAAGGGGCCCTCATTTCTACACCCACGAAGAGCTGAATTTGGCCAACAACCTCAAAGAGAGTGACGTCAGGTTTCTTAACCCCCAGCCCTACACACAACTTGATTTTAGAGCAGTGAGCGCGCCCTGTGTTAGCCTACAGACCTAGAGAACTGTGGGGGGCTACATGGGTGTTGTTCTAAGGCACTGAAGTTGTGGTCACTTGTTATGGCAACAACAGGAAATGGATACACCAGCTCCTAGTGTCACAGTGAGAATTCAGTAATGTAGAGCTCTGGTCACCAATCCCTGTGAAATGGATTTATTTACGTGTATAACTTCTGGTGATTCTTACTGTTTTAAAACATCCAAGCTGAAGTGCAATGTCTCAAACTCTCCTGGCATAAAAATATCATTAGTGGAAGTTTTTTGGGTTCCAGCTAATTAGATATGGTACCTAACAAGCAATGCACAGTCTGTGTTTGAGTGTGCAGAGCCTTCTGCCGTCTGGCTACCACAGAAAACAAGTTGTTACAAATCCAACCACTGTAACTCCTCATTAAGTTTCCTTGGTTACTGGCCATCCTTAAATGCCTTTGTCTACCTTGAAGTGGAAATGTGACATTTCTCACCAACCAGCCATGCAAGATGAAGAGATCCTTAAGCATGGCTACAGAATTGAGGAGACAGGGGGACTGCGTTGTACTTTTCCTCTCCTCCCAAACCCCTTTTACCATATGGTTCCTTTTGTTTTTTCTTTTGCTTTCTT
>NW_017732683.1:228521-229844 GCF_001890085.2 Hipposideros armiger | reverse complement strand
CAGCCGTACGGATCACTGCCTTCCCAGCTCTATACCTGTCTCTCCATCACTTTCATATATAAAAGAGCAACGTGCTGAGATTTGTCCCTTTAAAGGTCTTTAATATCCACTTTCCTGTACTTTTATGAGAAATAATTACGCATTCCTCTAATCCTTTACCTCACTAAAAAGTTACAGGGGTCTTTGGTGCTGTGATTAGAGCCCAGAAGAAAAAATGTGTGGCTCGTTTCCTGCTGGATGAATTATGGTTCCTTTACATGTATTTCTCCTCCCGACAAGACAGCACAAGGAAGTCAGCTCTATTTGTGTCCAAAGGCTGTGGTGTAGGTTTTTTGCCAAAAAATACCAAGCGTTATTAGAATATTCTGTGCTATTTGCAATGCTATGCCCTTTATCTAATTTAACTTAATTCTTGCAATACTCATTTTACATGGGAGGAAAAGAACATTTAGAAAGATTAAATAAGCATGAATGCAGTTGTTCCGAAATTGTAGCCTGTTTCAGAACCACCTGGATGGCTTGTTAAAACTCACTTTCTGCATGTCTTGGGTAGAGAATGAGAATTTGCATTTTTAGTAAGGTCCCAGGAGACACAGAGGCAGCTGGTCAAGGTCCCATATGTTTAGAAACACTGTACCACAGTGTACATGATGAAACATTTCGTTCGCTTCAGATGTAATAAGGGTCACAGACTGTAAGATTCAAATACGTCAGGGAGCAGAGAGCCTGCAGACCCTCCCAAGAGAAACCCATCCCCACAGAAGTAAGAAAGCATGAACAGTAGGCCCCAGAAAGAAGTTTACAAACGAGGGAGAACCTTGAGGAAGAAGTGGTTTCTCTCAGGGTTGTCTCTGGACCCGTCCCGAGGACTGATATCTGTATTCTACAGGGAAGTAAGAAGCTCCAAGGAAAATCTGCAAGACAGCTCATTGGGCCCCAAGAGTCTCTTCTTCGATGCCCTTCCAAGTTGGAGTTGAGTACAAAGGAGAAGGGGTGATCTCTCCCAGCCCTTCCCTCTCCCCACAGATGACTGCAGTTTTGTGAGTTAAAGGAAGTGCTTGATAAAGCATTGCAGCACTAGCACTGAGCGCCAGCAAAGACGCAGGAGATGCCCAGCAGGCAACAGAAACAACCCACAGTGGCCATCACAGCCAATGGATGCTCAGCGAATATGGTGGAAATCCGCGAGTGCTTACAGGGTCCGGTGACGCCCAGTAGACACAGAGACACCCACTGAACAGCCAGAATACTTTTGACAACTCTGGGAAGAAACAGTTTATAAGCTTGAATGAAAAATCCCTAAGACTAACTCACAGTCATTTT
>NW_017732683.1:221333-225530 GCF_001890085.2 Hipposideros armiger | reverse complement strand
ACAAGAAAGATGTATTTTATAACTTTTCATTTTAAGATAAGGATTTGCATGAAGTTTTAAGAAATACTACAGAGATACCAGTACCCTTTAACCAGTTTCCGCAAAACTATAGTACAATATCAAACACAGTAGATTGTATTTATACAGTCAAGATTCAGAACATCTGTATCGCCACAAAGATCCCTAATGTTGCTTTTTCAGTTATATCCATTTCCCTCCCACCCACACCAATGCGTGAACCTCTGGCACCTACTAATCTCTATTTCTATAATGTTATTTCAAGAGTGATACATAAATGGAATCATACTGTACCTAACAATTTTGGATTGGCTTTTTCACTCACCACACTTCTCTGGAGATGTAACAATAGTCCATTTCTTTTTATTACTGAGCATTCCATGTTACGGAAGCAGCACAGTGTTTATCCATTCATCTATCGAAGAATGCCTAAGTGTTGTTTCTAGTTCTATACTATTATAAAGAAACCTGTTACGAACATTTATGTACAGCTTTTTGTGTGAACATAAGTGCTCATTTCTCTGGGATAAATGTCAAGAGTACAGCTGTTGGGTTGTATGATAGTTTGATACTTGGTATTTTTTATGCAACTGCTAGATTTTTTTCTAGAATGGCTGTAGCAATTATATCCCAGAAACATGGATGAACAATACAATATCTCCACATCCTCATCAGCATTTGATGTTTTATTTTATTTTTTAAAAATGTTATCCTGATATATACATAGTGATATTTCACTAGGATAATAGTCAGAAGTACCCTAATGGCTAATAAAGTTGACATGTTTTCATGTGCTTATTTGTCATCTGTATATTCTCTTCAGAGAAAAGTCTCTTCCTATCCTTTGTCCATTTTCTAATTGGTTTGTTATTTTGTACTCTTGAATTTTAAGTTTTCTTCATTCAAGATACCAGTCTTCTGTCAATATGTAATTTCTCACAGTCAATAAATATTTTCTCACAGCAGCTTGCCTTTTTATCCTCTTAATAGGAGATTTCACAAAATAAAAGTTTTCAATTTTTACAATGTCCAATTTATCAATTGTTCCTTTTGGGGAATGTGCTTCCAACAGGGGGCCTAAGTAAGAGAGAAAATACTGGTGTGAGCTCCTTTAACTTTCACTTATTTTTGTAAAGAAAAAACACACTCTGAATATATTTTTCTAACTAAAAACATTTTAGTCATAGTTACACAAACTATAACTGTTTAAGTGTTGCGCTTTATGTCTATTTTATGATCCTACTTTTTAAAAACTCCTTTTGGTAGTTTCCACATCATTTGGAGGTATCCATACACTCCAGGAGGTGTATGTTTTCTTCGAAAGAATGAACATAAATGATAGCTTAAAAGAAGCTTAAATACTATGAAATTCTGTCAGAAAATATCTATATCCTTGAGAAAAGCTCTTTATTGTTTCTGTCCTGATGTCTTTGTATATTGGTAGAGTATCCAACATAATTGCATGCAGACATTGTGACCCAAGAAAACTAGAGACCAGCATTAAGACGGATGAATTGCTGTTGGATGCCACCCAAAGGTCTATTTTCTCATTGATTTTTTTCTGAAAACTTCACTTCTTATTACAATGACTATTTTTGCTTGGTCCCTTAAACATATTTTGTGCTCAAGTAATAATATTGGAAGTCACAGGCAAGGGGGAATTGGATGTTGGGTCTCCTCGCACAAATCGGAGCGTCATGCAATGTCCTTCCTGAAAGAGAGAAGGGAGAGAAGCTATCCCTTTGATGGGCTTTTTGACAATACCCTTGACCATGTAACAGACTGAGAAATCACAAAGTATGACTAATTTATTGCACATTCTTCCACATGCTGTATATGTACGTGTACTTCTTTGCAGAAAGTATGCATTTGCTGTCATCAATAAATGTAGGGGGGAAAGACCTTTTTGAAATAGTAGTTTGTATTCTCAATGACAATCCAGGTTCAATGCCATTCTCTACTTGTAAATTTCACTGAGCTAACAAAGAAGTAGTGGGGAAAGCCAGCTGCAATAAATAAGGTCTTATTATCCTATGTGCTCCTTCTCAGGTAGAACAACGACACAGGCTGGAAAAAAAATTCAACAATGAGGCATGACATGTAAGCTTCTAACTCAATCTAATCATTATAAAATGACTGTTTCAAGAAAATGGATTTTTTTTGTATTAGCTAAAATGTATTTCCAACTATCATTATTGGCTGAATTGAACTCATAAAGGCATGAAAGAATTTAGATGGAATATCAAACTTATGGCATTTAGAATACATCTTTAAACTGAAAAATTCCAGGGCAGACAGTGATTTTTTTTGTGGCGTAGAAGTTGATAAAATTGAACTTCATCAATGACCTATTTTTTCCCTTTTCCAACACAGCTTTATTGCAGTGTAATTGACATACAATTAGATACACATATTTAAAGTGTGTAACTGAATAAGTTTTGACATGTGTACACACCGGTTAGCACAGAGGATGAACATTAAAGTGAATTGTTCCTCTGTAATTCCCTCTCTTCTGTGCCTCTGACCATCTGTATACAGACAACTACTAATCTACTTTCTATCACTAATATTTGACATACATGGAATCACAGAGTGCATATATATTTTTTAGTATGTATTTTTTTTTTTTTGGATCTGGCTTCTTTAGCTTGGGATTACTATCTGAGATGGACCCCTGTTGTAGCAATGCCCATTGTTCATTCCTTCTTCATTGCTGAGTAAGAGCCCATTGCATAGATATACCAGTTTGATTAGTTATTTACCTATGGATGGACATCTGGTTTCTTTCCAATTTTTCACAATTAAAAATAAATCTGCTACAGACATTTAGACACAAGTATTTGTACCATCATATGATTTCACTTCTCTTGGTTAATACATGGGAGTGGAGTGGCTAGGCCATATGAAAATTGTTTTCCAAAGCTGTTGTACTATTTTATATCCTTATCCACAGTGTGTGAGAGTCCCAATTTCTTATGAACTTTGATGCAAATATTCTAAGTTTAAAAAATGCTGGCTAATCAAATCCAACAATATCTAAAAAGTAAACTACATCATGTCCAAGTAGAGTTTATCCTGAAAATGAAACCAATCAATAAAGCCCACCTAGTCCATTCATTTATTCAACAAAAATTTACTGAACACCTACCATATGTCTGAAACTAGAGTAGATTTTGGAGATACAGTAGTTTATAAAAATTACAAAAAATTGTATGCCTTATCAGGGGTCAAAATGTGATGGAGTCAGAAATACATTGACAAGAGAAATTAATAGATATGTCAAGTGCTAAATGCTATGGATATAAATATGGCAAGGACAGAAGATGGATGCAGTGGGAGTTCATTTAGAGGGAGTGGTCAGGAAAGTCTTCATAGGGAAGACAGCATTTGAGCAAAGATTTGAAAGAGATATCAAAGCAGATCATATGGACAGATGGGGAAAGTGTGTTCTAGGTAGAAAAACAGCAAACACAAAATCTCTACAAGAGAAGTATGCCTCTGTCCTGTTTTGCTGAAGTAGAGTGAGCCAGGAGAAGAATAANAATTGAGAATCCTCAGAAGATTCTGGTGTGTCCAATTCACGGACTGGAATTTGAGAAAATGCTATCTAAAAGAAAAAAAGAAAAAGAAAATATCAATATACCCAGACCAAGTCCTTTAGTAGCACAAAAGATTTATTGCCCAGATGATACTGGAAAAGAGGGGTTCTTCAAAAAAGAAAGAGGGGACATACTGGGATCATTATCTTACTTTTCATTTTGGTGTCCAAAATGATTCTATTTCATTAAAAGCATAAAAACATTAAACATGTTTAAACAGCTAAGGCTGTTCATCAAGCATACTGTTTTTTCTTTCCTTTTCTTTTTTTGATTTTCTTCTTACAGAGTCACCAGGCTGGAATGTGGAAGTGACAGACAAATTGGATAATCCCAAAGGTGTGTTCTTTTTAGAACAAAATCGATCATTATGTAAATTAGCTGGAACTTTCTATTGTAGTTGTTTGTAGATTCATCTTATCTCTTTCCATGAAGTGTGAGCTTCCTCTTAGAGTCTGTATAAATCAGCACCCCAGCAGAAAACAGATGGCTCTCTCAGATTAAGCTAATTTGAGGAGAGTTCAATAAACCATTTATTGACTAAGTTGCAGGCAGTGTATAAGAAAGCTGCACTAGAATCCCG
>NW_017732683.1:213420-216142 GCF_001890085.2 Hipposideros armiger | reverse complement strand
TATTCAGTAAGCATCGTTACAATAATTACTGTTTGTAGGCTAACAGAAATATTGATATATTTATTAATAGTATACATAGTAGGCTTAGTACCATACTTAGAGAACGCCGAATCCTAACCACTAGACACCAGGGAAGAACTCAGCGTACCATAGTTTTATTTCTTAGCACTGTTAGCAATATTGATAAAGTATTAGTAGTGTATTTGGTCAGTTCAGTTAGCATACTTTTTGTTTCTTAGTACATTAATATTGGTAGATTAATTGTATATTTAATGAGTAGAGTTAGCATACCTATTGTTTCCTAGCACACTGAGTAATATTGTTAGTTATTAATACCATGTTTATTAAGCATAGTAGGCATAGTGATTTTTTGTAAGCAGATAGTAATATCAATAGTTACGTAAAATAGATTTAGAAACCTAACCTTGTAACAAACGCGAACCCTATCCATGTCCCTCAACCTAACCCTAAACCGAACCCTACCCTAAACCTTATCCTTGTCCCTAAGCCTAGCCTGAAAAAAAAAAGAAAAAAACATAAAAAAGAAAAAAATTCTGTATTTATCAGTATATTTAGTATACTTATTGTTTGATAGCACTTCACTAATATTGATAGAATTATGAATAGAGTATTTTTCAGTATAGATGGAATACTTATAATTTGTTAGCACATTAATACTGATAGATTAATTAATTGTATATTCAGTCAGTATAGAAAGCATACTTATTGTTTGTTAGCAGTTAAACATTAATAAATATTAAGAGTATATTCAGTAACCATCATGACCATAATGACTGTAGGCTAATGGAAATATTGACATATTTATTAACAGTGTATATACTCAGCAGAGTACCATAGTTACAGAGCGCCAAATTCTAACCACTAGACACCAGGGAAGAACTCACAGTACCATAGTTGTAGTTTCTTAGCCCTGTTATCAATATAGATAAAGTATTAGTAGTATATTTTGTCAGTTGAGTTAGCATACTTTTTGTTTCTTAGTACATTGATATTGGTAGATTAATTGTACATTTAACGCATAGAGTTAGCATACTTATTGTTTCTAACCACACTTAGTAATATTGTTAGTTATTAATAACATGTTTATTAAGCATAGCAGGCATAGTGATATTTTGTAAAGAGATAGTAATATCAATAGATTTATGTAAAATAGATTTAGAAACCTAACCGTGTAACAAACCCGAACCCTATCCCTGTCCCTCAACCTAACCTTTAACCGAACCCTACCCTAAACCTATTCCTGTCCCTAAACTGAACCCTAAACTTATCCTTGTCCCTAAGNGGCTGCAGCCTACGCCATCGCCGGCGACTCACGGCAGCCCAGGTCCAGGTTGAGCTGTTGTTCAGCATCTTAGCTGTGGAGGGCAGTGTCACTGGCCCTCAGATGTGGGATCCAAACCGGGGTCCTCGGGCGTCCCAAGCCAGCTCTTAACCATCACGCCACTTGGCCGGCCCTTAGTAATATTTTTGATAGAGTTAGTATATTTAGTCAGAGGAGTTAGCATAGTTCTTGTTTGTTATCACCATTATTACTATTGATAGAGTTATTAATAGAATATTTAATTCACATTGTAGGCATAGATTTGTTTGTTACACTTAGTAATATTGAACAGAGTTATTAATAGTATATTTTGTCAGTAGAGTTAGCATACTTATTGTTTCTTAGTACACTAATATGGATAGATTTATTATTGAATATTTAGTCAGCATCGATAGCATACATATTATTTGTTAGCACAGTCAGTAACATTCAAACTTATTAATAGTATAGTCAGTCAGCGTACTTACCATGGTAACTGTTTCTAGGCTACTAGTAATATTGATATATTTATTAATAGTATATTTTTACACCATAGTAGCCATAGTTATAGATTCTTAGCCCTGTTAGTAATATTGATAAAGTATTAGTAGTATATTATGTCAGTAGAGTTACCATACTTACTGTGTTAGCACAGTTAGTAACATTCAAACTTATTAATAGTATATTCAGGCACCGTAGTTACTACCGTAGTTATGGTTTGTAAGCTAATAGTAATATTCATATATTTATTAATAGTGTATATAGTCAGCATAGTAGCCATAGTTATACTTCCTTAGCACTGTTATTAATATTGATAAAGTATTAGTAGTATATCTGAACAGTAGAGTTAGCATACTTACTGTTTGTTAGCACTTCCGTAATACTGATAGAGTTATTAATAGTATATTGTCAGTATACTTAGCATATATATTGTTTCTTAATACATTAATTTGATAGATATATTGCATATTTTGAGAGTAAGTTAGTATACTTATTATTTCTTAGCACACTTAGTAATATTGTTAGTTATTAATACCATGTTTATTAAGCATAGTAGGCATAGTGAGTTTTTGTAAGCAGATAGTAACATCGATAGTTATGTAAAACAGATTTAGAAACCTAACCTTGTAAATTAAACTAACCCTATCCTTCACCTAACCCTAAACCGAACCCTACCCTAAACGTATTCCTGTCCCTAAACAGAACCCTAAATTTATCCTCGTCCCTAAGCCTAACCAAAAAAAAAAAAACATAAAAAAGAAAAAAAATGTGTATTTATCAGTAAATTTAGCATAATTATTGTTTGTTAGCACATCACTAACATTGAAAGAATTATTAATAATATATTTTTCAGTATAGTTAGCATACTTATAATTTGTTAGCACTTTAATACTGATAGAT
>NW_017732683.1:208072-209018 GCF_001890085.2 Hipposideros armiger | reverse complement strand
ATTTAGTATACTTATTGTTTGTTAGCACTTCACTAATATTGATAGAATTATGAATGGAATATTTTTCAGTATAGTTAGCATACTTATAATTTGTTAGCACATTAATACTGATAGATTAATTAATTGTATATTCAGTCCCTATAGATAGCATACTTATTGTTTGTTAGCAAATTTAGAAACATTAAAAAAGATTAAGAGGATTAAGAGTATATTCAGTAAGCATCGCTACCATAATTACTGTTTGTAGGCTAATAGAAATATTGACATATTTATTAATATTACATATAGTAGGCTTAGTACCATAGTTAGAGAGCGCCGAATCCTAACCACTAGACACCAGGGAAGAACTCACAGTAGCATAGTTGTAGTTTCTTAGCACTTTTAGCAATATTGATAAAGTATTAGTAGAATATTTGGTCAGTAGAGTTAGCACACTCTTTGTTTCTTAGTACATTAATCTTGATACATTAATTGTATATTTAATGAGTAGAGTTAGCATACTTATTGTTTCCTAGCACACTTAGTAATATTGTTAGTTATTAATACCATGTTTATTAAGCATAGTAGGCATAGTGATTTTTGTAAGCAGATAGTAATTTCGATAGCATTATGTAAAATAGATTTAGAAACCTAAGCTTCTAATTAACTTTAACCCTGTCCCTCAACCTAACCCTAAACCGAACCCTACCCTAAACCTATTCCTGTCCCTAATTCGAACCCTAACCTTATCCTTGTTCCTAAGCCTACCCAAAAATAAAGAAAAAGAAAAAAAAACATAAAAAAGAAAAAAATGTGTATTTATCAGTATATTTAGTATACTTATTGTTTGTTACCACTTCACTAATATTGATAGAATTATGAATAGAACATTTTTCAGTATAGTTAGCATACTTATAATTTGTTAGCACATTAAACTGATAGATTAATTAATTGTATATTCAGTCAG
>NW_017732683.1:205213-207273 GCF_001890085.2 Hipposideros armiger | reverse complement strand
CTAACCCTGTCCTCAACCTAACCCTAAACCGAACCCTACCCTATACGTATTCCTGTTCCTAAACCGAACCCTAACCTTATCCTTGTCCCTAAGCCCAGCCTAAAAAAAAAAAAAGAAAAAGAAAAACATAAACAAGAAAAAATAATGTGCATTTACTCAGTATATTTAGTGTACTCCACATAGGTAATGAGTTAATGACTCTCAAACTTCGAAATTCTTTTAGGTGCCATCGTGCATATTCTTGGGTTTGTGTCACCCAGCTGGAGGTTAATTAATTCATAATCTAAGCCCGTCTCCAGATCTTCTAGATCCGACCACGGTGGCTTCCTCTTTCCTTACATGTCTACAGACTTATATTGGACAACAAAAACTTTCATATTCATCATCATCCTCATTCTCATTGTCTTTCCGGTCATCTTCAGACTCTGAAGCAGTGTTATTCGAGATGTCGCTTCCAGTATCCACGGCCTCCATTTATTAAATAAAAAAGCATGGTAGCGCTCCATTTCCTCCCCCAGGTTTGGCTTCGCGAGGCTGGCCCCATAACACGACTGATTAGCCCAAGACGGGTAAGTTCCCTAAGTGAGGGGCGACCCAAGCCAGGCGCAGTCGTAGAGGGCCAGCTAGTGGATGGCTGGATAGTCAGTGACGGGTAAGATCCCCCCAGGAGGAATCAACCTAAGACAGGCCCTGGCCGCAAGATGGCTAGGTAGCCCATGACGGGTAAGATTCTATTCCTCGAGGAGGACGCCTAAGACAGGCACAGTCGTACCGCGATGCCAACCGCAACCTCATGAAATCAGAGGTTTGCCTTTTAATAATAAATAAAAAAGGGGGAGATGTTGGGAGCCGGCTGCGCCTCAGTACCTGCCATGGCCAAGCGCACTGCTAGTGTGACAAATTCTGAAGCTCTGACTGAGAAACAGATACTGTCTTATAACTTAGAAGATTTAAATTCCCCTTTGGATGCCCCCCAGTGGACGAAGATCTACACCCCTTCTGATAGATATATCACAATAATTCTATTTCATACGCCAAAGGCAATTTTAGTCACACTACTAGTCTCTTAGTAAAGGTCAAAGTACACACCCTGTAAATCTTCAGATCCTGCTTAGCTAATAGTGTTCAGGATAATTGTTGAGTAGACATAGTCACTATAGGTAAAAGGATTCACCTTAGTCATATAGTCACTTCACTATAGATAAAAGGATTAGTGGTAGTCACATAGTCACTATAGGTAAAAGGATTAGCCTTACTCACATAGTCATTATAGGTAAAAAGGATTAAAACACAGTTAAGATAAATTCATCTTTAACCATAAGAAAAAGTCAAGCTGTACCCTGCAGCATAAGAATTCCCAGGAAGTAAAACCCTAATCTAAAATATGTAAAAGAACATTCTACTGATGAGATAATTGTCAACTGCCCAATATAAAAAGGGGCATGCTCTAAAATAAAGTGAGACAGGTCTTCCTGAAAGCAGGAAAAAAAAAAGAAAAAGTATTAGTACTATATTTTGTCATTAGAGTTAGCATACTTTTTCTTTCTTAGTACATTAATATTGGTAGATTAATTGTATATTTGGTGAATAGAGTTAGCATACTTATTGTTTCTTAGCACACTTAGAAATATTGTTAGTTATTAATAGCATGTTTACTAAACATAGTAGGCATAGTGACTATTTGGTAAGCAGACAGTAACATCGATAGAGTTATGAAACATAGATTTAGAACCCTAACCCTGTCCCTCAACCTAACCCTAAACCAAAACCTATTCCTCTCCCTAACCGAACCCTAACCATATCCTTGTCCCTAAGCCTAACCCTAAAAAGAAAAAAAAAAAGAAAAAAATGTGCATTTACTCAGTATATTTAGCATACTTATTGTTTGATAGCACTTCACTAATATTGATAGAATTAATAGTACCTTTTCAGTATAGTTAGCATACTTATTGTTTCTTAGCACAGTTAGAAACATTAAAAAATATTAAGAGTATATTCAGTCAACATCGTTACCATAGTTACTGTTTGTAGGATAATAGTAATATTGATATATTTATTAA
>NW_017732683.1:186423-197938 GCF_001890085.2 Hipposideros armiger | reverse complement strand
ACTGATAGAATTATGAATACAATTTTTCTCAGTATAGTTAGCATACTTATAATTTGTTAGCACATTAATACTGATAGATTAATTAATTGTATACTCAGTCAGTATAGAAAGCAGATTTGTTTGTTACCACAGTTAGAAACATTGAAAAATATTAAGAGTATATTTAGTCAGCATCGTTACCATAGTTACTGTTTGTAGGATAATAGTAATATTGATATATTTATTAATAGTGTATATACTCAGCAGAGTAGCATAGTTAGAGAGCGCCGAATCCTAACCACTAGACACCAGGGAAGAACTCACAGTACAATAGTTGTAGTTTCTTAACACTGTTAGCAATATTGATAAAGTATTAGTAGTATATTTGGTGAGTTGAGTTCGCATACTCTTTTTTTCTTAGTACATTAATATTGGTAGATTAATTGGATATTTAATGAGTAGAGTTAGCATACTTATTGTTTCTAACCACACTTAGTAATATTGCTAGTTATTAATACAATGTTTATTAAGCATAATAGGCATAGTGATTTTTTTGTAAGCAGATAGTAATGTCGGTAGAGTTATGTAAAATAGATTTAGAAACCTAACCGTGTAACAAACCTGAACCCTATCCCTATCCCTCAACCTAACCCTAAACCGACCCTACCCTAAACCTCTTCCTGTACCTAAATTGAACCCTAACCTTATCCTTGTCCCTATATCTAACCCTAGAAAGAAAAAGAAAAAAACATAAAAAAGAAAATGTGTATTTACTCAGTGTATTTAGTTTACTTAATGTTTGTTAGCACTTCACTAATATTGATAGAATTATTAATAGTATATTTTTGTAGTTAGCATATTTACACTTTATTAGCACTTTAATACTGATAGATTAATTAATGCATATTTAGTCAGTATAGTTAGCATACTTATTGTTTGTTAGCACAGGTAGTAACATTCAAACTTATTAATAGTATATTTTGTAAGCACAGTTAACACAGTTACTGTTTGTTAGCAGTTAGGAATATTTTTATAGTGATTAATAATATATTTAGTCAGTGTGTTAGGCATAGTTATTGTTTGTTAGCATAGTTAGAATCATTGATAGAGTTATTAATAGTATATTTAGTTAATATAGGTAGGATACTCATTTTTTGTAGCACAGTTTGTAATACTGTTGCTAGAGTTAGTATATTTAGTAAGGATAGTTACAACAGTCACTGTTTGTCACCACAGTAATATTGATAGAGTTATTAAGTGTAAATTTTGTTTGCGTAGTCAGCATAGTTACTGTTTATTAGGACATTTCTAATATTGTTGATAGAGTTAGTATTCTTATTGTTTGTTAACACAGTTAATCATATTGATAGTTATTAATAGTATATTTTGGCAGCATATTTAGCATAGTTTCTGTTTGTTATCACAATTGGTAATTTTGTTGATAGTCTATTTATTCAATGTAGTTAGAATACTTATTGTTAGCACAGTTGATAATACTCCAGGGCTGACACTCCAGGATCACCAATGCCGAGCTAGCCCAAAATCCAGGACCGACACTCCCAAGAGCAGCCTAGAATCTGGACTGCCACTCCGGATCCCAGCCCGTACTCCAGGGCCAACACTCCTGGGACCAGCCAATGCACCAGGATCACCACTACTGAGCCACCACAGAATCAAGACCTGCCACACCTCAGCCTCGCCCAGAATCCAGATCCACCAGTCTGCAGCCCAGCCCGTACTCCAGCGCCAACACTCACAAGCCCAGTCCAGAACTCAGGAGCGCCTCTCTCCTGCCCAGACCATCCTCCAGGATCTCCACTACCGAGCTAGCCCAGAATCCAGGACCGACACTCCCCAGCCTAGCCCAGAATCCAGAACGGCCACTCTGGAGCCCAGCCCCGGCTCCAGGATCACCACTACTGAGCAAGCCCAGAATCCAGAAACACCAATCGGGAGCCCAGCTTGTACTCCATGGCTGACGTTCCCGAGCCTAGCCTGTGCTCCACGATCACCACTCCTGAGCACAGACCCGGGTCCAGCATCACCATCCTTAGCCCAGCCCTCCCATGTGGTCCTGGCGACTCTCCCTCTAGCCACAGACCAGCAGCAGCAGCAGTGGAAACCAAGAGAAAATCAGCCAGGGCCAGCGGGGGGCAGCAAGGAGATGCTTGAACTTTTTAAGAAAGCTCTCCTGTCTGCTGCCCAAGAAGGGGCACTGCAGGTGCAGTAGGGTAAAGCCCCTTTAATTTTGGATGCTAAGACAGGGGAGTTCAAGCCGGGCGGGCTCCCTGCATTTGAAATGCTGAACTGGACAAAGCTGAGATCCAGGGGGCCCGAACACGTGGTGGGGCAGATCGGCCACAGGCTGGCCCCAAACTGCAGGTGGCAGTATTGCAAGGAGCCTTGCGCAGCAGACAATGGAGGTGCGCAAAGTGCCATGCTGTTCTCTGCATGGGATTCACATTCAGGGTACCTGGCATCACCATGGCCTTCAGAAGCATCCTACCCAAAATCCCTGGTGAGCTTGAAGGATGGCCTGGAGATCCCTTAGGGACCAGAGGAGAGGCCACCCTCGCTGCAGGTCCACCATTTCGGCTGCTGGGTGAAACTTCAGAGACTGGACTGTGTTTCCTGAGGCCCTTCTCCCCTCCCGTGCTCTGTGGGAAGGGGATGGTTCTTATTGAAGTACTTGGTTTTCCAAGCCTTTCAATAAATGTCATGCTTTAAAAAGGTGTGTCGGGTGCTCTTGATTTGCATCCTCCAGTTGGAGGAACGTGTAGTGATGTAGTACTTGGGACTTCGTTAGAACAACTCTGCACCTGTGCATGTTGTGCCCTCTTGGTCTTCTGTTCCCTTGGCTTTGAACCCTCAGCTCCCTTGTCCACTTCTCCTTTACGGCAGGATGGTGTCGCTTGGCACACATGCTGCCTTCTTCCTGTGGATGCTGTTTGAAGGAATCACAGTTGGTCCATCCGGTTATGACAACCACTGCCCCCCACCCCTTGCTAGTGATTGGTTGGGACAAGAACTCATGACCCAGCTTAGGCCAATGAGGTATTATTACATGAAGTACACAGGGGCTTCTGTGAGAGATTATCCTTCCTGAGTGCTTGATGACGACAACAGGAGATGACATCATCTCCCCTGACATGCTGGCTTTGCTTACTTCCCTCTGTGCTGGTGTCATTCACAAGGGGTCTTTTCCTTTATGAAACCGAGATGCCCACCAACAGCCACAGGATGGTGTCATATCCCCTCAGTGCCCCAAAGGAAATAGAGCATCTCTTCCCCCATGATTCCAACACTGTCAAATATACATCTTAAAAGCATACATCTTTAAAGTAACATTAGCTGCCAACAACCCTGGATCCCATTCTTATTAGATGTCAAAGTATGGTTGGGTCACCATTGTTGGTGAGAATGGATCATTTCTCTCAAGGGTGTTGGAGCATGCATCAAAAATAAACGCGATGGTTTAACATTCTATTCAGCACAATCCTTGTCAAGCACTAGATTCTACCACCAGCTCAGCTGAATAAAAAAGTGGAGTCTAATACTTGGCTGGTTATACGTGTAAGAGCTGCCATAGAAATGACATTCAAACCCTTATAAGTGGGGCAGAGAGAAGCAACATTAACGGGATTGCCTGAAGAACAAACAGCCCCATTCTGCCTCTGCAGGAGGGCTGTCAATGAATGAAGGTCTAGCTGGGCAGAGTTGATGTGGGTGAGTGAAGTGAATCGGTCCTTCACCAGGGTATGAGGTGGGGGGTGCACACCAGCCAATTTCAGCAGGGGGTGCTCTCCAGCAAGATGTTAACTTGGTGGGAATAAAAATCCAGTGTTCCCTGTGTCTGGCTTCACAATTGCTAAAAATCTGGATTTTTATGTGAACCTGCCTGATTTTTAGGTTAGAATATAATTTTTAAAAATAATATGGAAACTAAGTCTGTGGCATAAAGACACTGTACCTGTGGGTCTCATGAAGCCCATAAGTTGCCAGTTTGCAACCTCTGCTCCAGGGACCCAGAAATCCACCCAAATGTAGAGCCAGACACGTGGGGCAATTTACTGGATGCCATCATATATCACCTCCTTCCAAATGTCCTACAGATTGCTTTTTCTGACTCACTGGGCTTTTGGGGTTCTTTGGTTCATTTTTCCTACAGTGAGAACAATGGAAGGATATTCTGAAAACTAGCCCAGTGAAACTGCCTTGAGGTTTTCTAGAGCCATCTTGTCTAATTGAGAGGGTCGACTACACACCATTTGAAATCTTTCTGAGGTCCTAACAGGCCATCTTAGAGCTCAACTCTTGTTTTGATCTTGACTCCGACTGACTCTGTTGGTTCCTTTGAAGATGTTTGGCCAGCCAGACTTCCTAGAACCCTCTATATTTTCTTTAATTCTGCTTGTAAGCTAAATAATTCCTACTTTACTTCACCTCTGGCTCCCCATAGTTATCATATGCAGCTAAAAGAAGCCAACTGGTACTTTTTCAACATTCTGCTGGAAATCTCACTAGGAGGATCCTCAATTGTTAGCTTCCACATTTTTGCTAAATGTTCTAAGCTCCAACAGCACTTTTCAGGCTCCACTCTGAGGTTTGCTGTTTTGATTGGGATTAAGTGCATTGACCATCAAAGGAAAATTAAGAATGTATATGCATGAAAAGGCACAGCATTTAAAAGTCAAGCAATTCATGTAACTGACAAAGTACTTGCATCTAGGTCATGTGACTATACCACCTACACACCAATACATAAAAAGACAGCCCAGTAGAAACATGGAAGAGAGGACCAGACAGTTGAAAAACAAAGTACAAATGGCCAAAACAAAAAGAGACAAAATATGCTAATTAGAAATCAGGATATGGACTTTAAAACACAATGAAATACCATTATACCCTCTCTATAAAGACTAATAGTAAACAGACTGACAAAGGGTACAAAGTTTCAATTAAGCAAGATGAATAAATCTTAAAGATCTACTGTACAGCATAATGCCTAGTTGATAATATCATACTGTATACTTCAAGCTTTTCTACTAGAGTAGGTCTCATATTAAGTAATCTTATGACCAAATATAAATACAGTGAGAGAACAAACTTTCGGAGGTGATGGGTATATTTTCAACATTGATTGTGCTGCTAGACTCACAGGTGTGTATTTCTCTCCAAACTTGTCATGCTGTATACATTAAATATTGTTGACTGGTGAAAAATACTCTGCAAGTAATCCATAAAAGAAAAAGGTTTATTTGGGAAAAGAAAAAGAAGCAAGATCACCACCACAGTGCGAGAAAGCACATCTCCGACACGGGGCTCCACCCGGCAGCCCACATAGAGGAAAAAGGCCCCAATTCCAAGATGGCTATTCCCTTTATTATTATCCCTCCCCCAGAAGTTACCATAAGGATAAATAGGAAGTCAGGATTATAGAGTTAACAAGGGGCCCAAGAGTCCTCCCAACTCTATGGTTAAGCATCTTAAGATGCCAGTTCACTTTATCATTATGTATAGCTTTTTGCATGTCAATTATATTTCAAAAAATGTAGTTGGAAAAAACCTGATAGAGTTGTTGTAAAAAAAAAATGCCAACACACAACTGGTGTTCAATAGATATAAATCTTTTTCGTGCTCTATTTTGTTTTTTTTTAATGTTACTTTATTGCAAAGCAATACTGAAATAACAACAGGAATGCCAAAATTAAAGATGTAAATTGTCTACAAATCCCTGTGATAATCAAACAAATGTTAACTTTCCACTAAAACAAAAACAGGCTGACAATAACAACTGACAACACACAGCAAAACAAGCGTCATACAGAGTGTGTGGGGGGGCAGGGGGGATATAACTCCATGAGCTATTTTAGAAAGCTTCTGCATAATCCACAGAAGTTGAAGTTCCTCTTATTCCACGCTGCAGAAATGTGACCAGAAGTATAGACCCCACAGAATGTTCAGTAATATTTTTAACAGCATCAAACTAAAAACAATCCAAACGGCCAAGTGAACTGAGATATAACCGCACACTGGCAGTCTGTACAATCATGAAAATGATCAGGCTATAGGAACTCTTGATAGTCAACACGGATGAAATGCAGACATATATTATTGAGCAAAAGACGCTTAGTAGTGTTCCAATTGTATAAAGAAAACAGAACTCAACTAAACTGTAGGTATTTAAGGATACATACTTAAACAGTGAAGGCACTGAACAATGAATGGAGGTGAGAAACAATTGAAAGGAGATGATTACCATAAGCGCAGTGCTGGGGAGCTGGCCCCAGGCTGCACATGAGAGCTGAGCAGGCATCTCAGCCCCAGTCTATGCTGGCGACTTGAAATATGCGATGGTGGTTATAGTTATACTTAGATTATGTATATTAGCAAACACTACAAATCTGAGGGTTTTTTTCCGCTGGAGAAAGGGTCGTTAAACATTTACCAGCACACCACTACATAAACATCATGATGATGGTCACCATTAGGAAACAGGGCACAGGTTTCTGGGAACAGGCATATTTGGGTTTTCTCAGACGCTGGAACTTCATGGGCTTATTAACCAGAGATTTAGCTATAATATAGTTTCCATAGGTGTTATATATCAGAATAATATTTTTCAAAGATCTAAAGTAAATGCAATAGGCCAGAAAAATAAATAAAAATATAAAATTTGAAAAATAAAAGACAAAGGTGTCACTTTGGCAGATGAAATGTTTGACTAATTTGACAAAAAAAGAGAAACAATAGAAAGACGCCTCCAATGAATAAGATCAATAAGGCATCCAGATGCAAGACTAATGTACAATACTTGCATATTTTCTCACCCATCAGCAATAATTAGAAAAGGCCAAGAAAATAAGTGCCTTAGTAAATAAATATATTAAATACATATGTAAAATCTAGCAAGCATTGCACTATGCTATCCCGATGAGAAGAAAACTATAAAACTTTAGTAAAAGTGACCTAAATAAGGAGAAAGAAAATTTATGTCGTTAGGTCAGAATGCTCACCATTTTATCTATGCCAATTATCTCACCAAACTGTATATTCAAAGCTATCCCAATAACCATCAAAATAGATTATTTTTGAATACTTTCAGTTGGTTACCAAGTCCGAAATCTAAGGAACAGTAAATATAATTTGAAAGGCATGAAGACCAGCGGAAGACCTGTCCTATCAGACATCTTCACATTTCATGAAGTAATATTAAAGCAGGCATTGTTATGATGGTGAAGGGATAGATGAACAGATCAACTGAACACATAATTCAGCTTTCCTGAGGCAGATTTGACAAGGCCACATCCTCACCTGGTGGATGGAAGACAGAACAAGGGCACAGGTGACCTAGAATACTAGCACTATCTCCATCTTCTCAACTTTCCACTTCCAAGCATCCACTGGCTGACTCTGATTCAATATTTATTCACTGAAGAAATTGAAAATGGAAAAAAAAACAACCCTCCTTCATACATACATAATTAAAAGAATATAAAATAAAGCAACAACTGGAATGTTTCTATCACCAAGCTGTCAAAAGAAAATATTCAGACTGGCTATTCTGATACAAACGAGTCACTGGAAACAGGAAACCACTTTCAGAAGTCAATGAGGCAGTGTAACTGACAACATTTTAAGGCAAGCTCTTTCCGCGACAATACTACTTCTAAAAATCTCTCCTGAGTCCTGACCACAGGTGTGCACAGAGGATCACTCACCATCGTCAGCATCTCAGAAATAAAGAACAACGCTGGTGAACACTAACTTAGCACGTTATCACATGTGTTACACCTGGAGGTGGGCACTGTGATTTGCTCATTGCACAGACAAAGAAACTGAGGCACAGAGATCATGTGACCTGTTACTATAGCACCGTGTAAAACAGAGAAACACTGGAAACAGCCTAAATGTCCATTTACAGAGAAGTGGTTAAAAAATGATGTCTCTATGCCAGAATTCCACAAAGCATTTACAACTGAATAGACTGACCTAAGATAAACAGGATGGAGAAAAACGTTTATAATATGATCCCATTTAGGATATGTGTGTGTTATTTCATTTTCTTAAAAATACATACCCCTTAAAATTAAGATTATGGCTACTTTTCATTTTTGTTGTTTTTTTTCTGTATTTTCTACATTTTAATAATGATCTATAGTGTTTTTTATTATTTTAAAAAATGCTTTAAATGCCTTTTAAAATGATCTTTTCTCCAATTAGTCTTTTTTCTAGCTAGGATACCAATTAATCATACTTAATGTTCATGTTTACTATTTTTTTTTAAAGATTTTTTTTTATTGGGGAATTGGGGGAATAGGAACAGCGCTGGGGAATTGGGGGAAGGGGAACAGACAAGTTGCTGTCGTTTTGTTCTTCAGTCTAGTTGTGGAGGATGTTGCTTCACTGGCCCAAGTTGGCACCATCATTGCGCTTTTCCCGGGCGAGGCAGATCAGTTGCCGGCTTCTGGACGGTGCTCACTGTGGCTGCTGGCTGCTCATGCTGGCTGCTGGCTACACACAGTAGCCCATGGCAACCCACTGCCACAGGGGCTGCGGCCTACGCGGTCGCCGGTGCCAGCGACTCTCGGCAGCCCAGCTCCAGGTTGAGCTGTTGTTCAGCATCTTAGCTGTGGAGGGCAGCGTCACTGGCCCTCATATGTGGGATCCAAACCGGGGCCCTCTGGCATCTCAAGCCAGCTCCCAACCATCGCACCACTCAGCCAGCCCCATGTTTATTCTTATAAGAACCCTATAATACTGAAAAAAAATGTATTCAAGTCAACTTCTCAAAATTTTAATTCTCAAGTACCCAAAAGTAGCTTTCTTTTTTTTCAGAAAAACTGTTGTAAATATTCCTATACAATTTTTCACTATTCACCTTGATTAAATAATTGCTTTGTTAAATCAGTGATAATACACCCAGCATTGGGGAAGGCTTCAGGAAATATCACGAGTGGGTGTAAATTGGGAAGCCCTATCTGACGGCGAGTTGCCAATAATGATTAAAATTTAAAATACCCATATCTTATTATTCAACAATTATACTGCTTGAAATTATTATTATCTCACAAGAATGTGCTTTTGTAGCATTGTTCTTAACAATGGAAATTATCTGAAATAAAATATTCATCAACAGAAGACATTATACATAAACGAGTTTATATTCCTCAGAAATATTGGGTTGTCGGAAAAGTCATGACACATTTGTGCAACAAGAAACATGGAAAAAAATACGTCATGAATTTTCTGACTACCCAATAATAAGAAGTAGTTTAAAAGAACAAGCTGTATTTATGGGTGTTGATGTGAGAAAGGTGTAAGTAAAATAAAAAAGGTTCAAAATAATGTATGTGGTATGATCTAGTCTATGACCATTAAAAGAAATGGAACATACAGAGATAAAAATACATATAACACCACAAACTGGTTTGAATATATTTTTTTCTGATATGAATCCCAAGAAATTATTAATAGTGGTTTTCTTTTTTTATTAAATTTATTGTGGTGACAATGGTTAGTAAAGTTACATAGGTTTCAGGTGTACAATTCTATAATACATCATCTATGTACCACATTGTGTGTGTACCACCCAGTGTCAGTTCTCTTTCCATCACCACATATTTGACGCCCTTTTCCCTCTTCTTTGTGGAGAGGAATGGCAAGAAGAGGAATTAGGAAGAGAAATTTCAACATTTGTTTTCTTTTAAAACTTCATATTTTACTTATGTCTTTTTTTGTACATGCTTTTTATTTCATATCTAAAAACTACAAATATTTAAGCATTTGAAAATAAAGATGGCTAAAACTATGGGAACATGATAAGTCTATAGAATATCCATTGATTTATCTATATAAATACGTGACTAATGCATGTGTGTGGAAATATATATACATGAAAATTATGTGCAGGTAATCACATATATGTAAGGGTGTGTGCATATACATATATACAACATACAAGGAAATCCCTCATTGAATTAATTATGTCACCAGTTCATGTTTAATTTAAAATTTTTCCCTACAAAGAACTTGTTTTCATGTAGTCTCCTTCCAAGACAAAGCAAATCTAGCTTTGCATGGGGCACAGTATGTGGATGAATGTGCCAAGGGTTAAAATCTAATGGAAATTAATTATTCTCTCCCCTACATTTTATTAATCTGGACATTTTCTTGCTTGAGAACACATGATGTGCTGAATTTATGGTATACAATCCCGTTTCAGAGAAATAAAGCATCTTAGATTATATTCTTTTTAATTCATTGAAGTATAATGGATAATAAATTATTTAGTTTAATTAAAACCTCTTTATCAGATGGGCAGTTACCCATGACATTGTTATGCACAACTGGTGCTCTACAGAAGGTATCAATTCCATTTCGCTTCTCATTTTATTCACAGATCCCTTTAATTACATTTCAAATTACATCTATTTCCACCAAGTTATACTAGAAACCTATCAGAAAGGTGTGCCTACTCCTTCACCATAAGCATTAAAAATCCTTCTCTTTTCTGTTGGTTTTTAAATTCACCCTTTTCCCTTTGTGACTAAATGGAGAAATGAAGAAACACTAAAAATTGGTATTTAAGGGGTTTAGAGTAGACTGGCCTGGCTTGAATCCCAGCTCTACATATGGGAAAATTATTCATCTTCTCGGAGACTCAGTTTCTTTTCTCATCTATAATATGGGGATAATAGTACTTTTTAAATACAATGAGGTAATATGCAAAATAGCACATTTCCTGGCACCTGGCAAAAACTACATTTGGTATAATTAATTTAATCAAACTTTACTTACTATCTTAAAATATATTCTCATTTGGGGCATGGAAGGATAGAGGGACGCTAGGATGCAAACACTGCCTTTTAACACCAAAACTTCAGCATGAGCATGCGGAGGGTCTGTGAGAACATGACCGGCGCCATGGCATGCAAGCTTCATTTCCTTTGAGCGTGAGGATTGCCTGAACTATCACGGGTTCTACTTCCCCTCTGTGTTCCCTCCCCTCCATGCTCATTAGAGTCTCAATTTTAATATTATTCTTAATTGCCTCGGTTTCAAAATGTTGCCAGATTCTTACACTCTTTATTGAAGCATTATAGAAAAGACAAAGAAATTCATGGGATCAAGGTATATAAGAATCTATAAGTGTCACAAATGAGTATTTTACTAAAGATTTTGTGGGAGGCAGGGAAAAGAATTACGATACATACTACAAGGCACAAAACACTACTGAATTCCTCATAAAAATGTGCCTTTTCCCCCACAGGTTTTCAACTCTCTCCTTTCCCTTCCTAATGTGGCCTAGAAAAAAAAAATCTGTTAATCGTAGCTCTTTGGTCCCCTATTCCGCTAAACAAAGTTTGATCATTGGGCTCCAACCACGGTAATAATAGTGCACTGCTGCCTTTCTAACTATCCCAGGTTGTAGCGCTGACATGTCTGTTTTTTCTTCTTTTTTCATAGGGCAAAGCCATCCTAGGTGTCTTTTTCCCTTGTTCACAAAAATTTGAATATTAAAAAAATTGCTCTC
>NW_017732683.1:182759-185902 GCF_001890085.2 Hipposideros armiger | reverse complement strand
AAATATCTGGTGATAGAAGGAGAACTGACTCTGGGTGGTGAACACACAATGCAATATACAAATGATGTATTACAAAACTGTACATTTGAAACCTATGTAATTTTATTAACCAATGTCACCCCAATAAATTTAATTAAAAATGCAAACAATAACAAAAAATAAAGTAAAATAAAAGATATTCACTGGAAATGGTTTCCATTTGCTTCACTTCTCCTCTGCTCAATAAACGTATTTTGTGTACCTATGATATGTCAGATACTAAGCTAGGCATTAAAAATGTTTAAAGAAAAAAACCCTGGATCTTATTTATACTTTTCTATCCTGCTTACCTGTCTTATTTAAGCAATGTGTTGCCCCATGTTGTTCCTCATGGTGAATTATTTTATTTTTTTGTTCTTGTTACTATTTTGATGACAGAGAATGAAAAAATCAGGTATAGTGATGATTTTTTCATTATAAATTAACTAAGCTTTGCCCACTTACCCTTAAAGCCCTCTCCTCCCCTATTCCATGTGCAATTTCAAATAGATCAGATTGCCCTGAAAAGACGAAGATAAGATTTCTGAGCAACAGTCACCACGACAGTGAAAACTTATGCTATCCTCATATGGTTTTCGGGAGACAGTGGAGGTGGGTTAGACCTACCTACCTGCATGTGAAATTCTTATGCAGGTGAACAACTCGGGGGTGGGGGTGGGGAATGAAGGCATATCCTCTGCCTTTGCATGCCATCTCATAAAGCCAGATTACTTACCTCATCTCTCCTTGCACCAACCCTGTAAGATAGGTACGTTATCGTCTTTGTTGATATAGGAAAGTAGAACAGAGGGATGAAGGGATGATGGACTAAAGATCGCAGAGCTAGAACATGGTAGAATGTGGGACTCAAGCCAGATGTTCCGATTCTACCTCATCACTCATGGCCTCTCTCCACAAAGGACCGCGTCTCTATAGCATAAAATTCTGCGCAAATAGCAGATGGTAGGTGGTATTACTTGCAGGCATAGTAGGAATTCTTTACATAATCAAATTGCAAACGAAGCGTGAAGCATTTCCATTCCCCCAAAGGAACGCCCTTGCAGCTTCTGCCTGTGACACCATTCCTATGGAACAGGCCACGGCTGATTTGTTTGCACTCAGTGTATCCTGCACCAGGTCAAGTGGCAGCGGCTGCTCAGTAAAGATTTATCAAAACTGTTGCAGGGATGAAAGAATCACTGATGAGTAGCAAATGTTTAAGTCATTAGCCATATTCACTTTAGTAGAAGTGAGTAAGTTCATTCTAATTTTTTTTCCTTGAGTCCCTTTCCATTTTCAGGTTTTGAAATTAAAAGGAGAGGGAAAAGAACAAAACAGCAAAAAGAGGAGTTAGAGAAGTGTCGACTGGGAATAGCATGGAGCTTTCCACAGCATTATGGTGGGCTATATATTCTCACAGAACAAAAACCATACACTGAAACCAAAAAGTCACAAATAAAGACATGCAGAGGGCATGGGGGTATGAACACAAATGCCGTAATTGGTAACACAGGGTATTTGGCCAATAGCAAGCCAGTGAAAGAATACACAAAAGCTCAAGATTAAGCTGGGGAACCTGAAAGTGTCTTTTATTTATTTGTGTGTTTGTTTGTTTTTAAAGTTCACCTGAGTAAAGACTCCTGTTTTCTGTTAAGAACACATGTAAATCCTCTCTGGAAAAGCACATCCTTGATCTAGCCCAAAGTTTCCCACAGTTTAAATCAAATATGTATGAGTTTTGAATCAAAGATCACAAAGTATGAAAAGAAACAAACCATAAGAGTAAATATCAGTAGAAGCAAAAAACCAGCAGAATTAGGTTCCAAGTACTTCACATAATAGAATTATAAAATGTATTATAAAGTAACTTGGCAAAAAGCTTAAAGATATCATAGAAATCATAGAAAGAAAAGGGGCATTCAGTAAGAGAATCAAACATAGCTAAGCAGAATCAGAACACAAAGGAAAAAAAGAAAGCTTTTAAAAATTGAAAAAATAAGTCATTGAAATTGAGAAATAAAAAAGGAGTGGTTACATAGCAAATTCAGCATAACAGAGAAAAAGGATTTGTGAACAGGAAAATCTGAAATAATTACTCAAAATACAGGGCAGAGGTGAAAATGATGAAATAGAGGTGAAGAGATATGGAAGAATACAAAAGGACAGAATTGAGGGAAGTTATGTAAAAATATTTTGAGAGACAATGACTACATCCTTAAACCAAAGAAAGGTATAAGTAAATAAATGAAAAGAAATCCCATATAGACACAGCGGAGGGAACCTGGAAAAAACTAAAAGAGGGGAGATCTTATTAGCAGTCGGAATAAAAAGATCCAAATCGAGAAAACAATTATCCTGACTGTTTCTCTACAGCAAAAAGAATCTAACAAAGAACTAAAACTAACTCTCAACTGAGATTGCTCACACCATTGGAATCATATTTCATGAACAGAAGTTGAAATAGTCATTCTTACAAAAACAAGGAACTTTTACCACAAGCAGGCTTTTATTCAAGGAAATTATAAAGGTTAGACTTTAAAATATTATATCATGTTTTAAATATCTACCAGAAAGGTCTGAGGTATAAGCAAAATTAATGGAAAACTTGATAAAGGCAGGCATATTTAAATAAACATTGTCAATATAAAAATAATAATGTTTTAAACATTGCAATATAAAAATAATAATAATGTTTAATTTATTGGGTTAAATGATGAAAATAATATACTGAACAAAGGCATATTTTTATGATGGTATCATTGGAGTTTAAATATTATAAATTCATTTAATCATTTGGTAGAGATTATAACATTAAATTTAGAATGGGAACAGAATATGTAATTTCCAATATGGAAGACACAAAGAAACATCGGAATAATAGCAGAGAAGAATAATGAAACATTTTGGTAGAAGTAGGAGCAAGGAGAAAGGAGCAGCTCATAAAAACTGGGACTAGAAGTGAAGTAAAAAATCACTATGACAGAAACAAGTCCATATATATCAATAGTTACCAGAATGTATAGGAAATAATTATAAATACAAAAACAAACAAATAAAAAAAACACCCACAACAGAGCTATTATGAAAACTCGATTCTGCCAAGGGCTCATGGTCTCTAAGGAGAA
>NW_017732683.1:181483-182601 GCF_001890085.2 Hipposideros armiger | reverse complement strand
TATAAGCCCACAGTCTGACCCCAGCGCCTGCCCTGAACCACCTCTGCTCGATGGCTCCAACTGTATTTTACGCAGCTGCTGGAAGTTCAAAGCCAGCACGTGCCCACAGTGAAGGATGGTGGGATGCAATCAGAAATGACCCTCCTTGATTCAGAAACACCACATAGAAAAAGGAGCCTCCAACCAGCTCACCCAGGTATGGCGACAAATAAATCACGTGGCACCGCTGTGCCCAGTGCCGTGTGACACACAACACTCGTGCATGTCACTTACAGGCTCTGCCGAGCATTTACATTAAGCCACATTTCCCTGTGTTTAAGATGATTCCCTAACTGTACTGGGCAGAAATCCACTTTGTCTCTCACTCTTGCCTCCTGAGCCCCATTTTCAGTAGCTCAGCCCCTGCTGTTTATAAGGAGATAGTAAACATAGATAATCAACAAGTGTCCCCATCCTCGTCACTAAGCCTGGGCAAAGGCAGACACAGAGTAGGAGTGCCTTCCTTAAAATTCCAGACCATACCCAGCAACACTTGCTTCTAGGCAATCATTACGGAGGTAGGGTGGAAACAGTGCAGCTTAACCGACTTCATTTTCAGAGCACCACAAGGTTTGGTCTTGAACTTGGACAAGCCTGACAGGGGACGACAAGGAGAGAAATTGTTTTCAAAGACGCATGCGAGTTTATCAATATGTTTCCTAGGACAAGCATGTTCTCACAGGTAGCAATTTAGATGGGTGGGGCAAAAGGTTAAAGGTTCAGAAAAGAGAAGAGGAAAAGAATAAACAAGAAACCAGGAATGTAATTTACATTTTTTTAAGTCACCATTTCACATTCTTTGCCTCAGATGACATGAATTGAATCGCGTCCCCATTGCAGAGGTGATTTTTTCCTTACCCTTAGTAGACATAAAAAATTCAAGCAGAATTCAGGAGTAACGGACTGAGAAGAGCCGATAGCTTTCCCACACACCCTCTCTCCAGCCAGCCCACAATGTTCTACAGTGCTTCTATCTTCACATCATTTCCTTTCTCTGTCCTGTTTCTATTTCCACAGGGAACAATCACTGTTTCTACTTCCCTCTGCCTCTTGACTTATCGAATCTGCTATGGTTTGCA
>NW_017732683.1:129364-181361 GCF_001890085.2 Hipposideros armiger | reverse complement strand
GGGACTGAGCAAAACCGAAGGAATCCGGGGTGTGACTGAGCTCTCCAAAGCAGGTTTGCAATAACCTTTTGCTAAGGCCCACACTTATCATAATAATCACTGATTTCTTTAATTAGATTTCATTGAATAATAACTGTAATGTAAATATGAGTTGTCATATATTGATCAACTACTATCTGCCAGGCACACGTTGAGCCCATTACACATTGTGCTCAATCCTTACAGTCTGGGGTCCTTACTTGCCCCATGTAGGAACTGGGGGAACTGCATCTTAGAGACATGCAGTTGCCCTTGTTCGTGCAACCAGGAGATGGAAAATCCCTGATCTGAACTCAGACAGGATCACCGAGCCACCTATGCTCTTGCCAATGGGAAGCAGGGGACACAGCATGCTGGATGCTAGGTGACTTTAAGTAGAAGAGAGAGAGAGAACAAAAATACTCTTTACTGAGCACTTGTGTTAAGAACTTCTGATGGATGTTACTGCACAAAATTACTACTGCAGTTCCTCTTGGGAGGAAGGAGTTATTGTATCCATGTTTAATACGTAAGAAAGTGAAGGCTGAGACATGCTGAGAAACTTGACCAAATCACAGAGCTAATCAGTACTATTAATAGATGTGGAACTGAAACCCAGGTCTGTCTGATTCCAGTGTTCATCTCTCACTAGGGTGTGGGGTAGGCAGCCTCCAACACGGCCCCCAGTGACCCTCCATCTCTGCTGCCCACACTCGTGTGCAATCCTCTCATCTCGGATATGAACTGGGCCTGCTCATTCACTTCTAAAGTATAAAACATAGCAAAAGGCATGGGATGTCACTGCAGAGGCTGACTTACAAAAAATTCGTGACCTGCCTGTCTGCCTGTCTGTCTCTCTCTCTCAAAAGCAAGTTTCCATGTTGTGAGTAGCCCTATGGAGAAGCTGGAATGGCTGGAATCAATGACTCCAGTTAACAGACAAAGAGAATCTAAGACCTGCCAAGAGCCACAAGAGTCAGCTTGGTGGTGAACTTTCTAAGACTTGACAAGTGAGTGAACTTGAACTTGGAGCAGACTGGCATTCCCCCAGTCCAGCCTTTGGAAATCTGTAGCACCAGCAACACCTTGATCAACTGCCTTCTGAGAGCCTGAAGTAGAGACGCCCAGCTAAGCTGTGCTTCGATGCCTGGTCTAAAGAATCTGTGAAATAATGGACATTTGTCGTGTTAAGCTGCTACATTTCAACATGGCCACAATAGGTGGCTAATCCATGTGGGCGGATGGGGAAGGCTAGGGCTGGGACAGGCAGTGCATCTAGGTGGCCATCCTTCTATTGGAAGCTCGTGGTCAGTCCCTTCCGGAACAAGTCCAGCTTTAAACAACTAAAACACCCAATAAGCAGATGAATGGGTGAACACTGTCTATTCACTTGGGCCCACTGGCGTTCTACGCGCATCCTTACACTTCTGGAGGAGCTGAGATCTAGGCTCGGTCACATTCCTCAATCCTGCATGTTAGCCGAACTTAGCCTCAGAGGTGGACCTTCTGGATTTTGGAGAGGAGATGTCAAAATCTCAACTTAGTAAATTGATCGGAACTACTGCAAGGTAGATTCTACATTGTATAACTAACAATATTTACTGAGCAAATTTACCATAAATAATTTAGCATTTGCTCAATACCAGTCCAGAAGTCAACTGTTCAAAAATTAAAATTACATTTGATTCACTGTGCATTTTTTTAAATTTATGACTGTGGTCCTGTCCTGCTTTGCAACTGCAGGGTCTCTGTGAGCTGGATCCAAGCTAGTGAGACTTTTCACATGATGAAGATAAGTTTGGTGTGAACTTCGGAAAGGACAAATAATAAGCAGCTGATGTAACACAGAATCATCAGGGGAGGCAGGGAGATAATTAAGATCAATTTTTACAAGAATCAGATATTAATATGGCACCATTTGGAGTGTTACCTTAGATAAAGGAAGGCAGAGCTTGGCGCCTGTAAAAAATGTCCAGCCAGCGCATTGCTCAGTTGGGTCCCCCAAGAGTGTTATCTGAAGCACGTGGTCCTGCGGAATTCTGGGTAATTACATCTAAGAGCATGGTGTGTATTTTTATCGACATATAAAGGATTCCCAGACAATGTGTCAGCAGGTTAAATTGGGTGGTTGAGAGGAAGGCGGTTCCCTTGAAAAGCAGCCATTACTGTGGGGAAAAATAAAGAATCTTCTAGAGAAACCCTGCATTGAGACACAGTGACGCACATACTAGATTAAAAATACGAGGTTAAGACCCGCCTCAGAAAACCACAGAAATTCTAAAACACAGACCATTTGGCAGCTCCGAACACTGTCAGAATCGCTTCCATTTATCTTTTCTGCCAACCTCCATTTTTTTCCCTTTCAAATCAAAAGCTAAAGTAAGACATACATTTGGGGGAAAGTTGTCAAAATTCATTTCATGGAAATGTGCTACTCACGAGAATCCTTTGATCAGTGGCAGCATCTTTTGAAATTGAAATTGAATAGATTATATGGCGATCTGCTGCTTCTCTCCTTCAGAGTTGGGCTAGAAAGAAATTGGAAATGCACGTGAAAATACAAACTCCTTTTTGGTTTGAGATGCCCTAACCCTGGTTTTACCCCAACTTTCAACAAGAAATGTCCGGAAGTTACTGGCAAATGTGGCTCTTAGAGGCTGCTTTAGGAAGTATGGACATGCTTAGCTCTAAGAAGTTGTATCCATAAACTGTTCACAAAAAATTTGTAACTAAACTAAAAAACCTTGGGTCTCTGGGACATATGAACCCCAAGACTAACTCAAGCCCAACATCTAAAGAACCAGACAGCTATCTCTGGGTTTAGTAAGCCTGACTCTAGCAATTAGCAATTTGGGGGCTGGAGTGAAAGAAATACATTATAATCAAATCAGGTTCAACAAAAATCAATTTAAATAACTGAAAAGCCTGGGTGGGTGGGCCTGACCTTCAGCAGACCTAGACCTAAGATTCAAACGCTCTTCTCAAAAGTTGATCCCAGATCCTCTTTCTTCTCCCCCCGCCCCCCCTTCTCTGTGTTGCATTTGCTTTCAGGCAGGTTCCCTCTATCTTATGGTGACTGGTACTCCAGACTCACACTCTCACACCTCTTAGTCCAGTAAATGAGCATGCCTCCTTCTTAGTTTCTGCAAACACCATGAAATACAGGCTGACGAGACCAGCTTGGATTCCTTGCCCGTCTCTGACCCAATCGGTGGAGGCCTGGATTAGAACATGCTGAGTGGCAAGCCCCCATCAGGTACCCACCCCGTGAGACTGAGAGAGAACAGCAGGGCCACTCACACCGGAATCACACAGAGTGGGACTGGGGACAGGGGGGTCTACATAGGAAAACTGAAAGAATGCTCTAGAACAGGAAATAAAATCTGAGCAGGAAAACGCAACAGACGTCCACTCCACTGCACAGCAACCTGACCTTCTATTAAGCAGTGTGCATCCTTTTATAAAGCCAAAGTGTACTGTAAACTCCTATCTGGGTTTGAGAATTGTGTGATGTCCACCCCACCCCCTTTTTATCAAAAGTGAAGACAAACTCCAAATTAAGAGAAATAATTGGTAGACATTTATCACAGATGGCAAATTCTGTTCTAAGTGTAGCCTGGCACAATTTTTATTGCCAACATATGTAATGCCAAAAACTGGACAAATCACTTAAACTGATTCCTATCACCCATCTGATTGGCAGTGAAAAACAATTTAACCAAAATCTGTGATATGCCTGAGGAACTATTCTGTAGGGGGTCAGGGAGAGAATCAAATGAGTTTTCCACAACTGTAGCTATGTGGCTAGAATACAGCCAGGGTGTATGTAGTAAACACAAAAGTCCCCGTTCCAGAAACATTCTTTTATAATCGCTGGTGCCTGGCTTCAGGACACCTGGTTGGGCCTGATAGCACAGAGGACATCCAGGTTTCCTCAAAGCTCAAACACAGTTCACACTCTGAAACAAAACCTCTGTGGCATAACACAATTTCTTAGAAACGGCCATTGTAGATGACTCGTTTGATTTATGTGGAGGCTTCTAAGCTGAATAATTGGTCCATTCTCCAAAATGAACAACAGTAGAAAGACGATTGGCAAAGGATGGTAACAAGTTCTGCCATGTCTTCTTGGTCATGTCTATAATTTAACACCCATCTGTGGAAACAAGTACAACTGCAAATGAACAGATGGCCCTGTCCCTGGATAGAGAAAAGAGTGACTCATGCTGAAAATGACAGTTTTATAAAATAATCATGTGCGAAACATTAACTTCAAAAAAGTTAATATACTTGATCTTTTTTCAAGTCTTAAATCCATGCTGACACGAGGCAATCATTATTTATTGAATACCTACTGTGTGCCAGGCCCTAATAAGACAAAGACTCAGAAAAAACCAATAGCCAAGTAAGTATCACAGTAACTTGGGAAAGTGGTTAAGATAAAGTGGTAACTTTGGAGAGAAACATGAGTAGGTTAGTAGAGGAAGTGTGTCGGGGAGGGGACAGTGGGGGAGAGATTTTCCAAAGCAGAATTGGTAAATAGGGACTGGAATGAAGGAGGGGCGCAACCTAGAGAAGGTTCTGGAAATCATTTTAAGGAAAGAGCAAATGCCAAGACCTGAGGGACGTGTTAAAGGAAATAAATGTTTTATTCTTTTAATTAAGTTTATTTTGAAATAAGAAGAAACATTTTTAATGTACTTTTTAAAATTTTTACTTAAAGCTTTCAAATGAGTTCTTTGGCTTTCTTCGAACACAGCACAGCGGGTCACATTCATCGGTCTGTAAATGGTTTCCTTTCTGCATCAGAATGTAAACTCCTTGAGTGTGTGTGGGGGGGGGCTTCCTTTTTATGGTCTGTTAACTGCTACATCCCCAGACGTGGGGTGGGCTCAGCACACAGTGGGGTTTCATGTGCTTATTGACTCAATAGATTTTTAGTGTCAAATATTGCAAAGTGGCTAAAAAACTAAAACTGTTTTGTGGTGCAAGTTCAAGGCTGTTTAATAGACAAAGGAAATAAAAGAATAAAGAAATAGAGTCTGTGCTGTAAGTTTTGTTTAGCCACATATTGCAGGGGTTTGATCCCATTTCTGACACCCACTACAGCTCTGGGGGTGATGATCAGAGGCGAGCAGACAGGCCACACAGGCGCTTGACATAAATCCACAACGACGTCACTTTCCCACCTCTTTCGTTTTTTAACTACATTTCACGATTTGAGATTTCACAATGTATTCATTCAACAGATAATTGAATCCCTTCTATGTACTGGACCTTTCTAAGGTCTAAAAATAACAGTTAACACAACAATGGGGGCACGGGGACCCTCAACTCAATAAGTCTACATTTTGATGCAAACATGGAATTGAATTGTTTGCAGGTTGGCAAATGTGACCCCAAGCTGTGCATGGGAGAAGGCAGAGCACGTGCAGCCTACCTGTGTCGCCCTGGGGACCCCCACGGGCAAGCCCACTGCTAGGGCTGAGCTCTTGCTATTCTCTCCCTTTAATACCCAGACTCACACGACCATCTAGAAAGCTTTGCACTCACAATTGATGCCGTTAGGTCTTAGGTTAGGTTCCTTGAAGATGTGTGGGAAGGTGATGAATTAAAAAAAGCGTTCCTGGAACACACCAGTGGAGGAGTGAGGAGGCTGGGTGGGGAATGGAAAGAGCCAGGAATGGGGCAATGTCAGGCGAAGTCTCACAGAAGGAAATCTTTGTCAGTCCTGCAGGGGAATCTGAACCCAGTCACACCCGAGTCACTGCAGTGGGGACAAGGCAGCCCAGCGCCCACACCCTCAGTCATGGTTGAGGATGAATCCCTGCATTTGGGCAAAGCAGATGCTGGGGTATGGGCAGTGGGTGTGCAGGGCCGCAGTTCTGAAATCCATGAGGTTATGTGCAGAGTACTGACCGCAGCTCTGCCAATAGTGGTTTGCCAACAGTTTCCCAGACGAACAGCATCCAATACCACGTGTCAGAAATGCAAATTGTGGGGACCCAGTCCTCCCGGTGACTTCCGGTGACTCTGATGCCCACTCAAGTTTGAGAGCTCCCAAGTTACAGGGATGCTCACAGGCTTCAGGCCCACTTAGCTCCCACAGGGCCCCGTCTTCATGGGGGGACCAAGCAGAGTCACACCCTATCGAGTCTGGACAACGTGTCCCCCTCCACCTTCCCAGTGTCCAAGCAAGCCAGACTCGCCCAAGTCAACCCGTCTCTAATTGAACACCTTTTATCCTGGGTATTTCTAATGCTAAGGATAGTCAGAAAGATCATAATGGGACTCCATTTCCTACCCAATGAAAACAGTGTCTCTGTGAGTATTGACCCATCTTCCCTGCACATTATAATAAAAGCCTGAATCCAGTGCGGAATTCTAGAATGATGATTCTTTAAGAGATCATGAAAACAGCCTGTATTCCCCCTCTGAAATCTTGGTCATCCCACTAGTAGCTCTGGAGCTCGGAGTTTAAAGTAGACTGGCCGATGCAAATACAGGAAGAAGGTTTTCATTTCCTTGAAACGTCTGCCCTCCTGACAGATCTTTGTAATGAAAACCACACCGGAAAGCAGTATAATGTAGGAATGAATGGGAAGGAGATCTCAGACTATCTGGGTTTGCGTCGGGTCTGCCATTTACCGGCTGTGGGAACTCGGGTTAGTCACTGAACTTCTCCAGGCCTCACTTTCCTTCGGGAAGCGGAAAATCAGGCCTACCTAGCAGGGTTGTTAGCAAACCTATGGGAGGCCATACTGAGAGTCCAAACCGAGATCACGGTACACATCCTAAATGTTATTTGTTGTTGTTTTAGTATCATCTTGATACTAGCATTTGCCGTGTAAATTACAGTTACCTTCACACAAGAAAAATACATTCATATCTGTCCCCGAAAAGTTGATGAAATGGCAATTATGAGCCATTTAACAGTGATTGCTCAGGTACTTGTCTTAGAAAGTATTGTGTGCCCTTTCCTACAACCCACATGAGGTACAAAAAAGGAGAACAAAGGTGCAGCAGGTCAATTCCTAAGTAATTCCTTTGGATAATCCCTTCCAATTATCTGTGCTTATTCTGTTAGGCTCAGCACCACAAAGCTTTGGCATTTTAGAAAACATGGCCACAAACTCTTCTCAGGGAACGAAACCAGAAGAGCATCATCTGCCCTTGGTCACCAGGGACCACCGTCGTTGGCCAAAGGGCCCATGTCCAATGTCTAAGTCAATATCGGGTCAACACCTTCTTTCCAGCCCACAGTACTGAGTCCTCACGGAGGTAAAAATAGGGATAAATGGTGCATATGTGACATTTTTGTGTTAAAACTGGAAGGATTGTTGAGTTTAGCCCAGATGTCAGATCTGGTAATGAAGGAAAAAAGCTCATTTTGACATTTTCTTGATGGAGAGAGTGGGAAACAGGACTGGACTCTGAATGGCATCATCGTATCAGCTTATGCTACATATGACCCCTGTGGCTTCTCCATTAATGGGTTTGCTATTCCCCAGGCTTTGATCTATGGTGGACTTCCCACTGCTTTTCTGAATAGGAAGCCTTCATGGCTTTATTACAGCCCAGCCTATCCATAATGCGTTTCATATTATCCCACCACCCACACCTCTACCCATATTATAGTTGCATGGACAAATGGTTTTCCTCCTCTAAAACTAAGGCACCCTATTTAGAATTTCACTTTTAAGATGACAGTAATCCAGTGATCACTTCTAGGAACCCTGATTTGTAGGAGAACATAATAATTATTATACACTTAGATATGAGGACGATGAAAGGAAATGCAAATACCCTCATTCCTGATAGTTCAGTTCCAATAAAAGTTGACACAGATTAAAGGTGAGCCTGAAAGGAAAGCAATTTGGGCCTTTTATCTCAGATAAAGCCATTGTCTAGTGGGTGAGAAAAAATTCCCTAAAAGCTTCCAAAATTAAGAAAATCTTACTTAATATAAATTGCATCAAAGCTCTTTTCCCCTCCCCATTTCACTTAAAAATAACCCAGAGGAATCATTTTCCCACATTGTAAAATGTAAAAGGACTTCAAAGAAGGCAGGCGATTTTTCTCTTTTTCTCCTCCTTCTACCGCTATTTGAGGTCAGCTAGTGCTCACTGTAAGGTGCTTTTCTTTATCTCCTTGAGAAAGAGAAAAGGAAAGTCTTATTTTTTTTTTTTATTATTCTACTTGTTTCTGTCCTTTCTGCCCCTGCTCCCCCATCCCACACCCCCACCCTTTCAGCGTGCACAGTTTTCTTTGCCTGGAGGCGGTGGGAAGGCCAGACTCCTGTAGGTAGCTCTCCACGTCGGTTTACGCAACTTGACTGTGCTCATTAGTGGTAGCAAGCACAGGCATCTGCGCTGAGGCTGCAAGCTGCACTCCCAGAAATCCCTTCCATTTAAATTGCTGAGGCAGAGAGAGGGGGGTGGAGGGGAGGGGGGAGTAGAGAGAGAGAGAGAGAGAGAGAGAGAGAGAGAGAGAGAGAGAGAGAGAGAACTGTCAAAGCAGAAAATGTATTTGACTACAATACGAGGCAGTGCTTTATGTGACAGTAAAATTATATCCTGGGCTGCTTCCCGGAGGACAGTTCCCTTAGAAATAGTGCTGCAGAGCCAGTCAGTAGGAAAAATATTTCCATCTTCATTTGAAAGATTAGCACCTTGTTCCTTTTTTGTTACCAAATTAGAAATAAAACCACTTTCCCTGGTTTGCATAAGGCATGAAGGAGTAGACATATGATTTTTATGTGCTGGATCCTACTGGCACTAGCTGGGTCTCAAATATCAAACCAGCTCCCTCCACTGGGCTAAAAATGACCCCAGTCACTGGCATGGTAGGTTTTCTACTCCTGATGTCCCCGATGCGCCCTGACCTGGTAGACACATGCTCAGGATGTCTAGAGCTCACAGCGTCATCCGGTTCCAGTGTGTGTGTAGGGACAGCAAAATGCCAGCCAGTACACAAGCAAAAACATCTCCACCCAGGAAGGTGGGCTCGCACAACAGTTTGGATCCTTCCCACATCTGTGTTGGCTTGTGTGACTGATAAATGTGACAGGACACAAAAAAGCTGGAAAATGGATTTTCGAATCAAGACATAGGAATGTATCAATGAAAAGGATAACTGAGCAGAGAAAAAGGGTTTAGGTGGTTTGAAATGTTCAGTCTCTATGAGTGATCATGCTCACCCCACAGGATTGCTGTCCAGCCTGAAAATACAGCGCTGGGGTGAGCGGCTGATAGAACAACCAGTCGAGGGGCCGTTGCAAAGTAGGTGTGTGGGTTCATTTGTATTCCTTCAGCTTCAAGCAGCAGAAACCTAATTAAACATGATTCGAGTTACTGGCAAGTCCATGGGGCACCTTCAGGCACAGCTGAATTCCAAATACTTCTCCATCTCTTGACTGATATTTCTCTATGAGTGTTTCATTCTTTGACAGATTCTCTTAATGTGATGTAAGTTGCTCACAAGCAGCTGCAGCCTTATACCCTAAGAGATTAGCAAAGCCTATTTGAAGGTAGGGAGTGAAAGTGGGTAGGAAACTTACCCCTCCCTATAAATCTAGAAAAAGTCTAGAGGTCAATTCTCATTGATTCAGAGGCTTATGTTAAACCAAACCCATCACTGTAACTGGTTTGCTGACTATCACCCCATAATCACTCCTTAAACCAGAAGAAAGGGTGTGCATGCTGGGCGTGGCTCCGCTATGCCAGGGCTGCTGAAATGGAGGAGGAAGCGCTGAGTGCGTCGAGGGGCGTGTCTGTGCTACCTAGAACCTCTGGGGTAGAAAGAACGGCAATTACAAACACTGGGGGTCAGGAATTCGTTGTTTATACACAAGAGGTGAATAGAGCAGATTGGCCTGTAGGGGAAAGTAATGGGAAATTAGGTTGATTAGGTTGAACTATGTAGTGTCAGGACATAAAAGTGAGGTCGCAGAGTCAGGATTTAACACAATCAGCCACAGGGAACACCTATATATCTCAGCAATGGTTTCAGGTGGGAGAGAGAGGCAAGATTGGAAACTGAGGTTGTGTCTGACAAAAGCTTCCCCCGCAGTGTGAAAACGATTGCAGTTGTTTGTGTGGGCAGACGATGAAGAATTTTAGAAGGACGGCAGGCAGGCACATGATGAAGAATCAGGAGGGCGGGTCGCTGGCATGAAGGAGACTTGGCCGGGTTTGGTGCTGAGACACCATCTAATGTGGGATCTAGAATCCCAGGGCTCCTAAATGTCCGTCACTCTGCTACGGTGTCAGCATCCGGAGAGCTCTCTCGGGCCCTCTGTGTATCAGTGGTCCAGAAACACACAGAAGAGAAACGCCACTCTGGCCATGGCTGAGGACGCCATGTTCATGCCTCTCCATCCATCTGCATTCTCTCTGTTTGTGGAACTTGCTGGGCATTTAAGGTTTTGTTGTCATCATTTGAGAAGGCAGGAGAAGAGCGGGAACATCTATCCCAAACCCTTATGATGCTCTCAGAAGTTACAATTTAAAATTCTATTGAGGTTTTCAGTGGCTCACGTACTTCTAAAACATCTAAAGGTTTTAGATGGCTATTTAGCTATAAAAGAACTTGCTCTCCATTTGAGACAAGGGAGGACTGCCAAACCTGAAAAACATCGTAATGGGATTAATTTCAGTGCTTCACCTAAGTTCTAGAAATGTTTTCCAAAGGTTGTTCTGCAAACTAGTACTTCCAAAGGATGTGAATAAATATTTTATGATGATAGAGCTGTGGGGTCAAATATTTCATTAATTCAAATCTAAAGATTTCTGTAGAACTCTGCAAATATGAACATCCAAGTGAGGGACATGATCTGCAGCATTTCCTGAATTTATTTGTCCCCAAAATCCTTGCCTTTCATAGGCCATCTCACGTAGCTAGTGTTACACTGAACACAGCTGGGGAAACACTCTTCTAGAATATCGCCATCCCCATGTGTGACAATGAATATGAAAATTATAGTAGAGAATTCAAGTACAGTAAAACCTTGGATTGCAAGTAACTTGGTTTGCGAGTGTTCCACAAGATGAGCAAACATTTCAAAAACATTTTAATTTGGTAAACGAGTGATGTCTTGCAATACGAGTAGTTTGCTTCCAGAACAAATTATGCTCGCAAACCAAGGTATTACTGTATTTAGAAAATATTATTCTATCATGAGTCCTTGAGTGAGTAAAACCAAGAAAATTTTGGACCCATCTCAGGTCCAGGAGTGGTGGATCTAAATTATCTGCCATTAATAAAGTCATCTCTAGGCTAGTAAGATAGACATGGCACATGTCCAGGCAAAATACAGTTTCAACATTTGAACCTGGTAACATTAATCTTTAGATGACCATGACCATAAGACAGTCAAATTATGGCCAAGTCCTAAGTACCAAAAAGAGTTACTAGTTCCTGGAAGACTGTCCCAGACTGCATGACAGCAGAATATATAGTAATTGACACTGAACAACAGAGTGGAGATATCTTTTGTTTTCAAAATATTCTTAAGACCAAGACAATCTCAAAAGAAAATTATTTTTATGATGAAAAGAAAGCAGAGCAATACTTTTCCATCCATTTCAAACTATTTTACACTATTTCCTTCTTTACAAGACACATGTGTTTAGGGAAGGAATTGGACAAATTGTGACTTGGGACTGAACACGATCGATGGGTCTGTCTCAGAGCACATGACAAGTTCCTCTTGGCTCCTTATCCCCCCAGACCCAGAAAACTTGTTGTGATGTTTCTCTAAGAGAAGATGGAGTTCCACCAAGGATTAGCTTGTAAGTCAACACTCGCCAAGATTGAAGAGTGGCTCTCTAGTGTGTAACCTCATTATCCCATTGTTTCTTTTCTAAAGATTTTATTGGGGAATCAGGGGAGGGGAACAGCATTAGGAAATCGGAGAAGGGGAACAGACAAGTTGCTGTCCTTTTGTTCTTCAGTCTAGTTGTGGAGGATGTCACTTCACTGGCCCATGTTGGTATTATCATTGTGTTCTTCCTGGGTGAGGCAGATCGGTCGCCAGCCACTGGACAGCTGCTCACGGTGGCTTTGGGCAGCTCACGCCGGCAGCTGGTCGCTCACGGCAGCATACAGGAGCCCACTGCAGCTCCACTGCAGCCTACACCATCGCTGGTGATTCACAGCAGCCCAGCTCCAGGTCAGCTGTTCACCATCTTAGCTGTAGAGGGCATGGCGTCACTGGCCCTAATGTGGGATCCGAACCAGGGCCCTGCTGCTCAGAGCTGGCATCCCAAGCCAACTGTTAACAAGTGTTTACGCCACTTGGCTGGTCCCCCATTGGTTTTTTTTAACCATATTCTCTGAACCATAAGTCAAAGATTCAATGATAGACCCTCAGAGGCCATATTGTAAGACATTTCATGAGGGGAAAGCGGAAAATACTTCCTTCTATTCATAGAAATACATTGATCTCTCTTGCTTGCGGTTTTATATGGGTGGATTGAGATCATCCATATGATCTTTGGGGAATGAAGCTATTCTTCCTAAAAATAGGTTTCTTTTCAGCATAACTGTGTTCTTCAGAGGATGATGAATTATGGCTTAAAAAAGCAGGGAATAGTCAGAACAAAGCCACTAGGCAGAACCAGACATGAAAAGGAGAATTTGGTATGGAGGAGGGCAAGGGTTAGGATAATCTAGGAATCAGAAGTCATACCGACATTATCCAAAACACCTTATTGGACGTGATATGTACATATGGTTTAGACCTCATCCTTTGTACAGGAAGAGAGGTAGCTAGAATGCATAACTGTTTTATCGGATAGTTTATAAACACTATAATACTCAGTTGAGAATTTCAATATTTGCACTGTATTCATATTAATAAAGTAAAAAAATAAATTCACTGTATTTATATTTATTTAGGATACCATCAATTGGAACTACAGATGAGCATGTGCTCTTCAAGCACAAGCGTTGAGCACTGTAGGTATTCCAGAATTAAGAGACCATAACCACCTGCATATTTTTTCTCCTAGATAATACGTCATAATGTGGCCACCATTGCTAGCTGCCAAACTAATGTTCGTTCCTATCCTTTTTATAAAACTAACAGAATAAGAGTTTTGTTTAGGTGGGCATTAAATTAATCGATTAAAAGATCATTTCCTAATCTTTCCTTGATGTGTCTATGCATGATTCTGTCCAATGAAATGTAGATAAATGCTCCTATGAGTGACATCCTTTCCCAAACAAAAAGGCAGATCTCATTTTGTCTTGTTCTCTTCACCCTTCCAGGATTATGGAGGATTCTTAAAGTTCTGAGTCAGAATTGGAAGCATTAGGATGAACTGACAATATTTCACATGTATACATACATATATGTGCCCATATTGTGTTCACTCTATGCCAGTACACAACAAAAATGGTTGCTTCCACGGGCAGAACATAGAAAATACAAGGTGATTTTATAACATATTTCTGTGCCAAAACGTTGAAAGTATTGAAAAACTGATGAGAACATGCCAGAAGGACATAAGAAACAGCTTAATGCCAATCTGAAAATTTTTAAGCATTGCAATAAATAATGCAGCAATTGATTTGAACATACTGAATAAAAATGGACCCACACGTCTATTATGTATGTACATTCATGAAAGAGGAAGGTAGGGGTTGTTTTTATTTTTGATGTTTGTTTATGTTTTCCAGGAGAATACTCACCCCACTAACTAATAAATGTTGAAGTAATGAGAATTATGAATTTACAAATTTGCAAGGATGGTAACAATATCTGATTCAGGCAAAAATCAGCAAGTTCAAGTCCTTGCTATGAACAGGATATTCACAAAATTGAAAGAATCTTCCCATAGATTACTTAGCAATTGCAAGTGGGGGGGGTCACTTCATGGTGTAGAAATGTGGCCGACACTATCTAAAAGTGAGCAAACGTAAGCTGATCAAAAGTGACTCAACCTGACATGATGTACCTCTTGATGTCATACACTGAGGACATATCACTTATATAGGATCCCTGCTAAAAAGGCACTGCCCGAATCCAATCACAAGAAAAAAAAAATAGAAAAACCAAAATTAAGGAAATTCTACAAAACATCTGACCTATATTCCTCAACACTGCCAATATCAAGAAAACCAAAGATAGGTTGAGAAATTGTTACCAATTAAAGGAAACTATAGAGGCACAGCTAAAGGAAACAAATGACCCTGGATTAGACCCTGGAGCTAGAAAAAACATCACTTATAGAAAGTTATGGAAAAACATAATACACAACTTTGTGCTTTGGGACATTATCTTAATTTGGATATGGAGTATATGTTAGATAATGGAATTCAAATAACGTTTGCAAATTCCTCATAACAGTTCATCGAAAAACAAATAATAGGGAGAGAGTAAGCACGAGAGAGAGAGAAAGTGTGTGTGTGTGTGTGTGTGAGAGAGAGAGAGAGAGAGAGAGAGAGAGAGAGAGAGAGAGAGAGAGAGAGAGAGACTCTGTGTGTGTAATAATTTTTAAAATTCCTTTAAAAATGTAGGACTTTTTCTAGCAAGGAGTTACTTCCAGTTTAGTTTGTTCCTTTTTATGGCATTCTTGAATAACCTTTATTTTAGCACTAATTTTATCCCACTTCTAAGACATGACCCTTCGGCGATCTCTACTGAATACTGCATGTATTTAATGAAGTTTTTCCACTCTGGCTCAAGGGAAGTAGAATGGTCCCTGGCCCTGCAGGAGTTCTGAAAATTGTTCTTCTTATCACTCCTTGATAATTGTTATTTCCTCAGGAATTGTTCTTGTCCAGTCTCATGGAATTTTACCTCAAATATGCATAAAGATATTTTGATATTTGAACAAAGACTCAAGAGAAACTTTTTGTATATTTCTGGAGCTCTTTCTCATTTTGGATATTCTGTCCCACAAAAATTATGCTCAACCTCCAAAAAGTCTGATCTGTTTCCTGCTCAGTGAGGCTGCTGCACTTGGCTTAGCTTGCCCCTCCCTGTGCCTTCGTCCTGGAATAATCTCTAGGTAAACAGCCTAGGATAACCTTATTTCCCTTTTCTCAGAATTAGCAGCCCTATGCTGCTTATTTTCCAATGTCTAACAGTAGCTGTTTCCTTTTTCCTTTACAATTTTCTAGTTATTTATGGTGGGAGGGTAATTCCAGATTGCTTAATTCCCTAATGGCTAGAAGTGAAAGTCTCATACTTTTTATTTTTAATATTAAGTCAGGTCATAATTTCTCTACTTATATCAATGACTTCCTATTACAAGTGGACTTCAATCCAAAGTCTTTAACATGTTCTATAAAGATATACATCATCTGGGGCCTGCCTTCTTCTTTTCTGACCTTGACTTCTACCAATTATTATCCTTTGCTTACTATATTCCAGCCACATTTGCCTTCTTTCTTCTCTACACTTCCACATCAGAGCCTCTTTCCTTGCTGTTAACTCTTCTAGGGTGCACCTACTATAAATCCTAACATAGGCGGCCTCTTATCATTTAATCTCAGTTCAAACTTAACTCCTCAGTAATATCATCACTGATACCATCTAAACTACAATAGCTATTCCCCCAGTCACCCTGAATTAAAAGATTTCATTTTGGGCCAGCCAAGTGGCGCATTGGTTAAGAGTAGGCTTGGGATGCCAGCTCTGAGCAGCAGGGCCCCAGTTCGGATCCCACATGAGGGCCAGTGATGCTGCACCCTCTACAGCTAAGATGGTGAACAACANAGAGAGAGAGAGAGAGAGAGAGAGAGAGAGAGAATTGGTGAATCTAGGTGATAGATATACAGTATTCATTAGACTAATTTTTAAAACAAAATTGAGCAAAAACCTTTTTGTGCATTTGATGAACAGTATATTTTGGGGGCATATTATGGCTTTAAGTAGTTCTATTATAAATGGAGAAAGAATTTTAAAAGAAAAAACTATAAAGAAAACAAGATAAAGGAATTAAAATAATGGCTAATTAGTGCATTACATAAATGAATACATGGCATATAAATGTAAAAGACGACTTCTAAACAACCATTAAAGAAGTTCTCCTTCTGGTCAAAAAAGAGGAATGGAGAAGGCAAAGGAACTTAAATTATAAGTAAAGTTAAATACACAAGAGCTTACAAATGTTATAGAAAAATATAAACTTTGTGATAATAAGTATGAACATAGAGGTTTCATTCATTAATAAAACAAACCACCAAAATTCACAGGGATTTATTAAAACTTAATTTTTGATATTAAAAAAAATGTTTTTCCTCAGTTACTACTCATTGAATTTTTATACGCACATACACATACACACACACACACACAATTTGTACATACATAGATGCACAATAATTCTAGGCCCAAATGAATTTAATTTTTTTGTTTTAATTTCTCATTCCCAAGAATATTCCTCCCCATTATATGATATGTGCCATTCCAGTATGTTTTAAAAAGATTCTTCAGTCACATTTAAACATAAACCCTATATAAAGCCTGACAACGATAAGAAAAGTACATATTTAACTCACCCCTAAATACAGATGCAAAAGTCCTAATAAAAACTTAGATTACATTTTGTAGTATATTAGAAGATAATAAGCCACCACCAAACACAGCTACTTAAAGGAATCAAGAATGGTTTAGTCGGTTCGATGCCCAGCCCGAGCTGAGCTGCCGCTAAGCTGCCAATAGGTAGCAGGATGGCTCAGCTTAAAAAAAAAAAAGCCAAGAATGGTTTAGTATTAAAATTAAGTGTATTTTATTTCATGTTAATTGCACCTTAATACAGCTGATTATTTTTTAAAGTATGATACAATGTACTATTTATAAAATATATAATCATATCAAATACATATACATACAACAAAGTAACATATATTAAGTTGGCATGGACCAATAGACTACAGGAAATTTAACAAAATGTTTGGTGATAGGTTTATGGATGATGTTTATTTTTCTTTGTGTGTGTGCATTTGCAAGTGTGTGTGTTTCAACTGTCTACCAACAATATAAGATATCATAGAACCATGAAGAAAAATGTGTGTACTGCTGTTCATATCCTCAATAGAAATTAAATGACCAAATGTGTGTGGTTTAGAAAAGAAAACAGCCAACAATTCCTAGAATTTTGCTTTTGAGACATTTCAGGATATAGACATCCTTGGGAATGTGTCTTGAGCTCTGGAAATCCTACCCTACCATTAGCAGCAGCACAGCCATAAAATGAAGCAGCAATCTCAAAACTACCTTTAAAAATGGACATACGCAATGCTATTTATTTAGTTGTTTTTGATCCTTCACACTCTTTTAATGATAGTCAGTTGATTTAAATGAAAAAAAGTTCAGTGACTTTTGTTCTTCCAAACCTCCCCAGTTATTTTTGGAATGGATAAATAACACTGTTATTTCAAATTAAACTTTCTGCCTTTTACAAAGATGCATTTTCTTAACGAGCTTTGGACTACATTATTCAGCCTAAAATAAGTCATAAAATTTGACGGTTGAATTTTATAATCTTATTTTGTAACAAAATTGATTTCCTCTCCATTTAAATTTATAGACATTTCATAGCAGATATCAATCCTGATGAATGATTAACATGGGAAAGTCATTTTCTCTTTGAGACATATTTTATTGGCTTAGGTCGTGTTATTAATACCTTTCTATTGAAATCTCTTTAAAGTATATGTAAACGACATCAGTGTTCTTTCCTTCATTATGATTAATAGAAAAGGGGGTAAAGTGTAATGTTATGAAATTAATTTTAAAATATTTCTGGTGTATGGATATGAAAAACGTGTTTGGACATTTACTGGATTGGAATTCATCAGTATTCGGACCGGGCTCCTATTCTGTCACTGCTCTATTGTGTGAAAATGCATGAAGAGAAGAGAAACTGACCTTTCAAGACTGAATGATGTACTGACGGCCTAACTGAAGTGCTGGGCTGTTTCATTAGCACTCGGATGCTTTAAAGAAACCAAAAAAGCTCCTGTGATTTGGGAATCTGCTGACAGGCTGGAAATTTCCACGACCACCCCGGCAAAGAGGCCAGGGCGGTGTCTAAAGGTGCAAAATTTTGAGGAGAACTGGGGAGTCGTCGCTCCTGGGTGCTGAGCACCGCACACCCAGACAGACGGTAGTCACCCGAAGTGGTCAGGAGGGTGATGCTGGCCTTTCCTTAAGGCAAAGAACACCACTGCTGGTGCTTGGTGGTGACAGTGTGAAGGGAGTTCTGCTTAGTATGTCCTTAAAAGGATAGATAACCTGGAAAGAAACACCTGGACTCATCTCACATACAATGAGATATTGTCCATAGGAAGGCACGCGTGTGCAGAGAGGGGGTTGGGGAGGGGGGGGGAGAGAGAGAGAGAGAGAGAGAGAGAGAGAGAGAGAGAGAGAGAGAGAGAGAGAGAGACTCCAAAAGTCAGTTGGCAGCCCCTATCTTCTGTCTGTCTTTCGTTACTTGACATTGGTTGGTGTTGGAAGCCGTCTCAGAGTACTGAGACTCCAGGTTGACTGCAGGTGGAGAATGGCAGGTGGCTAAAGACCCCCAAGTTCTGTGTGCTGAGAAAAGACTGTAAAGCTGCTTGTTAGCTGAACAGCAAAAAGGGGAACTGCTAAAATCAGTAATCGAACAACACTTAGCTCACCTCCTGTGCCTTGGAAAAGCAGAAGCTTCTAAACCACAACCACCAGACCCTCAGATGTTATTGTCTATGGACTTATGAACTTCGAGACTTCCTACCATCATGGACTTATGAAGTCTTGGGACTTTTCCATCATGGATTTGCTGACAGTTGCTATTTACCTTAAGTTTCACTTTGCTTAAAATGTATTATTAGTTTATGCTGTATGATCATGTAACCTATTACCAAGACATTATCTCATCCCCAAACTCCTAAGTCAGGAACATTGGTTCCTCCTTCCCCAAAACCACCCTAACAAACCCCTATGCTTAGATAAGATTTATTCCTGGTAAAGGAGGAACTTGCTCTCTATATAAGCACTATGTCTTTTAATAAAATTTGTCCTGATTGCCGTCCGCAGTCAGTGACCCTCCTAATCCCAATTTTGGTGTCTATGCCATTTCTTTCATTTCTCATTTCCTCGCGCCGATCAATCCTGCTCAGGGACCGTTCGGTGGGTTCCCGGCCTGATCATCCAGGGGCCACGGCAGTTGGGCCAGCTCCCGACAGGTTGGGTTAACTCTGAGCCCCACCCTCACCCCCTGTATATATGGCCAATGCACAGACGCGGTTCTAGTTTATCTTCTATTTCTTTTTCTCTTCTCTCCCCCTCTCCCTCCTCACTCTCTCCCCATAAACCTTCCTCCATGAAGAAACTATCACTTGTCTGTCCATCAGTTTCCTGATCCACTACCTGGTCTCTGATGCATCTTCTAGCTCTAACCATCTCTCATTCAAACTCAAACTTAACAATCATTAAAGCATTGCCTAGTCCATATACTCACTTTGGAGACAGCATACCTGTGACTAAAATGGGATAATTTTTCAATATGGTATTTTGTGCGTGTGTGGAAAGAAGGTATGGAAAAAATTAAGCTGCTCAGAGCCAGTTCATAAACCAGAGGAAAAGTGCCTAATTATTTAATAGTTAATATTCTTGCAATAGGTCACTGACGTCTCATCTATTGATTTGCTCCCTGCAATGATATTTATCCCAGTGTACTGTGTGCCAAACACTAGGGTCAAGATGATAACCAAACGAAAGCTTTCTGCCTTCCTAGGACTCCACTGTAGTTGGGAACATAGTCAGCAGATTAGTGAGTGGCACAATCACAAACCGTACTAGGTACAAAGAAGGAAACTAACAGGGTGCTATGCCAGGGATAAAAGAGAGAGCCTTTACACAGGAACGCTTCTCTAAAGAAGTGACATTTTCACCTGAGACTCGGGATGAGACGAAGGTCACCACACAAAAGGCAGGCGAGCGCCATCTCTAAGAGGGAACAGCAGGTAGAGAGGCCAAGCCGTAGCAGAGAGCGTGGCGTGTCCAAGGCTGCGGCAGAGAGCAGATGACATCCGTGTGGTTAACAAGCAGCAGAGGGCTATGCGATGTGTTACAAAGGCCCAGCCAGCCTCTCCCACAGAGGTCTGTCAGCCACAGGAAGGTGTCTGGATTTCATGCCACACACTATGGTTTCATTCAGGGATGTTACGTGTATATTTACTATTCGTGTATTTTATTGTAAAACATGATGTGTATACAAAAAGGTACACAAGGCATTCATGTATACATCAATTATTATAAGCTATGCATTGGGAACACAAATGCACAGCAACAAAGAGACCTTTGCCAGCACCCCAGAAGCCCCAGCCTGCTGCTTCGGACCCCAAACTCCCTCTCCCTCCCTCCACGAGGAACTGCTATTTTGACTTTTTCGATAAAAACTTTCTTGCTTTTCTTTATAATTTTCCCACCTAAGTATGAATTGATAAACCTGATAGCTCAGCTTTCCAGGTTTCTGAACTTTACATAAATGAAATCGTTCTTTGTGCCTGGCTTCTTTGCTAAGTATTATCAACACAATTTTGATATAGTTTTGGAAGCCCAGCTGTGTTCGTTACCCATGTTGTTACATGTAGCTGTAACTTGCTCATTTTTATTGCTCCCTGGTGTCCAACTCACGGCTAAGCCTCCATTTAATGTTTATATCCTTTCCACCGTGGATGTGATGGGGTTGTGTTTGGGGTCTATCTTGCACGTGTTTCCTGGCGCACACATACACTTATTCTTGTTGGCATGACTTTAGAAACAGAGCTGTGGCATCTCTTCAGCTTTAATAGGCAATGCCTCTTCTTTGTAAAATCATTTCACCAATGCAAACTTGTGCCGACCATGTGTGGGATCTCATGGCTCCATAGCCTTACCACTCATGGGTATCGCCATTCTTTTCGATTTTAGCTCTTACAATGAGAGCTTTTATTAAAGATATATTAATTATGGATGTTGTGTGATGGGGCAAAGTAAAGCGGGAATGCAGATAGGTTCTGATGACAGAACTAACGGGACTGGATGTATGGAGCCGAAGGGAAACCTCAAATACAGCTTCTGCATTTCTGGCTTTAATCACTGGATGATGAGATAGAAAAGACTGGAACAGAAGACAGCTGGAGCAGGGGAACATCAGTTTATTTGGATATGTTGTATGTGAGATGCCTATTAGCGATCCATTTGATGTCAAATGGTCATTTCAATATGTGGGTCTGGAGCTCAGAGGGGAGGGCCACAGGAGATGCACATTTTACTACTTGGGGAATGATATTATTTGGGGAGAAGTAAAGATGAACAAGAATGACAGTCCAAGATTTAGTCCTGAGTAATTCTAACATTTTAGAGAGCTTGTGGAAAAAGAAAAGAAAATAGCAGCAAGGAAAGAAGGACAAAAAACTGAGAATATAATGTTAAAAAGACAAACAGATGACAGATCTTCAGGGAGAGATTTGTGAACTGCACCATAGGCTGCAAATAAGTTAAAAAAGAAAACAAAAATTAAAAATACTGTCCAATGGATTTGTCTACACAGAAATTGGTGACTGGAAAAGATTAGCTCTAGTATGCTGATAGAAGATAAGCAGAATTGTCTTGAGCTGAAAAAGAGCTTTAGAAAATGGAGGCAGTATGCGTAAAATATTTCCCAGCTGTTTGACTGGAAAGGGGAACAGGGGAACGGGTCAGAAGCTGAGGGCGGGAGAAGGGCCAGGCTAAGTGCTCTGTCGTGTGTCCTCTCCACCACCCACTCCAGCCTCCTTCGGAGAGCGCAGTCCCCTAGGAGCGCGCTCCGCTGTCCTGCACACCTGGCCTCTCCTGCGTCATCGCTCACCCGTCCTGCACTGCCACAGGCAAACAGGTAAGCCTGCTTCTCCCAGGGAAGGCCTTCCATGCTTGCTGTGCGTCCCCTCTGCCCTTCCCCATGATGTAGCCCCTTTCGTCCTCCTTTTCTTTCTTCAGCATCTTCAGTGTATCTCTCCCCACTGAATCATGACATCGAAAATAAAAATACTCTGACACTTTTCACCTTTCTGAAAACTAGCCTGGCCTTTCTCCTTCCTTTAGCTTCTGAGCCCTTTCCAGTTAAACAATCGGGAAATATTTGACGCATATTGTCTCCGTTTTCTAAAGTCCTGCAATGTACAGATGATGCATTACAGAATTGGACTCCTGAAAGCTGTATAATTGTACTAACCAATGTCACACCAACCAGTGTAATAAAGTTAAAAAAAAAAAAAGGGCCTAAGGAAAAGTTACCCTTGCCAGGAAAGCACACAGAATTGACAGCTGTGGCCCTAGGTATGCTAAGTATGAACTAAAATAGACAGCAATCACAACGGTTGAATTTCTCTAGCTCTGTGCAGCTACCAAGGTGCTGTGGGAACATGGTCAGCTAAGTTAGCTCCGAGAAACAGTAACTGACGCCAGTGGGTTAAACAAGTAGGGATTTCTTTTCCTGTTACATACCAGGAAGTCTGGACATCATTTAGCTACTGGTATCGATTCAGCAACTGCTAAGTAATGTCATCAGGGATGCAGGCTTTCTCCTCTTTCTCAGCCCCATGCTCAGAGCATGCTGGCTTTCATCCTATCACATCAGCATTCAGAGCAAGAAAAGGAAAAAGAGGCTTCACCAGCCTCAGCAATTTCCTTGTAGGTAAATAAAGGATTTTCAAGAAATCCTGGCAGCTGCCAGACTTATTGCAGGTCAGTGGCTGGACCTGTGGCCATGCCAGGGAGCCCGGGGAAGTGGGCGTCCAGCCGGACGCTGCGGCCTGATGAGTCCAGATTCCCCCAGGTAAGGACAGGGAGAGCCCATCCCTGTGAAACACACAGCCCTGCCTGCCGCCCATGAAGGCAGCAGAAGTCTGTCTGAATCCAACCTCACTGGGGTACGTTAGGTTCATGTAGTGGAGCAAGAAACAGAAAGGATTGAGGAGCTCTGCAAGCGTGAATTTCTGCCTAAAAGGGTAAAATTGGCCACCACTGAGGGCACTGAAAACAAAAACAAAACAGATTATGGGGGCTGAGAGCAACGTGCAGAATTTAAAGACAATTTTTAGTGAATGCCTCTACTGTGGAAAAAAATATATGCACTTGTCCATGTCATTTCTAGTATGTGCTTGTTTTTCAATAATTAATCCCCCTGAATATCTATTTATCTAAAAGAAAATAATGATCAATCCAGCCTATTTTTTAAATGCATTCACTCTGAAATATTAAAATGCATGGCAGCAAGCTAGGGTTTCTATTAATTGATCAAAATGAAATATGACTACCACTTATCTATCTCCAAATCACTTTCTTTTTTTGGTGACCTGGGCTCTTTTTGTGACTGAGGCTGGAGTTTTTATACCAAATAACCATGAAGATCTGAACGCCATCTAGACAACACCACTACCACCAGGAATCAAGTAAAGTTTTAATTTTAAAAAAGGGTACCCTCTGATTGTCTTTACTGAATCAATCATTTGGAACCATCTGCAAACAGACATGGATTGCCCCCTGTGCTGTTCACAACCACGGCCCATCTAAGCAAACTCCAAGCCACTCTTTCACAGCCTGTGAATCTGTTTCGGTTTGTGAATCTGTTTCTATTATTGTGATGACTCTTTCACGTGTATTTTGCCATCAATGTGGTTTTCAACAACAGAAGTCACATGCAAATAGGTCTCCCTCACAGCTGGATTGTAGGGTAAGGCAAACTGAGTCAGACACACACAAAAAAGTGGTGGAGAAATTCTAAGTTTTAGATAAACGATGATAGTTTGTCATCCTCTGTACCCCCATTCCAAAGTGTGGCTGCCACTGCCCTGGAAGATACACCCATCTGGCCACCACCTGGACCTACAGGTGGTGTGACAATGACAGTGACAACGACGAAAGCTAACATATACAGGGTGCTTGCTGTGTGCCCGGTACCCCAGCAGGGCCGTTCTGTGCCTCGTCTTATCCAACCCTTCCTACAATCTCTTCTTGTTCATGAGAATCATCCCTATTTTTCAGAAAGAGCTGGGGCTCGTGTAGATTTAGTAACAGTCCTAAAATGGCAAACCTAAGATGAGAGGAAGCCAGGATTACACAAGCAGTCATATTTCAGAACCTAGGATGTCAATCATAATTTTGTCCCCACCCATCAAGAACCAGGAAAAAGTCACACCTCAGGATCATTTTCCTGATTGACATATGTCAAAACAATAGAGTGAGTGGGGTTTACTCAACTCCAAACCCCAACTTCCAAACTCCCAACTGCCCAACCCGGAGAGGATTTAAAACTTCCTGAATGACTTCTATCCACGTTGATAAAGTCAGCTAGTGGTTGTCTGATTCCTGTTTCTTTGCAATCTCAGAAATAAATTCTTGGGAGAAATTTGCTCAAGGGAAAAAGAAAAACAAAAATCTTACTGACCTCTAAACTTACACAGATTTACAAAGTTAAACAGGAAGCACAGCGTCACAGAATGAACTTGATTCCAAGAGGAAACTACTAGCCAGTTATTTGCCACTGCCTGATAACCACATACCCCTTTTAATTTTTCTAACATCTCTCTATTTGTACCTCTTTGGGTTCTGTACATTTTCTCCTGCTTAGGGAAAAGGACACAAAAATAGTGTCGTAGAACTCCCATAGAGCCACAAAGTGATAAGTGCCACTCGTAAATCCTAACATTTATTCATAACATCGTACTGAATGACCAAACAGAAGGCAAGCATATATTTCAACAGTTCTTCAATCCTTTGGCCATTTATTTCCAAGTTGAATTTACATTTACATTTAGAGTAGCTGCCCATTTTATTTTTCTTCAAGTGCTATTAACAAAACTGCCCGTATCATATAGTAACTTTGATTTTTTCCTAAGGATCCATCTTGACTTGTTAGGGAAAAATCTTGCCAAAACCTACTGCACTCTAAACTATTATCTGAGATCTCATGATAAACCTACACAAGTTGAAATTTTGTTATTTCCTGTTATTTACCTTAACAATATTGCAATATGGCAATGTGAAATACTCAGAAAACCCCATAAGTAGTGCCATTAAAATAAAAATTGTCATCCATTCCTGACCCAGTTCACCAATTGCTATTCAGGCTGGAGCAGTCAAATCACATCAATGAATATTTTTAAACCAGAAAATGAGGGGCTTCCATTATGAAAAGCATCATCACTTTGCTAATTGCCAAACATCAGTGACGTTGTCATTTAGTAGAATATCTATTATGTAAATTTGTAAATGACAAACTGAATACCGCACAACAAAACACACACAAGGTAAATCTAAATTGTAAGTCTACAGTCAAATACGGGGACAGACATTATGCAGACAACCTCATAATGAACAAATATTTTATTAATTATTTTTTTCAGTTACAGTTGACATTCAATATTATTTTATATTAATTTCAGGTGTCCAGCATATGGTTAGACATTTATATAATTTATGCAGTGATCCCCCTGACTAGTCTAGTACCCCCACCTGGCATCATACATAGTTATTACAATATCATTGGTTATGTTCCCTGTGCTGTACTTTACATCCCCGTGACTATTTTGTAACTACCAATTGGTACCTCTTAATCCCTTTCCCTTTTTCACCCTGCCCTCCCACCCCCCCGCCGGCAACCATCAGTTTGTATCTATGAGTCTGGAATCGGGGGGATCACAGCATAAATTATATAATTATCTAACTCTTATGCTGTACACCTGAAACTAATGTAAAATAATATTGAATGTCAACTATAACTAAAAAAAATAAATATTATTTAAATAAATTATGAGTTATATGTTAAACAACCTTTGTTTATCAAAGTTTTTAAAATTTTTTGGAAAGGTCGTTGATTTGGTGCCCTCAAGCATGCATACACAGTACACGTCAAAAGGTCCAGTCTGTTTTCCTGCGATACCTGCTTCTGTCACGTGAGTCAGCCCCTCTGGGAACAGGGAATAAAGGGATGATGTCAACATACCGTACACAGTATCCTAACACAGCCGCACAGGGCAAGCTGCCCAGGGACACGAGACAACCCAAGTCCGTCCCAAGTTCTTCTCCACACTTGGTAGACCTTGGGGTCTGCTTTGGAAATGACTTTTGCATGACTCCTCCCACTCTTTATGCATTTCTCTATTGGTTTAATTTTGCCGCTTCAACCCCTCCTTACTCTCTTCTAATGAGCTTTCTTCATTTTCTATCAAAGACATAAAGTCCCATACTTACTGTAGTATTTCTTTATTAAGAGGTAACATCTTTATTTGTGCTCGTATTTGCTTTTTTAGGATTAGTGTTGTTTTTATTATTATTTTATTACATACTTGCAGGGTTTGAGTGGTTTGCCTAATGTTATAATCCCCATAAGCCCCATTACTTTTGCCAAGCAAGTCTGTGAGGCTTTTTGGGAACGCACATATTGCAACAGAGCAACACATACGAACAATATGCATGGCATGTAGGTCATAGGAAGAGTAATCAGACATCTGCTTTTTCCAAATCACAAGTGCGAGTTCCTTTCATAAATTAGTTGTCTCCACCTCAGCGCTGTAAACTACGTAATTTCCTTTTTGATATTAGACGCTGGTAGAAAAATGTGGGGCTCACGCTATCTAGCTGGTGCATGCGATTTGATAATGTGCATTTTTGTATTAAACTCATTACTGGTTCCATTTCTTTTGTGTTGATGATGGTGGGTGTTGGCATTTCATCTTTCTTCTCCTATTTCTTTTATAATCCCATTGTTGTTTCTAAACTGCCATTGTCTAAAGAAAGGAGGGAGGTTTATAGAAACACACATTTATACGTGCACACACATATCACATATATATGCAGACAGATATACTCTGCATTTGAAATTACTTGGCTATTTAAATGGAATGTGAATGCAAGTAGCAGGTGGAAGGAGCCCAACACAAGTCATGTGGAATGAAACAGAGAAGACCAAGGACTGCCGGCCTCTTTAGAACTTTCCCACTGTGGTTTTGGAGTCGTGGAAAGAAAGCCTCTGTTACCCCACCCGGACACCAGTATCACATCGGAACAGAATCAACATTTTCTACTAGGCATTCTGAATTCATTAAGAAATCATACAGTCCCTCCAAGTCCCTAACTTACCCCCAGCGCATATTAACGGACTGAGGGAATCGGAGTCAGCAGCTCATAAACTTTGTAAACACACAAACTGGAGAAGGACTGGAGGCACAGCGTGTTCTGGTTGTAAAAAGTAAGATATTACCAAGCTGGATGATAAAAACGCTTAAGGAACTTAAATCATCTCAGTTACACAGAAGTCCAAAATGCAAAACAGACAAAGGTTGGGTCACTTTGATTGACACAGGATGAGACTAAATTTCATGTATTTCATTCATTCATCAAATAAATATTTACTGCACACTGCAGTGATGCAGGCAATACTCAGTTGGTGTCTCACCTAAATTTTCTTTTCCACAAAATGCACAGGTGCCGGGAGGGTTGCCTGCTAAAGCCCATGCCATTCCCTTCTCCAAGAATCGCCCTTAGCTGATGGGAGCCACTCTCCCACCCATGACTGACTCCTGGTGGAGGCAGAGTGACAACCCAGGCCACTGGCTTAAAACAGGACAACTACTTGCTGCAGCTCATGCTCCAGAGCCCCCCATGGCATTAGGCTGAGGCCAGGTGGCCAGCAGTCTGGTTCCCTGGGACTGTCCTAGTGTTAGCACTGAATGTGATGGGAAACCGCTCAGTCACCGACAAACTGGGATGGCCAATCCCTCCGGAACTGAAGCCAGCCCTGCTGCTTAGCTCCGTCCCCTGCCCTGGCCTGCTTCGCTCACTTGTCTCCAGGGCACCGTGTCAGTCAAGCACTTGCTCAAGACAGCCGGCCCCAGGCTGTGCATGTGCAAAACCCGACTTAAGACACCTGTCTGTGAGCCAGCTCGTCTGATGGAGTACTGAGCAGACAGGCAAGGTCATTGCCATTAGAACCTATCTTCTATTGGTAACAATTTTAGGTACATGTTTCATGAATTAAAACAAACAAGATGTGCCTGGGAACGAGTGGACAGTATCAGGTAGGGTCAGGGGAAGGCCTCCTCAAGAAGCAACAACTGAGCTTGGGCTGTAATGCTGAGAAGACACAGAGAAAGTGAGGTTCAGGCCGAGGGGTTCAGGCCGATGCACACATGCTGGGGTAGAACATGCTTCGTCTGTATCAGTGGGGACTCCTCCTCCATTCCTGATGTTTCTTCCTCCAAAGGTAGCTAACGTGTCATTTCTAGCATCTCTGCATCCTCAGTTCTCTTTGCCTCCGAGTCCTTGTAAACTCAAGGACATCTGAGTGGTAAACTGAGGCAGAATAACTGTTCATATGCAACTCATTTTCACCTTTTTTCTTGGAAACACGCTGCCTGCCCTAGGGGAGGAGCCTTCTGCCCTGCTGGGGTGGGGGAGGGCAAAGGCTGCCCTGAGAGACTGCCACCTGTGCCCAGCTGGGTTTAGTCCACCTGACTGCAATTCAGGGTCCATCAGCCTCTGGACTACCAGACCTCAAGCCAAGTTCTCCAACCCATTCTCCTCAGGAATCAAGACGACATTGACCTTCATCTAGCACTGCCTCGTTTTATCAGGCGGCTCTCAGTTTGCATCGAGCCCAGAAAGGCAAGGGTGTGCTCTTTCTCGCCTCCTATCAGAGGACATGATGACGTTGAATTCAATTCACCAAAAACCATTTAAGACAGTTACTTGGAAAAGAGAAACTGTTAGATATGGTGATTCTCTCAATTGAAAATGAAATAAAGAAAGAAGCAAATTTTGAGAATAGAATCAATGATTTTTGCTTCCATTAAGGCAAGGAAAGACAAATTATACTAAACTCTGTTGTCAGTATAAATAATAAGTCTAAAATTATATCAATGTTATTATGTGTTTTAATATATTTACTTTTCAATTATTCAATATGTTTTCAATCATTTTAAGATTTTGGGGTAAACAATTAAGTATTGAAAATACATAAAAATGTGGACATGGGTCCACATTTTTCCATAAGTCTCAACTTTTATTTTTTTTAAATATTACACTACAACATTATTTCTCTTGATTACTGAGTTTTTGTATCCCCCTCCCCCTTAAATTTTGTGCTGGAGGCAAGTACCTTATTGGGCACAAAATTTAAGGCAGGAGGTGGGGGTGAAGTGAGGGGTGAGGGTAAGGGCCAAAAGTTTAAGGTGGTCCTTCACTTGTCACCCGAGTCCCAGCCCCACACATCAGTATGTTCTAGAAACAGGAGGAAACACGTGTAAGTTGTGTTTAGGGAAAAGCCATGTCAGGGAAAGATAGAAGAGTCAGAGAGGTGGGAAAGAACTGGCCATGAAGGGCCGCTTAGGTGGGGGTAGAAACAGAGATTTCACCTAAGATTGGAGACCAGTAGCTGGTTCCTTCTCCTCTGGCCTCCACCCACGACAGCACCGAATATGACTGAATTTAAAGAAATCTCTGTTCTTAGTAAAATCCGTTCAAAAATTAATGTTTCGGTTTCCCCAGGGCCCAAGAGTTGATCAAAACGGTCTCTAATTTATGTTCCACCTTAAATCTCTATTGTTATCTACAAAAATCTACCAGCGATGTCACCTTTCCCATGATGCTTGATGTTTTAAAGGGCTGTCTTATATCTGTAAAATTCATAAGATTTTGCACTTCTAGTGACAGAAAAGTACAAAAAGATAGTAAAAATGAAAAGAAGGCAACAGGCCCCCAAAAGTTAAACATTGCTGAGAGAAGGCAAAGCAGAAGAACTCTTGGATTATTTGCAGAAAAAGTAATTTTCTTTCCAAATTGCAAAAATAATGATGTTTACCTGCCCCCAAACCTGCCTTCTGTAATGGCATGTTCACTTCCTAGCCTTTAGACTGTAAAAAATACCTTCTCATAAATAGTTATTCAGGAAATGTAGCCATTGAGCAATACTCTATTCCCTCTGTTATTAAGGAATTAGACATTGAAGCTGACTTAATTCCTACCAATTAATATTTTAGTAAAATTAATGGAGATGTCTCTAATATTATCATAGCATCATATGAATTTTACAAACAGAGACATAAATATACATCGGCTGAAAGAGGTGAGAAGGACTGGTGTGGACCAGTGCAAAAATGGAGTGTGTTCATTTCCTTTTGAAAGGGTGCTGCTGAATATATTTTTTTCTCCGAAAAGCTAAGAATTTTCATAATAAAATACAGTCTTTCTATTTGTTGATGTTGACAACTAACTGAGCTTTTAATGCTGCACGAGCCAAACAAAGCATATCTTGCAGAGTATTCACCCCACTGGCAGGGTTATCATTCTGAACATGCACCTTGGTGCCGAGCTGAATTACAGAATTGCTTTCGGAGGACTGCAAAGGTAGGAAGAACTAATCATGTCTAGCGGCTCCACTCTCCCTACCTCACTCCTCTTCCTTATATGCTTCTCAATATCTGTTGTAAACGGGAAGGCAAGTAAGGAAGCTTATTAAACAGTGGTCTTATTTGTATGAAAAGCTTCATTGAATAGACTGGGATTCTGCAAAGGCTGGCTTCGGAATTCTCAAGTGAAGGAAAGCACATGCCCTTAGTAATGGCTGTCTCCTTCTCCATTTAGAGAAGTGCGTTTACCTACGCCTGCATCTTCACCTTTGTACTAAACTTTACCCAAATCAAGGTCACCTTCCCTGCCTTCTCCTAGCCTTCCCTGCCCCCAACAACCAGAGAAATTTCTTCAAATATGCATTCGTCATAGTTCCTAGTTGCAAGCAAGATACTAAGTTCAGCACCCAAATCTGGTAAAATGTAATCATCAAATGAACAATACTAATAATTATACCCGCTCACTAGAATATGCATCCATGAGACTACACTGATATAAACAAATGGGAAAATAAAAATCTTCTTGCAAGAATGTCTACTAATAAATGTAGAGAGAATACTGGAATTAGATGATCAACATTTGGTAACCACCACAATAATAATTTAGCCAAAGGCTATCCATGGATCTAGAAATAATTAGTAAAAGATTGATGAGGAACTGGGTATGTATGTAGCTTCAAAGAACTTCCCCACAAAATACACAATATTTACAAAGGGAAAAGAGTGGCTTTCCATTGGAAAAACCTAGAAGTGACCAAACTGAACATCAAATTAATGGGGCAAATTGCAACCACGCACCATTTGACGGGTATAATGAGTAGTACATGGCCATCATACTGTGTTATCAGATGGTGACATTCTTGCCTAATATGCACCTCAAATTATGAGGAAATATCAGACAAACCCAAACTGGAAGACAGGCTAAAAAATGACTCATCTGTAAAGTTCCAAATTGTCAAATCAATATCATGACAGTCAAAGGGAAGACTGAGGAAATATTCCAGCTTGAAGGGGACAGAGGAGACATGACAACTCCATGTAATATGGGATCCTGGATTAGAGTCTTGTGCTATCAGTGACATATTGGAACGACTGAAGAAATCTGAATGGGGTACATGATTAGATGGTAGCAATCTGTCAGCATTAATGACCTGGATTTGATGGCTGTATGGTGGTTGTGCAGAATAATGTCCTCATTTGTAGGAACACACACTAAATTATTAGGAGCTGATGGACCTTCATGTCTGCCCCTTACTTTCCAATGATTTAGAGGGAAAACGTTCTTTGAACAAAGACTTTCAGCATGTTTGAAATTAATTCTAAATAAAAAGCAAGTATATTGATACTGCCCTACATTCTGTGAACAATGCAGCCAGCATACCTGGTAATAAAAATCCAGACAAGAACAATGTAGGATTGTTTCGACGTGGGGAATCAGACGCTTCTTAATTGACCAGCTGTGTCTCCTTCCACCTTCAAAATAAGCCTCATTTAGTAACTGTTTATGGACCGTGCCCTGTGCATCACTCACTGCTCCAGACATGAACCAACCAACCAGGTTCTTGCTTGCATGCAGTCTGCCTTCTGCTGGAGTGTTGAACTCTGAACACATTTCTATCGGAGAGAGACAGTGTGTGTGTGTGTGTGGGGGGGGGTTCTGTATGTGTTTTTCTGAGCACTATGAGTCTACTGAAGAAGCCACACATAATTGTAAATGAAAACTGAATGAAGAAAGGAAGCGTGCTTTCCCTCCTTCTCTACTTCTATTTCTTACTGTGTCGCCCACCTTCATATGCTGGTAATAGTAATCCAGTAATTCAACCACTAAATATAAAAGAAAGGGAAAAGTGACACCCCGGCACTTTCTTGACTTTTTAAAAATATAGATAAATCTTTGCTCATTTGGGGAGAGGGTGAAAGTCCTTAGGTAGGGAAGTTGCCATCCCAGAAAACTGTCTCTGTAGCCACTTTCCACAATGCCTACGAAAAAAATCAGATAAAGGTAAACATATTTAATTAGTTTTTCTTGCAGGCAAGGAGAGAATACAAAGCAAAGGAAATGGACCTTACGTGCAAATACTGTTTTTGGTGGAGATCAGGCATCGTGGGCAAGGTAACAGTATAGAAGTAGAAATTCCTTTGAGGAAAGCGATGACGGGTTCAGAGTGACACGTGACAGATGAAGCTGAAAGGCCCTGGGGTCTGTCTGGAGCTCCATGTACAAAGTCATGCAACTTATGATACTGCTGCGCATGTCGTGATATGTACTTTTTCACGTGGTTCCAGCCTTTTGTTTTGTTTTAAGGAATAAGATATTGCAGTCTTTACTCCTGGCATTTTAAGAAGGAAATTTCAAGACCACCATATGCAAAAAGGGCTCCAGGCTTCTTTTTGTTAGGTTTTAACCACCTGATTTTCATTGTTTTCCTGATTATACAAATAATACATGTTCATTGCTGAAAATTTAGAAAATGCAAAAACCTATTATAGAAAAAGGAAATACTCATCTATACTATCATTCTATCACTGTTAATATTTTAGTATATACTTATCTATCATATACAAATACAAAAATCATATACACAGATGTATCATATATGTGTGTATATAGTGTATATGTGTGTGTAATGTAAAATTCAATTCATAAAATTATGATCACACTCTTGTATTCACTGTTTAGCAATGCACTTTTTAAAATACAGAGTAGTTCACTGACTAGATATATCATAATTATTTCAACTAAGCTTTTATATTTTGGACAATTAAAATTATTTCAAAGTTTCTTATTGTAAATCACGTTGTAATGTAAAGACTAAAAAATGTGTACTTAGAGGGAAAAAAATGAGAAGTGAATTTTCATTTTTCTATGGTGAAATTTATGTAAGGCAAGCGTTTTTAGGAGTTTCAGGGAATAAAATGAGAAAAGGTGAAAACCATCATATGCCATAGATTTTTTAAAAAATTGCAGGAGCATGTTAAGACTTACTAGGTATGAATTAATATACAGAGGGTGCCAAAAAATGTACATACATTTTAACAAAGGAAAAAAACTGTATTAAAATTGTAATAATATATACCAATGACAAAAGATGAATACAAGTCACGTTTGACTTCTGCAATTACAAGAGGTGCTCAGAGTGGTTCCCATCAGCATCCAGACACTTCTGATGACGGCAAACTACTGCTTGAGCAACATTGACCAGGGTTCACTTGTGTACATTTGTTTTGGCACCCTAGTATTTAGGTGGAAAACAACTTGATTTTGTTGATCAGATCCATTTTAAAATGAAATAAATGCCAAATATTTCAATCACATTTAAATCTTAAGCAGTCTCCTTTCTTGACTTTTTAAAAATGCTTGGGTCTAATTTCACAGATATTTTAAAGACTTTCTTTTTTTAGGCAATTTTAGGTTTACAACAAATTGAAAGCGAGGCACAGTGATGTCCCACATACACCCTCTCCCATCATCAGCCTCACTCATCAGAATGGTGTATTTTGTACGAAGGAAGACCCTCTACTGACACATCATAATCACCCAATATCCAAGGCTGACATTAGGGTTCACGCTTGGTCTTGTACATTCTGAGTTAGGACAACTGTATAACGGCATGTGCCCATCATTATAATCTCACATAGATCATGTTCACTGCCTCCCGAATCCTCTGTGCTGAAAGATGCCTCTTCATCTTTCTGCCCGCCCCCACCCCTGGCAACCACTGTCACCCCTCTCCCCACCAATCCACAATGTTACTGGCGTAGGTTTTGCTCACTAGTCAAGGTCACTGGGCCCCGAGAGCACACCTGGGCCGGGCTCGATCTATCAGAGTCACCTCTCTGAGAATTTGGATCTAGGACCCAGATTCCATGCTTAGACCAGAGCATGGTTTGCTGAACAGAGAAGATCGACTGTTTTGCAGCAAGTGGAGAGCACACCCTTGGCCAGAGAGCAGTGGGGAGCAGACATGAGCCAAGGCCAGTGTCCCAGTGCCTGGAGCTAGTGCCTGCTTCTGTTATTCCACCTGTGGCCACCACGAGAAAGTGCTGAATCCTGCAAAGGATGCCCCCTTTTATTTAAGCTACTTCAGAGTTCTTAGCTATAAAAAAAACAAAAAAACACTAATAAAAAGAAATATGATGATTGCCACAGCAGAGACACCGAGGTTTGGAGGGCACATCCCTTGGACCCTGGCTAGTTAGTGGATTGAATTCAAGTGTCTAAGCCCAGGCCTGGGATTTGTACTGTTTTTTTATGTACATCCTGTCACCTCCTACTGTACTACCTTCTGTGAAGACTGACTACTTTAAGTAATAAAAGCAATTTTCCAAGTGGTATGCACAGCACTGACAGTCCTACACGCGCGCGCACACACACATGCACACATCACAGGTGAGCGAGAGAGCGTGCTGCTGTACCAAATGGGCATCCCCTACGTGACCACAGGGCAGCCCGGGCTCCCTGGGCATAACCGTCAGGTCCCAGGGTCTTTCTCACACACCCTTACCACCTTCCCTCGAGCCAGGCACATGACAGATGAGCTGCACTGGGCTTAACTGGGGCATAGAGAAGTCAGACGGCACACTGGCTGGTCCGGCCTCCAGCGCTCGGGCCACACACTGGCCACGCATGCCAGATGGGGTCGGACTGGTACCTTCTGGTATAGCACCAGCGTGCCCTTTCCCTGCCATCCCTTGAGGGAACTCCAAGACACAGGTGCCATCTTTAGGGGCAGGGCAGGAAGTGTGAATCAGTGGAGTAGACTGGATGCCACAGAGGAACTGGGCCGTTTCCCGTTAATCCCAGAACGTCTGATCCACCTTTATGCTGGAGCTTTCAATTTCCTGTATTTGCTAGAGACCCAGGTACCAAAATTGTTTTAATTTCCTCCTAACTTTGATGTGCAGAAAATAACAGTGCAGAAACAGTGACAAATAGCAACTGGAAGCCGGCTTCAGTGTTGGGAGTTCATTAAGGAGGTGGCGGGGACTTGGGGGAGCAGGAAAGCGTATAATCAGTTTAAACAGAAAAAGTCCAAATAAAGTAGCAGCATTTTTGCCATCTGGAAATGTACCATCTGTATCCCTTGATCTTCCTTTTATTTCTTTTTTCCTTTTCTCTTTTATTTTTAAACATTATTAAGACAACTCACATAGCATAAAATTCACCTGTTTAAAGTACACAAATCCATTGTTTTTAGTATGCTTAGAAAGCAATACAACTATCACTATCATCTAAATTTACAGCATTCTCATGACTCCCCAAAAGAAACCCCATTCTCATTAGGCGTCACTTTCCTTTCCTCTCACCTCCCTCCCCCACCTTTGGGCAACCCCTAATGGATTTTCTGTGTCTACAAATGGGCCTATTCTGGAGCTTTGATCTCAGTGGAGGCCTGTAATCCGGACTTTGTGTGAATGGCTTCTTTCCCTCAGCATGTCTGTGAAGTCATCTACAGCACAGCAACTGTCAGGATTTTAAGAGCAGCCAGCAACACAGATTTCCACGTGAACGCTGCATTGTGAAATGGTGGCCACTGACTTAAAAAACAGTGGAGTAAAAAAAATACAAGGCATGTGAGGGTCGGTTTGGTTTTCACGCAACTATTTTGCAAACTTTGGTTAGAGTACAGACACGATGGACAAACTCGGAACAACTACTGAAGTCAGAGACCACTTCCCGCCGTGTCCCCAGTGAGGAGAGAATGATGGGCCGGATGGTGAGAGGGGTCTGTTCTGAGGTAATAAGGATGCACATCATTCACAGAGAATTTTAAAATGATAATAAATGACTGAAAGTTGGTCTGCTGATCACCACGCCAAGAGTTTTAAACAATATTAGTGATAAAAATCATCTTTCCCCCAAGACATATTTTGTTTACGTTACTTCTCGTCCATGGCTCTCCCTGCCACTGGGTGTTAATAATGTGCAGACAGGTTCAGATTAGCACAGTGTCTTCACTCTTCCTTTTACAAGCACTGTTCTGTACATGGCACTGCATTTGGAGAACTCCCGGTTATAAATTGGGCCTGGACCCCGGCGACTCCATCATGTGCATCTTTTTCAAGAATAAACTCTTAAAGGTTTGCAGCCCTTCAAACTTACCTCGGGCAGAGCTGTGTCCTCAACCCCCACAGAACTACCTAGTTTTACATTTAAACAGTTGACGTGAAATAAACACGGATCACCCAGGGATTATAGAAAGAAAAAGCAAAGCATGGAATGCTTCAAGTCTGTCCTTTTATTTGACCACTTGGAGATTTTGTGCTTCAAGTGTTTAAAAACGTGCCGAATAAGCAGAAGCCATAATGTTATTATTTGTTACTGCAAAAGACAAATATGTAAGCACAGGTTTCCCCCCTTAAAAACGTACTGATGCAATTAAAACTATCACTATGTAACTGTTTTCCTTTGTCATAGTTATTTGATTTATTATACATATATTTATTTACTTATTTTGCATGTGCACGCTTATATATAGAAAACATAATAAAAAAATATTTCCCTGTCTGCATTACTTTTCTGTCATTTTTTGTTTCATTTCACAATCATTACTGAAAATGCTTTTGTCATACAGAGGAAGGGAGTGATAAAATTCAAGCCACCCCAAGTGTCAAATTTACTAGTTATGCCACTTAGCCCAGAGAGAAAGGAGGAGAGAGGAAGGTGGATGGATTACCAAAGAATTTCATAAGTAAAGAATGACACACCAATGGTAAATATATTCCTTCATTCATAAGACAAATAATTTTAAGAACTTACTGTGTGTTAGAGTTTTCCAGTTATCTCCTGCCGCTTAAGAAACTGCCCCAAAGTCAGGGATTTAGTGGTTTTGTTTTATAAAAGGGAAGCTCCTCCAGCGTGTGTATATGCTGAGAACTGTCCAGGGAAGGGATAAAAATCACACAGATGTAGGAGAAAGTGCTAACACTTGCCGGACGGAGGTCACTGCAGTAAAAGCAACAGTAAAAGTGACTGCGCCAGCGATGGAGTGTGTTCCAGACAGGAGACCACACAGCTACACTGCTCTCACCTCGCGGCACCTGGAGGACCTGGCGTGGGCCTCACGGTTGGCGACAGTTTCCCTCCGGACCTCCTCAGGCCCTGTCCCTCCACAGATGGCCCCCCAGGAACCAGTACTCCTGCTGCCATAGTGTATTACACATAATCAGGAGCCTGGGTGTCTCTGCGTAAAGGGCCTGCGTCCACGCCAGGACCTAAAAGGCCTCTGCCCAAGTCACCTTCCCTGAGGATGGACCACACTCCTGGGGCAGCTCTCTGAGGGGGAAGGAGAATGAAACTGTGAGAGAAGCGGTCTGGGCCTGAGCTAGGGCCACCAGGTATACTTGTCCTCCAGCCTTGCAAATGTTGGGGACAGCACCTGGGTGGGAGGGGGAGGGCGGGCTGCGGGGCCTGTTGGTTGGTAGGTGGCTGGCACTGGTGTGCAGACACTCTCTGGTTTTGCTATTTTACCAAGAAAATAAAAAGCGACATCAGCAGGCAAGTTCGGAGGGGAGGGCTTGCAGGTTTGAGAAGGACAAGGTCCACGGTGAAGGGGAGCGAATGGGCTGAGAAGTTGTAGGAGTCAGCGACACAGGCAACCCACTGGATGGTGGTAAGGATATATTTCGGGTCAGACCAGTGAGCAGACTGTGCTGAGGCGTGACATAGGTAAAATCTGACTCAGCCTATGATGCGGTTTTCTCTGATGACTGTGATGAAGACCAGAAAGTGGAGGACATTTCTGAAGGGAGATTTTAACACCGGACTTTGGGATCTCAGCGGGGTAAGGAAGGAAGTGAAGATCAAAAGCATTAAAAACTATTAACAGTGGTGGGCTCAATGGTTTGCAGGCCACGGTGGGCTGAAGGGTCGTTGGCAGAGCGGTGGTCCGTTTATCGGCAACAAGGAAGTCTAGAGGAGAACATGACTGGGAAAGCGGCGGCGAAGACAGTCCGAGGCCGTGGCGCTGAGCGGTCAGTGTGGTGGATGACTTCTTTACATGAATACTGAAACCACCAAGAATCATGAAATCACAGCTAAGCTAATGGAGTGAAAAAAGCATGGAGCAAAACAGGAGCTTAGGAAGCCCTCGTTTGAGTGAAACATGACAGATGTGCTACACATCTGTCTAAACATAGTCTATACACATCCTAATACACAGTCCACACACGTGCTTGTCTGCACATGTCTACACTACTTCTGGGAGGGGACGTGGAATCCTACCCTTCGTTGACTCTGATGATGGGATCTGGGGAACCAGAGGTTCAAGGGAAAGCATCGTCCTTTTTCTCAGAATATGACCTTTTGTATTGTCATGGTGTTTTATAATGTATCTGCATTATTTCTTAGCTCAAAAATGAAAGAAAACAGCTAGTTCATAAAAAAATAATGTTGACCTTAGCTGATCTTATTCAGCTGGGTTGGCTTTTCTTACTGCTCTCAGGAAGCACTCAGCCCTTTAAGTTGAGCCAAGTTTTGAAAATAAAACTCTCAGAGTCATCAAGACAATTAAGATGTATTTACACATCCCTGGGTTGGGGAAAATGGATTTTTCCTGCTGCTGGCAATGTGAACAACAAAAATCCTATGTGCTAACCAACTTACTTGAGAAAGCCTGTGTCTTGATCAAAACCAAACGATTACAATTTAACCACCCAATACCTTCTTGCTGATTTAATAATGAACATAATGCTCCCTCGACAGAACACAACCTTATTAAGCTGCACTGATGAAATGCAGGCCAGGCCCTCACAGAAAGTCTGCCAAAGGACTTGGGTTTGGAAAATATTTTCCCATTTCATGCTGTCTTCTCACACAAGAATGGCTCTAGGATGCGTGCCATTTTACTAATTGGGAAGAGCCAGCAGAAAGGCGAGGGGAGCCACCGGCCCACAGCAGGAGAATCAGGACGAAGAAGACGTTAGAAGTCACACTGTGACCACTCAGACAGGCCCTCACTGCTGGGGTCCATCCACGGCCAAAGTTAAGCTTTACTTAGAGCGATCCCTTTAAGAATTTCCAAGGCAATAATTATTTGTAGGTATTAGATCAAGTCTCCAAATGAAACCGGTCAAGGGCACGTCCCCATCTCATCTCCAGTACATCTTCTCTCAGAATTGTAGAAGCATGCTCACTCCTGTGGTGACCTTTTTCAGTTTGGAAAACGGAGTTTAGAGAAAGGGTAAGCAATCATTATACAAAGGAAGACAGTGATCCCCTGATGCCAGGTCACGTGACTGAACTGGCTCAAGTGTAAAGTAACGCACCCACTTCTCTGTCCCCCCTGTCATCATCCTAGTCCAAAGGAGGAGAGGCGACTCTTGCTGGAGAGCTCACACCTTGTCTAAGGGGGCAGCCACTATGTCTGCGGTCACACACTGCAGAGTGGCCACTCACATGGCTCCTGGTGCCAGACGGCCATCCAGCCTGCTTGCTGGGTCTTGGGCAAGTTCCCCCAGACAAGATAACCTATTCTCTTCCCAGCCGCCAGTGTGACTTTTAAGAATGTCAATCAAATAAAGTCTAACAGCCCACCCACTTCCACCTGCACTGGTTCCCTGTTGCTCCTGAAGTCAACTCCATGCTCTTGCCTATGGCCCTGCCTACCTCTCCACCCCATCCTCAGGCACTCTCCCGCCCTCACTGAACTGCAGCCGAGCCAGCCTGTCATACTGTGTCAGACTTGTTCCCACCTCCAGATTTTGCACACGTGGTTCCTTTTGTCTGGAATGCGCTTGCAAACACAATCACCATCTCTAGCTGGCAGATTCTCCCCTACCCTTCACTTGCTACTGAAAATGTCTTCCCAGATCCATATCCTCAGGCATGTCCCACGTTATTCTCCTTCGCAGAGCACGATGCTGGGACCTCGTAAGGTTCACCACGATGTGGGTGTTAATTCATTTGATGTCCACCCCATCACTAAAGCAGGAGCTCTGTGAAGCCACATGGAATTTCTATGTTGCTCACTCTTAATGCCAAAGATAGTGCTTGATCCATAGTAGGTGCTCAATAAGTCGCTGATGAACGTACGATGAACAAGGATGCACGGAGCACTTTCACTGTGCCAGGTATTGTGCCAACAGGGAAACAAAAATCAGGCACGTGTCCTGCTCACTCAGACTATAAAGAACTGGGAAGCAGAGATCACACTGGTATTTGTTCTAGACTATGTAGTTTCAAAAACTACTGAGGAGTCTGGCACTTCAATTCTATGAGCCAACACATGAAGCAGAGAAAATTAATCCAGGCCCACGAGTGATGCGCAAGCTGAAAAAGGAGAATTTCCACCCATGTGTGCCTCTGGCCTGGGGTGGCCAATACATGGCACATGTGCCAATTCTCTGTACCACTGCCATTGCCAGACCTAATTAATCGATGACAGCACTCTCTTTGCGGTGAATTCACTTCTGATTCCTATTCAAAACCGTCCAGGCAGCTCTACCAACTGATGATAGTTTTTCCACTGCCCTTTCTAGCCCTTAAAACCCCTGGAGAAAAGCCAGGGTGAGCACTGGCAATCGCTTAAAGTGAAATGTCACCCTCCACCCTGCTCTGAGGTTCCGGGTGGCACGCCTCAGAATGAACCGTTTGACAGTACACTGCAGCCACCATCAGGGCACCCATGTCCCAAGCCTGCCCCTGTCCTAAGCCACCCCAAATACTTTCTTCAAGTGGATTGGTCCCTCGGTCCATCTGCTGTCTCTCTTCAGTCTTTCTTGAGAATTTTGAGAAAGATGGACAAAATGTTCCCTAAATTTTATGTTAAAAATCGATTCTCATGTTTTTGTCGGACTCCGGAAGGCCAGGTCATAGGGCGATGACTCATCCCTTCATTTTCCACTCCAGGAAGGCAACCGCAACCTCGGCTTGCTGAGGATGCACACCAGTTCCTAAGGCGTCACGTTCTGAACTGCTTATTCATGACCCCAATTGTTCCCTAACACACATGTGTGCAACTCCGCCCAGTGTGCATCCTTCATTAAAGGATTTCAACGCCATTACCTGAAAATCCATAAGAAAATTAAGTCTGGACTCTGACTTCATGTGTTATTTTCGTGTTGGCACTTAAATTGCAAAGCCAGTGCGTTGAACCATAATCCACCTAACGTGTGTGGTTTTGCTTGTATGTGTATATGTAATACGTGTATGTATGTGTGTATAAGTGTGTATGCATGTAGGTGTGTATACTTATGTCTGTGTATATGTGTATGTGTGTTTGTGTATGTATGTGTCTGTGTGTGTGTGTGTGTGTGTGTGTGTGTGTGTGCGCACGCACGCGCGCGCTCTTTATCAGTAAACTCTAAGCTATAACTTCTGGAGTACTTTATAATGTACTCAAATAAATAAAAAGCTAAGTTAATATTTAATGGATTATTAAAAAGCTTTTATCCAGAGAAATCAGCATCTTTTCCCACTAAATCTGAAATATAATATTAAAATAAATTAAAGTGTTGACTATAAATAAGGATTTTTCAAAGGCTAGGTCATGGCTTCTATATTGTGAGCTGATATTATGATGCATCTGTAAAAATGTAAATTATATCATAATAATGGTAGCATACTTATTATGCTTAGTATGTGCTTATTGGTGCCATGTTAAACATTCATTTTTACATATATGAAATCATTTTATCTTTAGGACAATTAAGTTATAACCCCCATACTGTCCATGAATAGACTGAGGCTCAGGGAAGTTAAGTAACTTGCCCAAAGCCTCCCAGCAAGCAGGATTCACAGCCAGTAGACCCCTCTCCAAGGCCTCACAGTGTAAGATTTTGGCTCCAGAGTTCATGCTTTTGATCCCTATACTGTATTGCCTCCAGTATAGAAAACAACTCCTTTTTTTTAGTTGCACCCTCTAAGCACCATCACTCTGTTCACTCAGTCCTTTACTATTCCTTGTACCAACAAAGACCGACAGACTTTATGCATGCAAAAACTGAGCAGTTCCTTTGTCATTTTTCCCTCTGGAATCCTAAATTCTAGGGCTTTTGATAAGTACTGCTTCTAAAACTGCTCTGTCTGTTGGTTCCGTAGGTACCTTTTCATTAATGGGACACTCTCTGATGTCACAGGACATTTGACACATGGGCCAGGAATTCCCCAGGGCCAAGGCCCCCTCACTTCACCTTTTGTGGGTGGTAGTAACTCTATCATTTTCATGCATAAAGTCAGCTGAACTGAACAGAGAATTCCACCCAAAGGAAATGTACGTATATTATTGTTTCAGAAAATCAGAGTTGCCAACCAGGCAGGAGGCCACGTGCTCGGAAGAGGCGAGAAGCTCATCTTGCCAACAGCTGCCTGACCTGGTTCTTCACGGAACTGCCCTAAACGGGATAGGAGCCCTTTGCCGGGAAGTAAGAAGTAGCTGCTAATGCAGCTTAGGGTAAGAAAAATCTCAGTTATTTTGTAATATGAAGTCTTCTGTTCAGAAATTTCTAGACTCAATTCCTGCCAAGAGTAAAAATGAAATTCATTAAAAAATAAGAACATGGGGGAAATGTGGGATACGATGAAAAATACAGAAATAATAGGTGCTTAAGAAGGTTAGAGCAGACTGAAAATTAGAAATTAAAATAAATATGAGATAAAACCTGAAATATTTAAATCAAAAGATGTAAGAGGGTAAAAGCAACAGAGGAGAGTAAAATTAATCCTAGCGATAGAAACCCCCAAGTCTATGATTAGGATTTAGAGATTAAGATGGAATAAATCAATTATGTAGAAGGATATTTTAAGAGGCTCTGAGCTAAGAAGATAAAAAGATGAAACCATGGAAGTGATGTAAAATTGGGGTATTCTAAGACAAATGATTTAACAAGAAAGGTAAACTGAGTCAAGGATACACCAACCAACTCCTAGTATATCCGTAGGGCCATGGTTCTTATACTTGAGAGAACTTCAGAGTCACGTAAGAACCCAGCATGCTGGGCCCCACTCCCCCAGTTTCTATTTCAGTAGGTCTGGTCTGGAGCTTGAGAAACTGCGTTTCTATCAAAATTTAAGGTGACACTCACGCTGATGCTGATTCAGAGACCTCACGTTGAGACCCCCTGCCCTGGGGAGCCTCTAAAACTTTCCCGCATAAGCACATCTGCTATAGCATTTCCCATTAAGCAAAAAAGGATAAACAACTCTACCATCTACCATCCATTGAAAAGACACTGGACAAAACGAACATTGTGCTCCACTCGTCCAACAGAATTTCATGCACTGATGAGAATGAATGAAATGCAGCTACACACGACGACATAGATGAATCTCAGAAACAGTGTGTGCTGAATAAAACAAAGCAAGTCAGAGTGACTACATACTGAACAAAATGATTTTTAAGCTCAAAAACAAATAAAAGTTATTTAAGGATATGTGTATATACGGTAGAAATAATTTCTTTTTAAAGTGAGAGAGTAATAAATTTATAACTCGGAGAGAGAGGGGAGAATAGGAACGGGACAGGGTGCTGGTGAACTGACCCGCCTCCATTGATTGCATCACAGTGCTGAGTTTGGGCTGTGAATTCACAGGTCTTGTTCCATTATTATTCTTTGAAACTTATAAATTTTATATATATATATAAAATCTTCCAGATTAACATTTTAATCGTTTATAATATTTGCCTTCATTTATTTTATTTTTGAATAATACATTGCAGATACAGCTTAAGTCCCTATGTGCTGGATATGGAAGATACACAAATTGGGAGTGAATACAGAGTAGGGGTAAAGGGTCCTATTCGGGTGCCAGCATCCGGGGTTTAAATTCCAATTCTGCGACTCACTGACTGTGTGTCCTTAGGCAAGTGACTTAACCATCTGTGCCTCAGTTTGCTCATCTATTAAAATGGGGATAATGACAATACTAGTACTGGCCACCTAGGACTGCTGTTGAGGGTTAAACAAACTCGTTCATGTAAATCAGTTGGACTGTGCCCACCACACAATGAGCATGCTAGCTGCTCTTCCCATGGAGCCCACGTTACCTACATTTCCTACTAGCGTTAAGGCAAAATAGAAGCTTTCTGCAGATCTGGTTTACAAATGTTCACCTGACTTCATATATCTGACCTTTATGTGTCTTACCGCCAAATGTGAATTAAAGTTAGGACTTATACAAAATGTATCATTTAACAAAATATGTCACAGTACGGCAAACAAAATATATCAAACCATAAATAGTGGGAAACTTTGAATAAATCCATGGCAGCAAACCTCAAACTTAATGTCGAAATGGCTACAAAATACTCTCACTCCATAAAACCCTGAGACGCTGGTAAAAGATTAATTGTAAAGATACTTGTTTAGTTTTATGTAAAGTTTTAAATTTGACACTTGGTAACAAATCAAGGAAGTAAATAAAGGTTAAAAAAAAGTTTAAATATCTTACTGATAAATTAGAAAAATAAGCCTGCAATTATCATCTATCCCAACAGCACAGTTTATTATATTCAGAGAGACAAATGCATTTAACATGCTGACGAGTTCAATTTCCCTATAGCTTTATTACCCAAATTACTTGGAACCTGAGAAAATGTCAAGTGTCAACTCCTTTAAAAGGGTAGGCACTGTGTTTAAGCAAATTTATAAGTCTTAGGAGGGAGCTCTGGTGGTTTCTGATTGGTTCTCTAGGAAAACAATTGTTTTCAGACTTGTCATTTTCAAGAACTTCACTCTTTTATTCATTTCCTATCTTTTCAAAGATTAATTTGCTTAACTGATCAGATTGTTGAAACTGGCTGATAAATATTTCAACAACTTAGGAAAAAATATTATATATAATTTAACTGGGGATTTAGTGTCTATTTTGGGATTATCCAATTCTTATTAAGAAAAATCTTCATATACTAGAATATACATTAGAAAATGCATATGAACTATAAAATATTGTGAGACTAAAACCTGAAACACAGCATTTATCCAATAAGCAGTTCTTCAATATACCGAGGGTGTCAAAAAATGTATACAAGTGGACACTTTGGTCAATGTTGCTCGAGCAATAGTTTGCCGTAATCAGAAGTGTCTGGACGCTGATGGTACCCACTTTCAGCACCTCTTGTAATTGCAGAAGTCAAACGTGACTTGTATTCATCTTTTGTTATTGGCATATATTGAGTATTACAATTTTAATACAGTTTTCCTTTCTTAAAATGTGCATAAATTTTTTGGCACCCTCTGGATAATTGTTGTATCTTACATTGGTAGTCATAGTCATCTTCAGAAGAAGGAATAATTTCTATGATGCTAATGGCTGGCATACTACGGCACAGACCAATAAACTGGCCTAGATCAGAGACATCAAGTGTATGACAAAGGTATCATCTGAACCCTAAATGTCTGAAGCCAGCATCTGTTTTCTTAACTGACCTGAGGTATGTTTGTATCAAGCACACTTCTGCAAAGCTTGTACACTAACATGGGTGACATTTGATTAGAACATCACCATGCTTGCCCATAACAGGATAGTAGACATCTATACTTAACACACTTCTGTCAAAAATGGTCACTGATCCTTTAGAAACAGCTTAATACAGAACACAGTGAATACTGTGGGTTAGCACTTCTAGTGTGATGCGTTATCTTTGACTGAAGCTTCTAGTCCTGTCTATGAACCGTACACATACTTCACTGATAAGTTCAAAAGTCATAAATATGGCAGTTTAACTATAATTTATCTAATTAATTCTCTTCAAACAATTAACATCATTAAAAATACCAAATCCCTCAGCGATCTAAACTTTTGATTAAATTTTAATCTCTAAAACAAAAGTGACAAAGCAAAATAAGTGCCTGTAAAAGTGATGGGAATATAGTAAGTCTTACACAGATGTGTGTGTGTCTGTGTGTGTGGAGAGATAGAGAGATAGAGAGACAGAGAGAGAGAGAGAAAGAGAGACAGACAGACAGAGAGACAGAGAGAGAGAGAGAGAGGGAGAGAGAGAGAGAATGAGACTGAAAGAAGTAAGAAGCACTGTGAAAGAATCAATCTTCAGGCACATCAAATGTGGAGGGATTGAAAAGACTAATAAAATGTCTTTCTTATCATTGTACTTTATGTCACTAGAGGAAAAAAATAAGAATAAAATGACTAGATGTTAGCAACTGATACTGTTTTTCTCTAATTCTTTGTGTAAATCCTAGTAAATTTTTACTAAATGAAAATTTGTTAAGCAGTCAAAGGTGATGACATACTATAGTCTATGTCACCACCAGTTCCCTTATTCTACTATAAATTTATATGCAGTTACATATGGAATAGGTGCAGTATGACATGTTTACACTACATCTGATGCATCCTGAAAAGGGTTGGGAGATATGCATGTGGGAGTAAGTAGGTTCCAAACTGCTGAAACTGATTATTCTTGCACCCCAATTGCCCCAAAAAGGTACACATCTCTATCTCTTTGTTATGTAGAAATATGTAAGATATCTTAACATATTCCCCAGAATTAATAACCACAGAGATTCTCAAAATATCAAAACCCTAATTTATTTATAGGTTATTTTTCTAGAGGAAATATGCTCTATGGGCTCCTGAGGTGAATGGAATAAAAACAAGAGCCAAAAGCTATTACATAGTTGGCACTGCATTCATTATTTTAACCAAAATATGAATGTCTGCTCACTATGCTGGGAGAGGAATTAAATGAAACATTTTGCATTGCAAGTGCTCCCCAAAGCTTGGCCCTGAGCAATCCTTTCAATATGGGAAGTCCCTGAAAAAAAATCTTCAAGTTACTCATGTATGTATTTAATTATCTCTGGGGAGGTCAAAATATTCATGAACCTCGCCATGCACTAAAATGTGTGTATGTGTGATTAAGAAAACAAACTCATACACAGCTGGTGGGAATGCAGATTGGTGCAGCCGCTATGGAAAACAGTATGGAGGTTCCTCAAAAGATTAAGAATAAAATTACCTTATGACTCAGCAATCCTTCTTCTGGGTGTCTACCCCAAAAATCTGAAAACATTTATCCATAAAGATACATGTACTCCAATGTTCATTGCAGCTTTATTTACAGTGGGCAAGACATGGAAACAACGGAAGTGGCTTTCGATAGATGACTGGATAAAAAAGATGTGGTATATACTGGAATGGAATATTACTCAGCCATAAGGAAAGATGAAATACTGCCATTTGCAACAACATGGATGGGCCTTGAGATTATCATGCTAAGTGACATAACTCAGAGAAAAAATAGAGAACCATATGATTTTACTCATATGTGGGATATAAAACTGAAAGCAACACATGAAGAAGACAAAAACCATAGACACAGACAACAGTTTAGTGGTTACCACAGGGAAAGGGAGGATGGGGGATGGTAGAAGAGGGTAAAGGGGGTCAAATATCTGCTGATGGAAGGAGAACTGACTCTGGGTGGTGAACACACAATATACAGATGATGTATTATATAGAATTGTACACTTGAAACCTATATAATTGTATTAACCAATGTCACCCAATAAATTTAATAAAAAACAAAAAACTAAATGCTGGTCTTTCCCCCGGTACAAGCAATCTGTAAATTTACTAATTTATGCATCTAACTTTAAAAATCTACGTGTAAATAATGCTTAAATATCCAAACTTATTTGGCAGTATTACACAGTGGGCAACAGTGTAAGGTCTTCCTGTGTCTGCAGCCACGTTCTACCACTTGAAATCATTGTGTGAATGTGGGGAAGTTACTTAGCCTCTTAATTTTCAACCCTGTAATGTGAGATGACATCCTTACATGTATTAACTTGAGTTCATACATGTAAAGAGCTTACAAAAATATCTTGTAAGGAGAAGACAATAACTGTTTTTATTTTCTCTTGATAGAGATAATGAGTTTTCAGTAATGCAGAAAAACATTATTAAATAAAATGACTTATCATAAGATTGACTATTTGGGGAACTCTGATGGCCTATGCAAATTGTTTCCCTTTAAAATTATCCATTTGCTGTAAAGTGTATTAGTCTGCAGTACAGTGATAATGCTGCATAACATAGAATACCAAACCACTGGGAGCTACAATGAACCTGTATCTCTTCCTCATACGTGGGATGCGTGTGCTGTGATTGCCCTGCTCCAGGCTTGAGTTGGAAGTCTGGGTTGTTCACATGTCCTCTCATTCCAGAACTCAAGCTGAAAAAGCCAGGACCTCACAAGGAGTAGAAATCATGGTGGCTCTCAAAGCCTCTGCCAGAAGTTTTCACACTGTGATTATGCCCACGTTCCACTGGACAAAGCATTCACCTGTGCAAACCCAAAGTCCACAGAGCAAGGAAGAGTAATGAAAGAACAAGGGACTTTTTGAAAACAACACAACCTACTACAACAATCCATTGTGTACTCCACGATTTCAAAAAATGAGACACACCTATCTGTACTCAAGGCTTTTTCCTTTCCACAGTTGAACCACCAGCTTCCAGGGTCTACGCTGTCATGAAGAACGTGCATATTCAGAGGTTCCCCTCATCCCAATCTGGCTGTTCTGCCCACAGGATGTGAGAACTTGGACCAAGTCACTGATCCATCAAAACCCCCAGCCCCTCATCTGTAAAATGGAGACAACAGTAACCAGCTCTTTGCAGGGCTGTTGGGAAGATTAACACTTAGAAAACGCATGGGAAGCCTTCAGCACGTGACCTGGATGCATAACAGAAACGTCCTGTCTTATGGTTATAGCTTATTACAGCCCAAGGCTACAAAGCATGATCAGTTAGGGGAAAGGCACATCAGGCGGAGTCTGGAGGGTACCAGGTGTGAGCTTCTAGGCATCTTCCTCCAGTGCAGCTGCACTAGACATATGAATCGCCCAGGAATGGCTATAACAACACACGGGAAGCATTTTCTGCTGAGGAACGCTGTGTAAGCCTGTTCGTCCAGGGTGTTTATGGGAGTCTGTCTTGTAGGAACAGAGCCTCCATGACCAACCTCAGTTAGCATAATTCCAAACCCTCCGAAAGGAAGTACACGTTGACCATACACCACGTGGTTTGCACAGCCTATCTGGACAGGCTGGTACAGTGGGGTTCAAAGCTTCAGACCAACGGGACAGTCTCATTAGTAGCACAGGAAACATTCCAAGAGCTCAGTTTCCAGTTGCTCACTGCCAGCAGCTATGGTCCCTTCATCTCTCATCATAAACGTCTTGATTTGCAGTTGGGCACAGAGCCCACTAAAATACAGACTTAAACTCATGTGACTAAGTCCTGACCAATATACCACCAGTGGAAATGTTGTGCATTACTTTATACAAATGTCTTTAAAGATACGTGAGGTTTCAGAGTGTAGGCTTCTGGCAGCAAGTGTGCAAATGTGACGACTAGAACTCAGCCAGCCACCTGGGACTGAGTTGGAAAGCAGTGCTGAGGATGGGGACGCCACAGGTACGAAGAGCCTCGTGCCTGAGGTGAGTGTGATGGTTCATTTCAGGTGTCAGCTTGACTGGGCTAAGAGCTGCCCAGAGAGCTGGTGAGACACGATTTCCGGGTGTGTCTGTAGGAGGCTGGCACTTGAAACGCAGACTGAGTCAAGATCACGCTCACCTGTGTGGCGGGGCCTCAGCCAATCCACTGAGGGTGAATGCACTTGGTCTGTTTGAGCTGAGACAACCATCTCCTCCTGCCCTGGGATCAGTGCTCCTGGTTCTCTGGCTTCACTGGGACTTACACTGTCAGCCTCTGCCCTCCCCTCCCCCACAGGCTTTCAGACCAGGACTGAATTACACCCCGCTTTCCTGGTTCTGCAGCTGCGATGGCGGACAGTGCACTTCTCAGCCTCCATAGTTGCTCAAGCCAATCCTTAGGCCAATTGTGTAGAGAAAATATCTCTGACTAGTCCTGTTTTTCTAGAGAACCGCCACTAACGCAGTGACAGAATACCCACCAGCCTTGCCTTACTATCTTGAGGTGTCTTTTAGAGGAAACAAATATGTATCCTGTTTAATCCATGGTAGTGTTTATTTTTCACTTTTGGCTGCGCGGGGAGAGAATCTGCTTGGAGCGTGTGAGCTTTCTCCTAACGGTACAGAACTCAGCTAATATTTGTAGACTGATGAATTGCCTATTTTCCCAGAAGCCTCAGGAACCCCACCGGAACACAATGCGCTCAATACAATGCCCGGGGCACCGGCTTCTAGCCTCCACACACAATCATGATCTCCAGGCCAGAAAACAAGGGGAGAATGTGTGGATTTGCAATACAAGCTAATCATTCATTCTCAAAATAGAATTGCAGACGAGCCCATTCTTTCCATAATGTTGTTTTATGGCGCCTTTTGATGAGTGTCATTATTTCCTCCCAGCGCCCACATTTGTCTCAAATGTTGAAATCACCGATTCCTCTAAGGCATTTGTGTTCCCTCTTCTATAGATCCGTCCTCCCATTCCACCCCGCCTCACCCACAATGAAACAGACATAAATCAGCATGTAGAGATGCATCAGGGAGGCCATCCGTTTCTGCGACAAGGAGCGGGGCTTTCTCTTTCACTCGGGGAAGCAGGATGTGTGTATGTGCTGTGCTGCTGTTAGCTTTAACACCCTGCTTCTTTTCTGGGGCAATTTCTTTGAGAATCCACATGAGCAATGTGAAAGTTGAATGTATTTGCGATGAGAGCAGATGTGAATATGGCTTTTCTTGTTAGCTCTTCTCTGAGAATCAGAAACCTATTTGAATACACATTCAATGCATTGTAAATGGGCATCGATTTCTACTCCCCATTGGAAGGACTCTAACCCCTCTGATAGAATGCCACCACTATTTCCAATCTATTCCTCACGGAAGCCGCCCGTAACTTGACTGATGTATAAAAGCCTTCATGGCCTTTATGGCTGAAGACTATGAATAGATACAAGGTCTTGGGTAAGTGGAGGGGGTTAGGGGTGTTTCTCCCTGCACTGCTTTCTCCCGCAGATAGAAACGTGGCTTACACCTCCCCTTTTCTAGGCCTATGTTCAATGCCCACCTTCTCAGTGAGGTCTCCCCTGCCCATTTTATTTAAACTTGTAATAACCATCTAATACTCCCAATTCCCCTCACCTTTTTGTTTGTCATATGTAGCACTTTCATATATATAATGGTATATACATATATATATATGTAATTTATATGAATAATTTTTACTACCTGTCTTTTCTTCCCACTAAAAGGTAAACTCTATGAGAACAGGGATTTTTTTCCTCCAATAATATAGTCTCTAAAACAGAGTCTGACACATGCTAGGAGCTCAGTATATTTGCTGAATGAAGAGAATAAAAATGTATTTCCTAATTGTGTTTCTGTAGGACTAATTGCAGGAAATATTTGTAAGATCTAGAGGATACATTTTAATCCTCATTATATTTAGAGCCTGGCATGTAAAAGAAAAACTTTTAATTTAAAAAATGTTTAATTAAAAAGAATCTTAGGGCCGGCCGAGTGGCGCGATGGTTAAGAACTCGCTTGGGATGCCAGAGGGCCCCGGTTCGGATCCCACATATGAGGGCCAGTGATACTGCCCTCTACAGCTAAGATGCTGAACAACAGCTCAACCTGGAGCTGAGTTGCCATGAGTCGCCGGCGATGGCGTAGGCTGCAGCTCCTGTGGCAGTGGGTTGCCATGGGCTACCGTATGTAG
>NW_017732683.1:92635-129199 GCF_001890085.2 Hipposideros armiger | reverse complement strand
CTGTTCCCCTTTCCCCAATTCCCCAGCACTGTTCCCATCCCCCCAATTCCCCAATAAAAAATCTTTAAAAAAAAAAAAAAAAAAGAATCTTAGCGATTTTGCACTGACAACCTTTGGAGAACAATGCCAGTTGCCTAACCAGCTTCTGCGGTCTCCTTCTTTCCTCCAAAGGCTCTACCATGTTTTATCCATATGTTGACACCTGTCGTAGACAATATTTTAAAGATGATCCCCCAAGATTCCCATTTCATGGTTATTGAATCAAATACCAATTGAGGTACTGCTCTGAGGGAGTTTGCAGATGGAACTCATGAATTTACATAGGGAGGTTATCCTGGGTCATCCGGTTAGGCCCAATGTAATCAGCACCATCAGGCAAAGAGAAAAGATCGAAGGAGAGGATTGAAGAGACCAAGAGATGTGCTGGAAGAGAGGGCAAAGGGATTCCCACAGCGACAAGGACGACACCTGTCACTGCCGGCATGGCTTTGAAGATGAAGAAAGAGAACCATCACCCAAGGAATGCAGGTGGCTTCTAGAAGCTGATAACTCCTAGCTGACAGCCAGCAAGGAACCGGGGCCTCAGTCTTATAACTGCTTAGCACTGAATTTTGTCAACCACGTGAGCGAGACCGGAAGTAGATTCATTCCAGGGCCTCCAGACAACCCCAGACCTGCCTACAGCTTGATTCTGGCCTGTGAGATTGGCCCAAAGTGTCTCGGGGAACCAGCTGAGTCACACAGCCCAGACACCTGACTTGCAGGCTTGTGAGATTTTAAATGTTATTTTAAGGTGTTAAATGTACAGTCATTGTTACGGCAGCAACAGAAAACTAACACAACACCCCCTCCCTACAAAGAGTCAGATGCTTCGATCCAGCCCCTTTGAACGTTGTGAGGGTTGGTTTAATTGGAATTACAAGAATTCCAACTCTTCCTTCCACAATGATTAGTTCCAGAACCCAGGCCTAACCAGTCACCACGCGTCCTTCCCCAGACCACAGGGATTGGACGGGGAGAAGCATTCGCCCTCACACGGGCCAATAACATGTGAAAAGAGATTTGCTAAATGGGTTCTAAAAACAAAGCTTCTAGAAAAGTCATTTCTCTTCAGCATGATGAGTCTACGTGGATATGAACCCCAGAAATGCTTGGGCCATTTTGGCCCATGGGAGAATCCAGGCTGAGGGGGGAACAGTAGAGAGGAAAGCACAGCTGAGTGAACACCAGAAAAGCAGAGCAGGTGCACTGGAATAAGTCAATCTGTAGGCCGTCCCATTAAATCCAGTGTGAGTCACAGGATGTCGAAAACAAAATCACACAAGGGGCCAACTAGCCAATTTAAGTTTGTTATACAAACAACTAAACCATATCTGATAGGAACATTTCCTATTATTTTCACATTTGTTATCAAGTTTCATAAGAAGAAGAACAACTATGTCTATCAGAAGCAAGTCAGGGCTGGCCAAGTGGCTCAGTTGGTTAAGAGCTCGCACAAGAGTGTGAGCTCTGAGCAACAGGGTCACCGGTTCAATTCCCAGCCCTAGTTGAGCTGCTGCTGAGTTGCCAACAGGTGGCAGGATGGCTCAGCTAAAAAAAAGAAAAGAAAAAAAAAGACACAGATTAGCAGAATGGATTAAAAAAAAATGAACATGATCCAACTATATGCTGTCTACAAGAGACTCACTTTAGATCCAAAAACACAAATACTTTAAGTGAATATATGGGAAAAGATATGCCACGTAAACAATAATCAAAAGAGACCAGGATAGATATATTAATATTGGACAAAATAGAATTTAAATAAAAAAGTTATAAAAGAAGGGTGTTACATATTAATAAAAGGTTCAATACATCAAGAAGATATATTAATTATAAACATGTATGCACCTTATAACAGACCATCCAAATATATGGTGGAAAAAAATGACAGAATTGAAGAGAGAAATAGACATTTCCACAAAAACGGCTAGAGACTTCAATACCCTCCTGTCCATAATGGGTAGAAAAACCACACAGAAGATAAGGAAGTAGAAGGCTTCACCATCACAATAAACCAACTAGATCTAACAGAGATAACAGGTCACCCCACCCAACAACAGCAGAGTGCACGCTCTTCTCACGTGCACATGGAGCATTCTTCAGATAGACTGTATGCCAGGCCACAAAATAAGTCTTAACAGACTTTACAAGGTAGATATCCCATAGAGTATCTTCTTGAACCACAGTGGGATGAAGATAGAAATCAGCAACAAGGAAAACTGGAAAGTCTGTGAAAATTAAACAACATACTTTGTAAACAATTCATGGTTCAAAGAAGAAATTGGAAGGGAAATTAGAAAATTCTTAGAGAAAAATGAAAATGAAACACAACCTACCAAAACATGAGTCACAGTGAAAGCAGTGCTAAGGGGGAAATTTAGAGCAATTAATGCTTCCATCAAAAAAATTAAAAAACAAGAAAGATCTGAAACAACCTATCTTTACAACATAAGGTAGAACATAGAAAAAGAACGAACTAAACCCAAAGCTCTTCTCAGACAAATCCTTCCGATTCATTCTGAGCAGATAATTCTTATACTTGAATAGTCACTATCATTATCATCACCATATTTTATCCAACCCCTGGCCAACCCTGAACAGTAGTTTCATCAAAGGCACATTAGAAATAAAGTTTCAAACTACTGAAAATGCAAGACACTAAGGCAACTGTCCACACTCCCTGAGCATCTGAGTCACCAGTTGAGGGGAGGAGCAGAATTGTTATTTTCAGCATTTCCCATCTGGTTCCAATGAAGTGGGGGCCTCATATACTATTGATGGAGGTACACAATGGTGCAGTCGCTCTGTAGGCTTGTTAAACAATAGGTATTAGAGTGAGATTTCCATGTACCCTCTGATCCAACAATGTCACTTTCAGAAATTCTTTCCTAAGGAAATAAAATGGCAGTGCACAGAGATGCACATGTAAGAATTGTCATTGTACTACTGTGTAAAAGAGAAAAAAACGCCATCAATAAGTCGTTGGTTTAAATAATTGCTTTAAATGACAGTAATGCCTGGAATGCCTGGTATGCGGTCAGTAATATGGGCCCACTATCATAGAAATGGAAACATGAAGTGGATGTATTATAAAAAACGAATTTAATAGGACATATAAAATATATATTGTCATTAAATCTACATATATAGATATATATGTTGTATATATGTGTGTATATATAATTATACATACACACATTATATATTATATATACATATACACACGAGCGTTCATCTAAATGCAGCAAGATTTGAAAGTACAGTACTTGCGTCAGGTGATAGTATGCCCAGAAACTGTTTTTCTCTCTATTTGTCAGGATTGACTAAATCTTCTATAAAATGCACGCATACATATTTTAATCAGAAAAAGTGTGATTTTTTTTGTTTATTTCAAAGGAAAAAAACAGTGGATAAAAAGAAATTCGAAGTTAAAAAAGATAATATAGTTTTATAGCACTTCTCTGCTAAAGGCACAGTTTTAGAAGTACTTTTCTTAAATCAAAAAACGTGGTTTATTAGGCAAATAGGTTGCAGCTCTCATGTGCTCTGCATCAAGTTCTCTCGGGGAAATAATCACATGGCAACAAGACCTCAGGCCGCCAGGACTGGGGGCATCATCCCCACGCTCTTGTTGGGCATTTCCATGGAGCTGGTTTTAAAGAGCAAATTGGCACGGCCACACTTTCAATGTAAACTTCAGGGTAACAATGGCAAGAAAACTATCAGTCTTGAATATCACACTAGAGAGACTCTACCTATATCTGAGCTAAGCCACTGCTTTATTTGTAGAGGTACAGCTAAAAATCCACTTTGGGATTGGCTTTGAATCTATGTAAACGCACCATAGTCAACGGGGGGGCGAACCACATCCCGTGCGGAAACGACTGACCACAGTGACATATCTGAAACCTGCAGGGGCGTCCTTATAAGCCACTTCAAGTTCATTTAGTCTTCTTCATCCTGTCTCCCCTCACTCCTCCTGCCTCTCACATCACGTCTTCACTTCCTTTACCTCTCCTCTCTCTTTAACCAATCCAGTGGGTGCCTGCATTTCAAACACTAATATGAGAAAGAAATTTCTTCAGCTGTCATGTACCTCAGACAGCTTGGCAGTTGCTTTTGGAGCAAAAGCTGAATTTCCCCCCCAGCCGATATGCATTTCCTCCGTAACGTGCCTGGTCGGGAACCCGGGGAAACTGACAGCGCTCAGAGCAGCCTCTCTTCTGCAGAGACTCCTCTAACTCTAACATGGTTTGATTTCCTGCCAGCCTCACTCTGTGTACTGTGTCCCATGTGTGTTTTCCTTAGTCTAAAACCTTCCACGTTGAGCTGCAGATGACATTTCTTTTGACACGGTGTGACAGACTCTCATCGTTACACATAGCTCTGCATCATGCGTGGGGCCCCCTGGGAAACTGGAGGGAGCTGGTGTCGACCTCAGGCCCCCTTTTGCCTTTTCAGTTTCCACTGCCTCTTTATTACCAGTGATGCGGAGCATTTAAGGAGCCAGATGTGCCCCTGCCCAGGCCCACTGTCTCGGCTTTAATACAGAAGTAGTTTGCATACCTGTGGGATTGCCTGCTCCCCAGACAACAAAGTGCGAGCTAAGTAGTATGAGAGTCAGTTTGTTACTTAATATGTCTTGAGGTTGTAGACATGCGTTCCACAACTCCACTGTGAAGGGCGATGATTGTTCTTCAGTGGTCATTTCCTGGGCTCTCCTGACCCCATCCCCTCCTCTCTGCAGCTCCTTTCATACTGCCTGAGACATCTTACAAGAGGTCAGGAAGTTAGTTTCAGGCTTAAATCACTCCAGTGTGTAAACTCTCAGTATCTCCAGGAAAAAACCGGGACTGATATTCCCTGCGTCTGCCTGTCCTGTGTTGAGTCACAGAACCACCCCTGAGCTGGTCCGTGTGAACTGCGATGGCCCATGCCAGCTGTGGAGAGATGGATGCTGGTCAGGCACCAGCACGTGTGCTTACTGAGTGAATAAAAGTAAATGAATGATTGTCTAGTGAACAGCTATCCAAAATGCACATTACTGGTTTGAGGAAAAAGGAAAACACCAACATGACCCTTGAATTGACTGGAAGGAGAATGTCTCTGTTAGAAATAGGAAGTGATTGTTTGTCTGGGAGAAAGGGAAAGGGTCCCAGGAATCAGTTTGGGCACCAAGAGGGCCAAGGAGCAGGCCTCAAACGGCCTGAATTTGCCTCTGGCTCCGTTTGCTCGCACGATCACAGCCATTCTGGGGCTCAGTTTCTACATGTGTAGTGTGGTCACATGTGAAATAATAATGGTTCATTGATGGGTGTCTAGGGGACCACATGAGGTAACGCAATTAAAAGACTAACTGAAGTCCCTGGTACATGCTAACTTCTCAATAAATGGCAGCAGTGATGACTATTATTTGTGAGAAATAAAGAAATTAGATAGTTCTTTAGGGTAAAAGGAATCGCATCACCCACCAATAAAAACTCAGGGTGTGTTCAGTTGCCTGGATCATTTACTGGTTTATTTATTTCAAGACTGTCCCCCTAACTAAACTAGGAGCTCCATGGGGTGGGCACAAATCACTATAGTTAACCATTTACACCCGGGCCCTTGCCAAATGTCTGTCACAAAGTAGACCCTCAATGACTATTTGATGAATGAATATTTGTGTATAAAAGTAAGGGAGCCAGGCGCAACAGTTCTGCTGACCAGTCATGTAAACCAGAGAAAAACTGGAAATAAAGCTGCAATCCCTCAGGAAGCCATAAAAAGTAGGCTTACCATGAACTCAGTCACTACAAACTCGTTGGGAATACCTCCTGAGATTAAGAATTATACAGAAAATGGGTCATTTTCAGTTTTATCAATAAAAACTTCTATGTTTATTAAGTATATAGTTATATATCCTTTAGAAATATAAATTTATGAGTGCTAGGAGGGGAGAAGAAACATTGCAGCCCAGGAACAGTCCACAAAAGGAATTACTTGCAGAAATTCCTGAAAGAAAACACAGATGAAAACATTGCGATTGCACCTGTACATCCTCATGCTGCCTCTTCAATTTAACAGGGAAGTGAAAGAAATCACTTTTTAAGTCATCAATTTGTGGGTGGGGAAGGCAAAGTGAAGACTTATGTAAAAAACAAGAAAAAATAAATGAAATTTACAGAAGCAAAGGATAAAGAAAAGTCATTTAGGAGTGCACACACAAATTCACTTTCTTGGGGACTTGAGGGGAGGATTACTCATTTTGGGGACAAAAGGTAACAAAATTAACTTTGGGATAACAATAAAAGAGAAGACAAATTCACCATTGCTGAAGAGAAAAAGCAAGTTTCCAACACACAGAAAGAAAACAGCAAATATTAAGAAAGGAACCAGTATTTCATTTTAGGGAAAAACACAGAAATGGCATTTTCAGAAGAACCTATGATTTGGGGGGAAAAAAAATTGGTCTAAGATTATGCTTTATTATACAATGGATACTCGACAAAATGCCCAAAATGGGCATTTCTCAGAAAATCCCAATATGACAACTAAGGCATATCTTCACTTCTAATCAGAATGCAAAAGAAAAACGTTAAAACTTCAGAGTGGTCACCCCGCTCCTTTGAACATTCATGCAGATAGTTTGTATTTCAGATCCACCAGCTTTCTAAGAACCCAGTGTCTGCCCTCTGCAATTGGTTGCATCAGTACTAACTAAACCCAAATGTTGAAAACCTTATTTTCAGCACACATTAGATAATAACCTTGAATTACAGAGATACTGGGTTAGATATTAAGAATCAAAGGGGAAAGGCAATACAATATTTTACTTACATTCAAATCTCAATTAAATTTAGCTTCCTCAGTTTCAGAGCACAAAACTTATATTGGGCCAATAAGCACGCCCCATCACGCCCACCCCAACCCATGATATCTGTCACGTTGTAATTAGCTACTATTTAAACGTGTTGCTATTCTATCTCCAAACCTTCCACCCTCAGCCCTCTCACCCTCCCCAACTGTGCTTCTAATGTGTCTGCTTTCTGATTATACTGAAAGCTCTCCGGGCACACACACAACTGACTACACCACAGCACTCACACAGGACCTTGAGTGATGACATAAATGACAGCCTAACAATGTGAAATGTTGATTTGATGTTTTGATCCTTAAAACAAAATCTCTGAAGGGATGCTCATAGATTTAAAATATCTTATGAGGGAAATATATGACACATTACTGATGAGAGGTAAAAGGGAAAAATAAAACTCTAAGAGGTGAGGAAAAAAAAGTCATCTCCAACTTCTCGGAAAACATCATTTGAAGTTGTCTGTGAAAACTATTAAGGACTTTAGCAGAACTTATTTAAAGGAGTGACTTTTTTCTTAAGTAATCAGAAATTAGTCACAAGCTCTCACAATTCCCTGCAGGAAAATGGACCCAGCGTACTTTTTCAAAGAAGAAACAATTTTTTCCTATTCTTACAGCAGTTACCTTGCTCCCGCAAATAGGTAGGTGGGAAAAACACTCAAATGTGTTTTTGAAAACTGACTTCCCAAAGGAATGGTGACTATTTTAAGTGAAACTGTTTTAGTTGTCATTACTCAATTCTGAAAAAAAGAATTTAAGCTTACCATTTCAACACATTTTTAAATTGATGTATGTTCCCCTAAGAATACCGTTAAAGCTACAGTAATGTCGCAAAGTTAAGGGTCTGACTCCACAAACTTGTACCTGCACCTCCCTTTGCAACCCCTCTCCTTCCTCCCAGCCTTGCTTCCTTTTCCCCCAACAAAAAAATCATCCAGCCCAAAAGCCCGACAATGATTGATAAACTCTGCCTTAAAGCATGACTATCAATTGTAGCAGATAGTATCACTCCCCAAAAGTGTATTAAGAAAATCTATTTCTAGTTCCTTTTCTGTACTATACCCTGGGTCTACATCACCATATCAGAAGGTGCGAAAGCATTTACGAGGACTGATCACTTATGGCTCAGGAGCATTTCCTCTTGGGTGATACAAACTGATCATTTCCATTGATTTTCTTCTGATTCTGGTGCCCTGAGAGCTGGACAACGTGCTACTGTATTGGGGCAAATCATGAGCAAATTTCTCAAGCTTTCAGTGCCAACAACAGTCTCATTAGATGTATAAAATCTAAGCCGTTGAATTAGATGGTCATTTTTCAAGAAGGCAACTCCGTATACATAAAGGTAACAATAGAAAAAAATGGGTATTTAACATAAAATAAGCAAGCTAAGCTGAGTGAAAGCCTCTGACGGGAACCTCTTCACTCAAGCAGGGAGGGGGGAGAATGAGGCAGTGAGAAGAAAGCTCTAATGCAGCGGTTCTCAACCTTCACAGGGGTCGCCTAAGACATATTTTGATGGTCTTAGGAACCGAGACACCGCTCCTCTATCTGTCTCCAGGCCCACATGCAGATACGCCCACATACGAGTACCCGGCAACCCCTGTGAAAGGGTCATTCGACCCCCAAAGGGGTCACGACCCACAGGTTGAGAACCGCTGCTCTAATGGCTCCCCTGTCTCCTACAGAGGTTGACGGGAAGGCACACCTGACTAAGGCTTTGATAATGCTGATGGTGAGTCTGGAAAGGTCAGAGCCCACAGCAGATGGCCCTGGTGTAGAAAAACTGCACACACATGCATGTATGTACACACACACACACACACACACACACAGTCAGGTGTCGCTTAACAACAATGGGATATGTCTGAGAAATCAGTCATCATTAGGCAAGGCTGTCCTTGTGCGAACATCGCGGTGCACTTCCACACACCTAGGAGGTGTCGCCCACGCCACACCGAGCCCATGTGGCCTGCCCACTGCTCCTGGGCTGCAGCCTGTCCAGCGTGTTACTGTGCAAAGCAACACGGGAAGAAATCAAGCCCAAGAGAAAACGATGCAGCCAAGAGACGTGGTAAACACGTGATGTATGCGGCTGCTGGTGGTGTAACACGGCACACTGTGTTACAGCAAACTTCTTTATAAATAGAAATAGTACACTCTAAGATAATGATGAAAAGTCAAGTACAGTAAATATATAGGCCAGTAACAGTCATTTATTATCAAGTATTATGTAGTATACAGAATTGCATGTGCTGTACTTTTCTATGACTGGCAGTGCAGGTTTACACCAGCATCACCACAAACAAGGGAGTGATGAGTGGTACTATGATGTCAGGAAATTTTTAGCTTCATTATAGTCCTATGGAGGGGCTATCATCATATGTGTGTCAGTCATCGACCAAATGTCGGTATGCCGTACATGACTCTGATGTGTGTGTGCGCGGGTGTGTGTGTGTGAGAGAGAGACAGAGATCGAGCGAGAGAGAGAGAGAGAGAGAGAGAGAGAGAGAGAGAGGGAGAGATTTATTATAAAGAACTAGAATCGTGCAATTGAAGAGGCTACTAAATCCAAAGTCTGCAGGGTTGGCCGGTGGTGCAGAAAAGCCAGTGTTTCAGTTCGAAGGTCAGAACACACAGGAAGAGCCAATGGTGCCAGTGAAACCTGAAAGCAGCTGGCTAGAAAAACTTCTCACCCAGGGGAGGGTGGGTCTTTGTCCCGTTTCAGCCCTTCAACTGACTGGATGAGGCTCACTTACATTAGGACGGCACTTTGCTTTACTCTGCTGATTACAATATTAATCTAATCTAACGTCAAAGTCTACTTTGATAGATATTAAATATTAATCGAATCCAAAAACACCCTCACAGAAACACTCTAAATAGCGTTTGACCAGCTACCTGGGCACCTCGTGTCCCAGTCAAGTTGATGGATAAAATCGACCATCACAAAGTCCTTCAGTGGACTGGGCTGGAAAGGTCCAGAAGTGAAATGTACTCTGCAAGGAGACAGCCGAGTTTTGTAGCTGTCCCTGGAGAGGAAAAGTCCCATGAAGGGGCCCATACAGAAAGAGGAGGCTGAGTAACATGTCGTCCAGACAGGGAGACGGGGAAGAAGTCTGACAGAAACTGATGGTGGTGAAAGAGGCCGAATGACCTCTCAGGGAAATGTGGTCATTTTAATTACACTGTTACTTACTAATGGGAATACTCATTCCAAATGATTGGCTATCTAGGGAAAAGTAGCTGCTGATTACTTGGTAGAGATGGATAAGATGCTTCAAAGTAAATTCATTCTGTGAGACCAAATTTGTAAAAAAATGTTTTATAAAATAATATTTACTTTGACATGTAACAAAAGGATGTTCATGAAGTTTGGAATAACTATAAAGGATACTTTAATTAATGTGTTGCATTATTTGGTCATTGGTTTGGAGAGCTAAAAAAACTAAAATATTGAGAAACTAAAAACATGAGAAACTAAAAACAAACAAAAAAACTTGCAAGCCACATTGGCAGCATATGAATATGAAAGTCGGTGCTAAGATTTAACTATAGTTTATACGGTTTTAATTACTTCTTGGAAATAGACTATCTAAAATGAGCCAAATTCTGTTTTGAATTAACTCAAATATTTTTTTATCTTCTAATCTGTTTAAAAGTCTGCTGTTCCATAGTACTAAATTCTATGTGACAGTAATTGAGTTAGTTAAAAAGAGTGCCTAACAGTACTATAAATGCAACACACACAATGTTTATACATATGTCTGTATCTACACATATATACAGTGAATTTTAGAGTCAGCCTCTGTCCATATACAATGAGAAAGTAAGTAAAATTAATGTCAAATAGTCCATATGATAGTATCCTATTATACTGTTAGATACGAGTTGTCTCTCTAGATATGTTGATGTAATGGAGGATGTTACCTTAACACACACACACACACACACACACACACACACAGACTATAATCACATTAATGAAAAATGAATTATGTAAATTTAAAATAGTGTGATATTAAAATATTTTTAAATGACCATTTCGGCTAAAATTTTTCAATAATGCCAGTATCCCAAGAAACCATCAGCCCTCTATGATTTCCGAGCTGGTTGAGTGAATTGCAAACTTGGCTTTTACACTTGTTTCACGGCGATCCCATTCTCTCAACAGTAACTAGAAATGATTGCCAACCTTTGGAAGTACTGTAGAGAAAATGTCTTTTAAATGAATCCCCACGAATGAATCTGTGACTCTTTTGCTATCATGCTATATGATAGCCATGTTAAATAGCTCTGTTAAATGATTGCATTCCAAGTGGCCATTAAGTGATGTTGTTTTGTGCTAACATTGGAAAGCAAACCTGAAAATCAATATTAGGTGTGATAAAATGCCATGAGGAAGCTGAAATAACCACAACGATGTGCTATGTTATTAATTGATAGAATATCATTATATGAAATATTAGTGTTCATGCCCTGGAAATTTAAAGTACCATTAAAGCAAACTGAAGCTACCCTGGTTGTTGATTTATGTGATGGGAGAACACAGTCTTGTACACTCTATTTTTATTCCTAGTGGGAAAATAACCTTGAAATATGTAAGCTGGGATCATGATAGGTCTTTAAGAAAACATCTTTTGCATAAAATGTCACTGCACCATGTAAGTTAAGGGAATGTGATTGAGTTTTTTAAAATCTACAACATGTCCTCTGAGTAACAATTACATGTTTTGTCTTCATTACTTTCTTTTTTTACAGAAACTTCAACTTTTTATTTGCAAGGGTGTCCACTGTAGCACTGTTTATGTGTGAAACATAGGCAACTACGTAAATGGCCATCAGTGTGAATCTGTCACTACATAATGGTGCCTCTACTAAAGGAATAATACGCAGCAAGTTAAGAAGCCGAGATAGGCTTGTATATATCACATCAGAATAAACACCTATCACAATGCAAAAATTAATCAATTCAAAAAACATACCAATCTAGGGGTGGAATCTGGGTGGGGAAATAAGGAAGCAGGTACAATGGAGAGACTTGCATTTTCTTGTGTAATATTTTAACAATTTAAATTAATATGCATTTCTGTATAGTCAACAAAAATTATTCCGTTCTACAAAATCTCATACTTTGCTCATAAGTAAACATATACATATTTAAGTTTGCTTCTGGCTTCTAATTTAGTGTAAGTGAATTAAATGCAGCTGTTTAGCGCTGTTCTCTCCAAGAATCCCACTAAAGCAGCCATCAGATCAACTGAAAGGGTATAGACTCGCAACGACACAGAGGAAGGGGACAAGGTGAGAGCAGATGAAATGTGTCAATCAAACCTGGAAGGTGAAAAGCAGGTGAGCAAGTAGCAACAAGGAATCAAACCTAAGAATGCTGAAGTCAAGAGTCTGTGAGGGAAGGGTGCAAGGGGCGTGAAGAGGGGTGATCACAAAAAAATGGGCTTATAAAACCATGTAAGAGGCAGTTAGATACCTTAGTATTCTTCCTTATTGCAGCAGAAAAGGGTGCTTTGGGATAGAAATTTCCAGGTTTAAGTTTCTATGAAGAAACAGCAGCATAAGCACATTATTTAGAGATATTGAGGTGAATACCAAAAAGAAAAAAGAATTTAATCTTACCATTTGTGACAACATGGATAGTTCTGGAGGGCATTATACTAAGTGAAGTAAGTCAGACTGAGAAAGACAAATACCATATGATCTCACTTATGTGTGGAATCTATAGAACAAAAATTAACGAACAAACAAAACAGAAACAGACTCATAGACACAGAGAACTGATGGTTGCCGGATGGGAGGGGTCTGGGCGCAGGGTAGAAAAAGTTACGGGATTAAGAATACAAATTGGTAGTTACACAACAGTCATGGGGACGTAAGGTAGCACATAGGGAATAGACAATAACATTGAAATGCATTGCCAGGTTAGGTACTAGTTAGGTACTAGGCTTACCAGGGGTATCACTTTGTAAATTATATAAATGTCTAACCACTATGCTGTACACCTGAAACTAATACAAAATAATACTGAATGTCAACTGCCATTGAAAAGTTTTAAAAAAGTGGGATGACAGAGAAAAAGGCTGGATATGACTTTTCTCTGGAGAGCAGGTATCAAGGATGGGGGAAGGGTGAGACAAAAAATAATGCTTTTAGTTACTTCTAACACAAAATTTAGCTTAGGATGCTTTTAAGCCATTTGGCTACATTACCATTTTTATAACTATGTACCAAATTACATCAGTGAATATAAAAATTAAAACAAAAAATTCACTTGTCATTCACTCACTGCCAATACATTATGTTCACTGGTTTATAGAACCAGACTACAAAAATGTCTTTATGTATTGACATTTGATGCACAAGTTGAAATAAATAAATATTAAATGAGTTTAATGTTAAAAATTCTGAAACCACTATACCTGTAAACTGGAATTGGACAATTAAATAAACAGACGGTGCGTGGTGAGTGCCAGGCTCCTCGTTGCTGGCGTGGGATACACATACAGATAGGCAAGGGGGGACGGCGAGAACGAACAATGCGGAAACGGGCTATAGGTGGAGACATCAGTATGAGATCACGCTGAGCCTAATCCATACCCAGATATTACATATAGAAATATCTATAGATGTGTGTATAAATATAGGTTAGTATGCAAACACAGATTTCCTTGCTGTCTGCTGAGATTGCCTACAAGAAATGACACCCCAACATCAATAACACATCAAGCAACCAGATCTTGGTTTCTAATAGTATTTTCAATAAAAGAGGGAACCAAGGATCCTTGGAGAAATTACTAATTCTAGGCACTGGCCAGAAAGTATACAACATGACCCTGAACTCATGGAATGACAGAAAGTAACAAAGTGCTACACACACACACACACACACACACACACACACACACACACACACACTGACAGAGATGTATCAAAGGGACACAGGACTCATGTGAAAGAGCTCCTAATGGTTAAAATGGCACCATTTCAGCAATAAAACAAATAAAGTAGTATTGCTTAACAACCCAAAGCACAAAATATATATCTATGAACCTATACTGATATAAATTATTGAATAAATGAATTAATGAAGAAACAAGAGAGAAGAGGTAAATCTCCTGTGCAGAATTCCAAATAATATGGAGAAACTCTGTCCTCAGTGAGTTGGAACATAACTCCCTATTGTAATAATTAAGTATGGGCTGAGAATAGTGACTTCCTTCCAAAGAGGACAGTGGGAAAGGGTGGGGAGGCAGTAATGACAACAGTAGAAAACAGACAAACACTCAGCCAGGTGACCAAGCTGACATCAACAGTCATAAGTCATGTGACGGTATGTACCCTTCATATGAGGGAATGAGAATGGCACTTGACCGCTTCCTTCTGAAAACCAAAACCCCAGCGTAACCATGAAAAAAACTGCACTGAGCCTAAATCGAAGGGCATTCTACCAAATATTAGAACCTAAAAAAATCAGTGTTCTCAAACACACAGAAAATCTGAGAGAGTACCACAGCCAAAAGGAACCTAGAGAGACATGACAACTAAACGTCATGTGGTGTCCTGGTTGGGGTATTCTAGAACAGAAAAAGGACAGTAGGTAAAAACTAAGGAAATAGGAATAAACTGTGGACTTTATAGTAAGAATTTATTGATAACATTGGTACATTAATTATGACAAATGTACCCATGCTAATAATGTAAGATGTAAAAAATAGGGGAAACTGTTTGGGATTTACAGGAACAAAGAGTTATGAAAATATATACATTAAAAAGGTTTTAATAAACCCAGAACAGTAGGCTCTTTACTCTCCAAATAACCCCATGACAGGGTTGGTGTTCCAAGGAAGTGAGCACCATAATGAAAACATTTACTCCCCTTAACGAAGAACTTGGATAAAGCTCTCTTTTCCTGATGACAATACCTGCATTTGAATTCATAATAAAGAATATCTCATAATTAGACAAACTTAAACCATTCAGAGAATGGCCAGGAAAGAAATTTATCATAGTGAGCCAAACTCAAAACACTCAGAGTGTGGTTAATTTTCAAAAGAAAATTATTCTGCTCAACATTTGAAGACTCCCGCAAACATATTCAGGACAAAAAAGAAAGCGTATTGACTACATAAACTAATTTTAAAAATTTGATGTAATGCAAAGTCCAAGTTTTAATACTGTAATTTTATCATTTTTATCAAATAATTTCAGAATTCAATAATTTAAAAATGTGCCATTGACAGCATTTTTAAAAATAAAGCTACAAATATTCTTTATCTTGTAGCAACTCGAGCTATAAAAGAAAGGAAAGCAAGATAGAAGAAAGCGTGGTCCAAGTCAATATTCAGAGTTCCATATTCCTGAGAGGGCTGTGGGCTCCCATCTGAGGAGTTATTAACTCCTATTAACATGTGGCAGAAGTCAGAGTGTCATTGATGACCGCCATCTTGTAAAACCCAAGGTCAATACTCTTTCTCCAACTAACTCAGCTTCTGCACTACAGGCCACCCGGTTAGCCACCCCTCAGTCGTAAGGCTCTCGGCCTTTGGGATACCAGTCCCCACCGGCTGCTGTCTACCACGCTGGCTCCGCTACTGTGGACGCCTGTGCTGACTCCTTCACCACTGCCCGCAGCTGATTTCTAGGGCCTTCCATGGTCTTTCCCTTCAGTCTCTCGCTCACCCAGTCTCCTGATGTTAACGACCTTGTGTGGATGACTTCGCAATTCCATATCATAGGCTCTCACCTTCTCTGCTGAGTCCAGACCCCTGTACTCAACCATGTGCTTCACAGTGTTGCCAGGGAGGCTACTGGACACATGGCTAACAGGAAGTTACAACCCGTTCCAAAGGGCCTTTTCCATCTCAGTACCGGTGCCACCTTTCCTCCGTTGTGTAAACTAAACACTAAGAAGTTATTCTTCTCTCTCCTTCATCCCAAGTCTCATTTACCAGTGAGCCCTGCCCATTCCCCCTCCAATTATATTCAAAATCCGGTCAGCAACTGCCACCTCGGGGATGCCAGCCTGGTCCTCTGACACGCCCACCTGCGTGACTGCAGCCACCTCCTGGTTGCCTGCCTGCTGGCACCCCTGTCAACCAGTTTTGCATTTCATGGATTCCAAGATGTACATTTTTTCCATATTGCAGCATCTCTGAAATTGGAATCTATCTTACAATCAGTTGACAGCACTTTAAAATGGTACGAGTTCTTTTTTTCCATTTATTTTTTTTTCAATTTTAACATCTCAAAAAAAAGAGCAGATATTATAATCAATGATATCTCAACTCTGATGAAATAGGCAACATATATTCTCCACGCAACTATAAGAATAAACACATCTTTCCTGCCCAAACTATCCCAATCACTTCCCCTGCTCTGAGAAGAAGAAATAAAATAACCCAGAACCTCCTTCACGTGCCATAGGAGACACTGTATTATCCGGCCTCTGCCAACCTTGACTTTAAGTTTTTCCATACAACCCCTCAGTCGCCATGATTCGGCCACAAGGCCTCCATCCCAGGTCACAGAACACGGGGAACCCACTCTGGCCTCGAAGGCCTTCCTCCTTTTGCCCTTGGGTGACGTCATACCTGGCCTCTCACGTCACCATGGCTCCCTCGGCCACAGGGCTAACGCAGCCCTCTCCATCACTCACCCTCTAGCACACTTTTTCTACACAGGACTCAATATTCGCTGAAATTATTTATTAACTTCATCACTTTCTCACTTGCTGGTTGACATTCTTCTCTACGACACTATCAGTTACACGATTGCCAGGAACTTTTCTGCCCTATTTCCTGGTTCCCAGTGCCTACGGCAGTGTCTGGCCAATAGGTAGAGATAAATAATTTTTGTTAACTCACTGAATGAATAAAAAAAAACCATTTTAATTATTGGAATGAAGCCCTTTAAACATGTCCCTTGGAAAGGCAACCTGCTGTGATGAAAAAGCAGAGAGCTGGGAAATGTGGCCTCAAGGTCTACCTCTGCTGCGCATAAGTTGTGTGACATATGCAAGGGATGCGACCACCTAAGTCTCCAGGTTCCTATACATCCATGGGGGAATTGTGGGAGAATAAAATGAGGTGACATATAGACAAACCTTTGATGTCATTCACAAAGCATATTTCATGCTCTTACACTGTAACTCTCCACTGATGATTCACCATTTCCATAGTTTTATAGAAATGTATTTATACTCTATTATGTCCATGATCAGCTGACATTTATAAGATGTAGCGTGCACCCAGGGCTTTTCATACCATTGTCCAATAAAAGGCACGAGAGCTCCGCGGAGAAATGGCTGCTTCTCGAGCTGGGCCAGAGGAAATACAAGGAGAGTTAGCAGCATCTTCAGGGCAGAAAATGAAGGAAGTGCTCAAAAGGCAAAAGGAGAGTGTGTTGAAAGGTCGCGGGGGCCAGTGAAAAGAGCTCCAATAGCCGAAGCTGGAACAACTTTAGCAACAAAATAAATAATATAGTATTGATTATAACCTAATGTATAAAATAAATATGCATGATTCTCTACTTATATAAACAAATGATTGAATATGGTGCATAAAGGGAGAAGAGTCAAATCTTTTTTACTGAAGAATTCCAAATAATATATGCACATAACGTCCCTTTGGAGCTTAACTCCCTCCCATCATACACAGGCCCTTGAACACAGGCTGGGCTTTGTGACTCACTTCCGAATAAACAGGAAAAAACAAGTAACGTTATAAACCTTAAAAATGTCACCCCGCCAAGGAAATGACAAGGTAAACTTCACGGTGATGTCATGTTCCCGCTCGAATGAGGAGACAAGAAGGGCATGTCACTTCTGTGGTATTCTTTCCCAAAACTCTCATCGCGGGACCCCATTAAAAAATCTGTACTGAGAGATAGTCTATGAGGTAACTGACCAGTACACCTCAAAACCGTCAAGGTCTTAAAAATTAAAATACAAAACAAAAAAACAGGAAAATCTGAGACACTGTCACAGACAAGAGGAGACTAAAGCCACTTGATGACTCAATGTGATACGGGATCCTAAATGGGACCCTGGAACAGCAAAAGGACATTAGTGGAGAGGCGGGGAGATGCCACAAACATCTGGACTTTGGTGACTAGTGCAGCCATGCCAGTTGCTTAGTTTTGACAAAGGTCCCTGGTCTTGTGAGAGGAGAACGTGGGGAGAACTGAAGCTGGGTGAGGGGGACACACAAACACTCTACTATCTATAACTTTTCTGTAAACCTAAAACTATTTTCAAGTTAAAAGTTCATTTGAAAAAACTCAGTTTAAACACTTTAAATAGATGCCATTTCTAGAGACAGCCAGTCACTGGGCGAGGTAACTGCCAACTAAAGAAGAGAGTCCTCCGCTTACCAGACTCCGCCATTTCTCGGGTTGGCACTGGGATTAGCTGAAAGGCTGTATTTCCCCTTCTTCCTGTGGCTACTAGCTCTCTAATCACCCACGGGCCATGCAATGAGATTGCAAGCAAGAGTTACTGGGAGGAACTTCCAGGGAGTTTATTAAATAAGGAACATAGAGCTGGGGAAAGCCACTTCTTACACTTTTTCTCCATTCTCCTCCCAGCTTCCTGTGATGTAGATAAATAGGCTAAAGACCCAGGAGCCATCGTGAATCATATGGAAGAGTGACACTGACTCTGACAGAGAAGGAAAGCTACATCACACAGAGCCTGGTGGACCTGCCACGCCAGCTCTCAGCTGGCAACCTCCGTGTTGCTTTTACATGTGTGCAATGTCGTTTCTGATGCCATTTTTCAATGTTTGCTCGCAGCTGTTAAGCCTCATCCCCTGCTTCCCTTTGTGCTGATAAGAAGGCTTGGGTGCTCCCATCTTTGGTGCTGGCTAGACAGTCAAACCACACAAGCCTCTGTCATCATGGGAATCATCACTCCAGCCCTGCCCCCCAATAAAAACCAAAGCCAATCTCCTTTCCATGCTCTCTCAAGCCATTCCAGACCTGCTTAAAAGGCCGTCCCTCCTCTCCCAGAGACCTCGAGTACAAAAGAGAAAACTTCCCATACCCTCTTGGCATATGTGGCATCATGAGCATTGAAATCTGAACAGAACGTTGGGTTGGGGTCCACCTGCTTCCACGTTTGGCACAACAGCGGGTTTAAGTCACTGTTACTTTGGGTTTTGGAAACATGCTGCCTGTTCAGCTCCTAAGTAATACACATATTTCCTCATTAATTCTAAAGAGAACCACAGTGACATAAGTGTGTGTGGCAGGCAGAATTCTATTATAAGATATGCTGCGTGACTCCTGGCCCATGATAATCCCTCTCTTAAATGCAGGCTGGACCTGTCACTTGCTTCTACCAATAGAACATGACAAATAAGGGGTTTGTGGTATAATTAAATTTCTAATCAGTTGACTTTAAATTAATCACAATGGAGATTATCAGGTGATTCCTTTAAAAGCGGGTCTGGAGGTCTGAGAGCTTCTCCTGCTGGTTTTGGAAGTATAAGCTGCCATATTGAGAGGCTGGGAGAAAGCCATGTGGCCAGGACCTGGAGGGCCTCCAGCGGCTGAACACAGGCCTCAGTGGACATCCATCCATAACGCAGGATTTCAGTACCACAACCGCAAGGAAATAATTCTGCCGACAACCACGTGTCAGTGCAAGAGGCCCTGAGCTCCAGACGGGATCCCAGCCCAAGCTGGCACCTGATTTCAGCCTCGGGGAGCCCAGACCGCAGACCTAACCAACACACACCCGGAGTTCTGACGCACGGGCACTGTACAATAATAAACATATGTGGTTTTAAGCCACTCTGTCTGTGGTTGTTATGCAGCTCAGAAAACCAATACAGTAGCAGTATTATTCTCATTCAGGAGCTGGGAAGATGAGAATTGCTGGAGAGGCAGCACTGCCCTTATGGAAACTGCTATGAAGGGAGAGGGCTGGAATCTCATCCCAGGATGTCTTTCTTCAGAGTCTAGTGTTCACCACTGTGGTATTCGACCATGGTGATTGGTATCGTATTAGATTCCAAGACCTGGAAAATAAACCAAGTCTTATTCAACGTTGAATCGCCTGGGGCAGCGGCTCTGTGCTGGACTCTCAGCAGATGTCTGCTCAACTCAATTCAGTTCTAAAATATCGAGCATCACAGGCAGGCCGGCGAATGTCCAATGGCCCAATAGCCAAATCTCATTCATCTTATCAGGACCTCGCAGCAAAGTTTGCAGATACTGATTTGCTAAGGTTAAGCACTTTTTATCTGTTCTGAGAGTGGGCGGATGTTTTACTGCAAAATTAGACTATGACATGAGAGTTTTACAAAGTCTTTCATTGCTGCTTGGCTCTGTTGCCTGACTGAACAATCTGAAATTAGAATTTGTTCCCTTTGTGTGCATCCTAGGCTGTCATTTTCATGACAATTATTTGCTGCCTCCTTTTTAAAGATTCATACACTCTATATATTATTGGGAGTTGGTTCTCTTTCCATTTCTAGCCTTCTGAGTAACACAATTTGAAAATAACCACAAATTCAAATACTCAGGTAGACAAGAAACGCTCTCCTACACTTCACCTTCTTCTTACTAGATGAATACATATGGGTCGCATATAGATTAACAGAAAACTATGAAGCCATCATGGGATGCCTTTTTGTGGATAATTCAGATCCATGTATGTCCCCACCTTACTTCAAGTCCCCTTGAAACAGCACTCGGGCACTGCAATTATCTCCTTCCTCCTGACATCCAAGTTACTCTGCCCCACTAGGTCAATTACACTGTCACCATAAAATGATCTAAAACACAGATCTGGTGTATTTCCCAAACCAACCAGGAGTGTCATGAGACCAGGTACCGTCACTGGGTTTGCTATAGCCTGAGCAATGTGCACAAAACAATTAGCTAACTAACATAAGCTAAATAAACAACGGAATGCATAAATGAATAGTACTCTTATAGTCCATCCATCTAACCAACAAATCCATTCATCAATAAACTAATAAATAACATGAAATAACATATATGTAACAATGAAAATATTTGGCATATGGGAAGACTCAAAAATGAAGATGACCTCTGAGTAAGATTTAAATGCAAATAGAAATGGCCGAGGGGTTGGCACTGTGGGGGCTTCTTGTGCTCTCTCAACATAAACTAATTGCTAACAAAGATGACATCACCTCAATCACAGTTGGCACAGGTGCTCAATAAACATTTATCAAGTGGAATAGAAACTGTCTCACTTCGAAGTATAACTATTAAAAATACTGACTCATTATTGTGGGACTAAATTATTTTTTAAATGATTCAACTCAACTTCAAACTGCATGAATATATGTAGCTTAGTGATCACACTTTTCCCCATTTCTCGAACTCAAATCACTATTACGGCGAAAGGGTCATATTTACACCACAGACACGTAACGTTCATTCACTGACACATGCTGACATGGAGAACAAGATGATTCTAATGACGCAGACTGCACTATTACTTGCCAAGACCTAGAGCCCTTGGCAGACTTCTTTGCAAATGTTATCTCATTGACATCATCACAACACCCCTATAAAGTAGTGGTAACCATGCCCATTTTGGAGACACAGAAATCAAGGCTAAGAGAGGTTCCACTGTTTGCATAGGTTTACACAGTGAGCTCTTTGGATGACACGGCAGAGGCCAGGCTTTGCCCCAGTCGATCTGCTGCAGCTCCAGCCTTTACCACAGGCTGTCTTGCGCCAATAAATGAGATGACAGATGGAGAAAATGTGGTCTTCAAGCTGCAACATGGACACCAATAAAACACACAGCATCCACATTTTTCTTTCACAGATAGAAGGATTTTCACACCTCTGTGGCATGATGACTGAGAACTGCCCTCATACCTGGACTGACTTGATTCCTGCCTGGGCACATATGGGTGACACTCTCATACCAGAAGATGGCCTCCGATTTGTTCCATTCCATCATCATACCAGAAGGGAGAGGGGCAGTAATTAAAACGCAGCATAGCATGTTGATGGATGGCTTGGGTTCTGGAGGCAGACACTTGGGGTAAAAGCCCATCTCTGTCACCTCAACCAAACTATTTGACCTCTCTGGATTTATGCTCTCCTTACGGGTCCAACAGAATCGTAATCATATCCACACTAAAAGGATAAAATGCATTTACACTTATTTAGTGCTTAGCAGAGTGCCAGGCATGTAGAAGGACTCAATCAAGGTCAACTCCACTCTCCTTTTTGACAGATAACCTCACCAATGCTATCTATTTGTGTAGAGTTCTACTTCATTTTTCTTGGAAGCCATTTGCATAAAGTGATACATTTGTCAACAATATCCATTTGAAATCTTCTTGGCTACAGATGAAAGAAGATGGAATCAGACAATTACCTGGGAAAGCAAGTGCCTCTGTTGACAGATCCTCAGATTTATGGCTCTGTGCAGGCCATGTGTGCCCTGGCAGCCGACTCCTTTCCCGACGTTGTGCACCCAGAATTAAAGCAATGAACATGATGAACGGGGGCTCAGTCTGCTTGTGTAATGACAAGCAGATCCAAATGAGCCGGAGTCTCTTATTAAAAGCAGCCGATTCTGCCCCAGAGTATTAAAAGTTTTAATCCAACATTCTGTTTGCCTGCAGGCGAGGCATTCTGTTAGGTAAAATAAAAACACAACATTTCAAGTTATGCTCAGAATGTGATCAATCAAGATTTTAAACAAAAATGACAAATGTTTTTCATAAAAGTAATTTTGAAGTCCCACTCTGTAATTGCCTCCAGATATCTTATATTTCTTCATGTACACTTCCCAAGAAACGTCAAGGTATTTGTCTCATTACTAGTAAGTTCTAAATGCAAGCTCAGGTTCCCTCTAATAAAATATTGTCTGCCTTGAGTGAACGGGACTGTATGAACTTGATAATTGAGAATTCAACTTGTTTAGTGTCCATTAAAATGAATAGTATGCATCTTCAAATACTTTTCTTAAAATTCTTTCTTAAAAATTCAGAATCCCCCAAATGGCTGGTCAGTTGAGACAGAAAGTTAAGGTGTGGCACAGAGATAGGACCACTGGGTTTCAAATGCCAACCGAAGAGCCCAGAAAGCATCCCAACTTCCCTTTAGAATGACGACAGACATTTCTGAGACTTGGGAGTTGATAAAACCACAATCCAGGGGCCTGCCCAGTAATTACTTGGCAGAAAGAACTGGGAAAATGTCCAGCCTCCCATTTCTAGCATCACCCTTCGTAGCCCCGCCTCCCTCCCTGTTCTCAGGAGAGCCACGCTCAACGCCTCCTATAATAAGCAGCAGTCTTTGAGTCCAGCATGAGGCAGAGTTAGCCTCACTCCTGGACATGCTGTTTAAAGGTCATTTCTGCAATGAAATGAAAAGCCCAACAGAAGGGGTGGATCATTAAAGCAAACAAAGTGTGGGCATCTGAAAGCAGTGTCCTCCCCACTTTAACATCGGGGCCTAGATGTGGCTGTGGGGAGGCTCTTCTGTCCCAAAGGCTACTATTGTGGGACCATTGAAGGACCATGAAACCTTCAGCCTTTGCACACTGTGTCCACGTGAATTTACCAGAGCTCTGCCAATTCTCATTGGATATCTGTGTCCTTAACATATCAATCAGTTTTGGGGACTGGGCTAATAAAACCTTATACAAAAACATATTTCCCTTCAAGTCTTTTCCCAGGCAGGTTATAATTTTTACTTTATTCTAAGCAATGCATGTGTGTTGTAATAATAATAAAAATAATAAAAAGAAGAAGAAAACAGAGAGGCAAAAGGAAGAAAAAAATGCACCCTTAATTTAATCAGAGATAACTAGTGTTACAATATTTCCTTCTTTCCTTCCTTCCTTTTTTCCTTCCTCCCTCCTTCCCCCTTCCCTCTTTCCCTCCTTCCTTTCTTCCTTCCTTGCCCCTTTAATAATTTGTCTCTGCATCCCAGGGTCGAAGCTCACAAACTGTGACCCTGGCAGGTTAGGTTTCTCTATTATAGCTAGTACCTATCTTATAGCATTATTGTGCAGATTAAGGAACTTACAGTAAATACATTTTAGGATAATGCTCAACAAATAGGAAGCACTCTGCAAGTGTTACTTGTTACATATTAAAAACCTTCATATAATTCAGTCACATCATATATGGTATCGTTATATAATTACCTCGAAACCACATATCATCAAATCATCAATACTTTCCAACTACAGTTCATATATTTCTACAATATTTTAAATTTGGGAATGGCACTCCATCTGACACGCACACATGCACTCATGCACACGCACACACATGCACGCACACACACACATGCACACACACCATCTACTCATTTAACTCCCTGTTGTTACATATTTAGCTGATCCAAATTTTTCAATATGTACAGCCCTCTAATTACTCTCTACGCAGAAATCATAAGAGATCTGGCTGATTTGTGTTTTCGTCTTTATCCTATTCAATCCTCTCTCCCCACTGTATGAAAGAGTGTGTGAGCAGAGACTAATGGAGTCAGCAATACAAATGATGAGGCAGAGCAGGTGGCCGAGCCCCGAGTCAGAGGGAGCCCCTGGGGATCATAACACACTGGAAATGTGTCATACTGCACAGGTTCCCCCTAACGCTGGCATGCAAGCTTGGTCAAATCGCTAAAAAGCTGTTTCCTAATCTCTTCAACAGGAGAACACAGACATAAATGACCAGGATTAATATGAGGTTTAAATGAAAGGACACGTTAGCAAGTGTTTTACAGACTATAAAGTGTGGGGCAAATATGAGCTACTGCTATTGTTACATACTGAGCAAGCAAAGTATTATTTTATGATGGATAAAGTTAGAGGGCTCTTTTATGTTTCTTTCTTTAAAGTGCTCTTTATAATAAAAAGAATGTCTGCCATGTATATAACAAAGGCATATATTGGGTTGTCAGAGAGTCATAACACATTTTTGCAACAAAAACATAGAAAACAATATGTCATGACTTTCCCGACAACCCAATATTTTAAATATATAAAGAGCTTCTATAGTCAATAATAAAAATATCAACAATCCAATATAAACATTAGGCAAAGGATAAGAACAGGCACTCATAGGCAATACAGTTCTAATGGCCTTTAAACAAGAAAACACGCTCCACCTCATAGTAAAACAAAGCAAAAACAGAGCTTCCATGAGTTATTACTTTTTTTTGGTTGGACGGATATTTCTAAACCCTAATAATATATTGTGTTGTTTAGGTGTGTGAAAGGGTACTTTCATACATTGATGATAAATGTTTAAATGTGTACAATTTATTTCAAAATCAAGATAATCTCTGGTAATAGAAATAGAATAGTAACTACTTCTGATTATACCATGTCGTTAATCACAAAACTTCTAACTCATTTTTCCAAAACCAACTCATATTAAGAAATATACCAATCTTTTAGCAAAAGTAATTGGACTGTTCAATTTGGGACCAGTTCATAATTGTAGGAATTCCTGCTGGATGTGTGAAGCATTGAATTTACAACTGACTCACTGGTGACATTTCAAAACAATGAAATTCCTTCTGTAATTAAGCAGAACATCAGGGGCGGTGTCTCCAATCCATGTGAAGGAAAACTGGGAAACCAAAGAAAAAGCAAATAATTTGACTACACAGAGCAGAAGAGTGTTCAAGTAGCTGCTGGGATGTTAAAGAAAGAAGCCCAGGGCCAGTCGAGTGGCGCGTTGGTTAGAAGTTGGCTTGGGACACCAGCTCTGAGCAGCAGGGCCCCGGTTCGGATCCCACATGAGGGCCAGTGACACTGCGCCCTCTACAGCTAAGATGCTGAACAACACCTCGACCTGGAGCTGGGCTGCCGCGAGTTGCCGGCAACAGCATAGGCTGCAGTAGAGCTGCAGTGGGCTGCCATGAGCTACTGTGAGCAGTCGGCAGCCAGCATGAGCTGCCAAGAGCTGCCATGAGCAGCCGTCTAATGGCTGGTGAGTGATCTGCCTCACCAGGGAAGAGCGCAATGATAATACCAACATGGGCCAGTGAAGCGATGTCCTCCACAACTAGACTGAAGAACCAAAGGACAGCTACTTGTCTGTTCCCTTTCCCCGATTCCCCAATGCTGTTCCCCCCCCCCAATTCCCCAAAAAAATCTTTAAAAAAAAAAAGAAAAAGAAAGAAGCCCAGTGATAGAAGGAAAAGGCAAATCCATAAAAAGACAATGAGAGGGCAAATATTGTGTAGTTGGTAAGACAGATCCATTGTTTAGACCTAACAGACCATCATAATCATGTAGAGCTTACTACAAATACGTACCCCTACATTTCACTCTAGTACCACTGAAATAAAATATCCTGGGTGAATCCAGGGTGTGAGGTATGCATGTGCGCGCGCTAGTGAGCGTGAACTCGCATGGTTACAAGCATTCCTGTTCCCCACCCACTGCCATTCCCAGGGTAGATGTGGTCAGTGCAACACCGACGTCCTTGGCTCTGAGAGTCACGGGTTTAGATTTTTCCCTCCATTTCTGTCCACGTGCATCTTCATGCTAGGAAACAGCCAGGGTGAGGAGAAATCAAAACACGTTTTGACCCCTGGATATTTCTTACAATATTGAAAAGCAAACTGCATTCTGTCATTTTATAAGATGCCAGAGGCAGCTGAGGATGGTGGGAAGTGGTAGAACCCTGGAGTCAGACTTTGGCTTAAAACCAGACCTAGTCAACTATTAGTAGCTACACAGTCATGATTGTCTGCTCATTTGAAAAATGGGAACAATGTTGCAAGATATAGCAATAATGTTCAGAGCACCTGGCATATAGTAAATGCTCAGGAAAAGTCCCCTATTATTATTGTATCTTCATGAATCCTACTCACACATACTTAAGCATTTTTGTTCAGATAATTCAAGAGGGAAATAGGATGTGTGTAGGTTTCAGGTGGGAATTTTCATGTAAAACTGTTGTTATATTTCTTGTAATTGTCTATATAGTCTTCAAATCTCAATTTCACTTTGCTTATATTATTAACCTTGTAATGGAAAGTGAGTTCTAAAGGAAAGCTTCTTAATAGATTGAGCAATATTCTTTATCAATGATAAAAACCAACACAGCCTAACACATAGAAAAAGCTCAATAAATATTTGTCAAATTCACAAGCAAACAAAATGATCCATCAAGACATTACAAGTATCTTTGATTAGAACTTGTGAGGACCTTTATTTTCCCTTAGAACCATGATAATAAAAACAAAGCAACTTTTTTCGAGGACAGTTAGGATGGTTAGAAGAACAGCGTGTCTTAGGTCACATCTAATTACACAGTTGAGTTTATGAAAACTAGCACGTTTTGCTTCCTCTCACAAAAGAATGAGGAGACGAAGTACAACTGATTTGAAGCTCTCTATCATAAAATGTATCAGTTGCAAAATTGAAGATAAAAAAACCTTCAGTAAAAGTATCTAATAAATATTCCATAAACAGTTGGAACTCTCGGTGTTGAATTAAATATTTAATAATGTCTATTGCCTAGAAAAAATACCTTGGAAGGCAATAAAATCTGGCAAATGGATACATGTCACGTCAGTTCATCGGCAAGATGAACCTAGTTGCACAAAGCCAAGCTCTCAGGTTTGTTACCATGGGATGGATGAGAGGACAATGACACACCTGACATTCAGCTGATGTCACAAGCTCAGGCTCCCTCACAAGCACACCTCTGCAAAGGTGTGTGAGAAACCCCTGAGAAAGAGGAACTCCTTAAGGAACAGGGAAATGATTCAATACAATCCTGATGGAATTCTCTACAAACCTCTTGCTATCCAGAAATCTTCAAAGCAAATATCTCAGGAAAGTAATTGAGAAATTCGCTTCCTAACTTGGCCTCGCACCATTGGCGCCACCAGACACATGTACATTCGCGGACCGCCAAGCCAGTACTGGCCCTGGTCAGAGGACCGATATCATTGCCCTTAGCCAGACATCCAAGAAGGCTGCCGCAGTCACTGGGCTCCCATTCGAGATTGTTCAGTCAATACAGACGGAACTAAGGCCCTTCAGCCTCCAGTGATGAGGGGGAGAAAGACAGGCAAGGTCTCCACTTTGGTAGAAACTGGATGATGGGGGGGGGGCGGAAACAAAGAATGTGATTTCAGATATGAAACGTGCTCTGTGTAATACAGTGGGGACTATGGGAGGGAAGTGGAAGACAGGGAGGCAGAAGGCTCAGACGTTAATTGAGATTAGGATTTCTGGGACAGGAGGTTTCTTGAGAAGCCCTGAGGAGACGACTTTTAGGCAGGGACCTGAATCACAGTAAGAGCAGCAAACTGAGTGAAGACTTGGGAGAAAGTTGTTCCAGACACAGAGAACAGAAGGAATCAAGACCCTTGGGTTGGAGCAAGCTTGTAACTTAATTCCTGGGATCAGCAACTTTTCTCTAGAAAGGGTCAGAGAGTCCATTTTTGGGGGTTTGCATGCAATACACTCTCTGTTGCAAAAACTCAACTCTGCCTTCATAGTTCAAAAGCAGCCAGAGGCAATATGTAAACAAAGGGGCTTGGCTATGTTGCAATAAAACTTTATTTATAAAAACAGGCAGCAGACCCTGTTTGACCCTCAGATGATAATTTGCCAACCCCTGCTCAATTCTGAACGATCATACTTCTCTGAAAGTTCCAATCATAAGTGTCCATTTGTCTAGTGTTTTTTTTTAAGTTCCAAATCCCCACATTTTCCAAATTCCGCTGATATAATTCATCTTCACTCAGTCTTGTTTTAGTGTTTCCTTTTTGCACGGACACCAGGAACTAAGTTTTATATTATGCATTAATAATAAAAAACACTCTTATTTATATGCAAAATACCACCATCCATGGATAATTAATATAGCAATAATTCAAAGCCACTATGCCGCAGTATGCATTATGAAACAAAAATAATCTGCAGTGATGTTACAGCTCAGAAGAAAAACAACTCCGTGGCTACCATCTCCTAAGTAATAGTTTTGCCTTTCATCGGCCATTCACCCATTCACACTTTAACTCTTCTCTGAACCAGTCTATTTCCCTTCTTAGCTCCCCTTACATGTTTTCCCTTCAGGAGATGGGGGCAGTCAGATGAGAAAACTAGAAACAGAGATACTTGGAGATCAGCAAAAGCTCACACACACATAAAAACGGGTTTTACAATTATTCAGTATATTGGCGCTATGCCTGAAAAATGAGGTATCTATTCACTGAAGCATATTGATTGATTCGCTTTATTTATTCACCTGGAATTGAGACATTTTATGGCATGGCTGCCATCATTCTTCTTGGACAGAACTGCCGAATGGAGCACTGTGATGGTTAGTAGGTACTTGCTTTTCCATCTTAGAATATGAGCACCTGGAGAGTAGAGAAGTTTGTCTGGCTCATTCCTGACTCAGCCACAGAACACAGGAGGATATCTTGCTCATAGCTCAAGAAATATTTGTTCCCTTTCATCGTCTGCAGCGAGAGAAACAGACAGTTACGCGCTGCACAGTTAGAGATAGAGGGGAAAGAAGCGACTCCGCTGGCAGTGGGCATCTGGAAGACCCTGCCGGGCCACCCACCACGCTGTGCTCATGAGAGGTGTCCGGCAAACGACTTCTGAGGCGGTGCATCTTGGATCCCTGGAACCTTTCCCCCATGTTAAGTCTTCCATTCAAATTGCAAAATCAATGCCCTGACATACATTAAGTGACCAGAGGGGTAAATATTTCCATTAAATATAAAATATTATTAGTACTAGTAATAATTCTACTGCTGCTACAATTGCTGTCACTACTCTTCCCCATTTAAGTAATTTGTGTAAGATCACAGCTATTCAGTAGAGACAGCAGGATTTCAAATTGAATAGAGCAGAATATTGACATGTCAAACTGCTAATCAAATTAGAGCCATCCCTGAAAATGACAAATTTTATGATTGCACAAACTCTTTGCATCTCTTCTCATTGATTATTTCAGTCTGTCTCTTTATTTCTTTCATTCTTCCAGGAAAAAAATCCCCAAGTTTTCCACTGAATGCCTTTACTATTTACTAAAAAATAATATGTTACTTTTTTAAGAGATATAAACTTAATAAAGCTAATATTTCAAGCTTTATCCGGAGGTCTCTTATTATGGTTTGAGTTGGCACGTTTCTAAGAGGACTGGGAACTTTTTACAGGGTGCTTTCACTTCAGAGTGCTAGTTGCTCCCTCACTGATATCTACTCCCCTCTTCCATATTAGGGGAGCCCATTTTTTTTTTAAGCTGGGCATATGGCAACCCATAAAAAAAAATACATGTTTACGCTTTCTTTGCAGCTAGCTTGGTACATGTGAGCAAGCTATGGATAGAAGGGATGTCAGGGCAATCTCATACCGAATCTTCTGGAAGCGTTCCCTAAAATGACAGCCGATGCGCATCCTTTGCTCCCGTTCTGCTCTGTTCTTTTTTCTGTTATGTGGAATGTAGGTGTAATGGGTGGAACTTGACCCACAGTTTTGTACCCTGAAGACCAGGGCCTCCCCCTAAAAGCGATGAGGGCCTGGACCTGGGTCCCTGAGGATTCAAGAAGCAGAAATATGACACCAGCTTAACTATCTCTTGATTTTTACATGAAAGGAAAATTCTATTTTGTTTAATTCATGGTCTTTTGTGTCTCCGTGACTCATAAACAAAACTCATCCTAAGTGATCCAAATACTCAACAGGTTTTAACTTATCACTGTTCTAACTGCAGGTTTTTGTATGTGAGATGGTCTTTAGGAAGGATATAGAAAATATGTCATCACGTCATATTCACATCAAATAGGTTAAATAAATAGATATATGTAGGGACAATGCTACAAGATGTATAAGTTTTAAAACAATAGTTATGGCCTCATGGTGAATTACTAAAGGTGTACAAATTTAATTAGAAATTGAAAAATTAATTGTCTTTTAAATTAATTTCCCACTGATACTAGCTATGTTATAATTAAAATCACAGAAAAAAAATCCAAGGATATTTGAGAAGACAAAGCCATAGAAAAGATTAAGACATTCAATTTATTACAAAAGCATTTATTACCTTGTCAAATAAGACTAGATGAAATAAACACCAGACTTCAAATTAAAGCTCTCATGGTTTTGAACTTAATGACAAAACAGAGTGTTATTTGTGAATTGAATGTTGCATGTATGTATCCTTGGGAGAATTCCACAAATGGTCCTTAATTTCCTGCATGAGCATCTGGTCAGTCTGGATTCAGAACAAGATTTGGGCTTAACCCTGAGGGTGCTGTCAGTCAGTCAGAGGAGCAGGGGAAGGTGAGCAATGCTCCGAGGAGGCTGGTTCTTCTCCTCGCTCCTTCGGGGCAGCACACCCGGGACCACCCTGCCTTCAGCCACCGTCTCTTAGAACCCTTTCCCCTCTTCACTGTTCTCTAGCCTCGACCATCTCCTCATTCGAACATCTGGACGCATTCATGCTTCAAGACCTTTATTTTATGTTTTTCCACGACCCATCAGTTACTGTTGAGTTTTAATAGTGTTATCTGCAAGCTTCCAATAAGCACATTTCTATTCCTTTCTCCTACATGGAAGTTAATTCTCAGAATTCCCAGATGTGTAATCAACTGCTCACATCTGCACACTCAGCAACACAGTCGTGTGCGTGTGTGTGTTTTGTATGTGAGTTTAATTTTCACGTGATTTTGTTTTAAATTAGTTTCAGGTGTACAAAACAGTGCAATAGTTAGATATTTACACCCCTCACAAAGTGAAAACCCCCGTTTTCCAATCTACTCCCCCTCTGACATCGTACATCACTGTCACAATTCCATGGACTCTATTCCCTATGCTGTACTCCACATCCTGTGGCTCAATATATATTAAACTCTAGTGGCCATTCATTGTCATTAAGCTTCAGCTTCAGGTGTACAGCGCAGTAGTCAGGGATCTAGTCCAAGAAGTGGTCTCCCTAATAAGACAAGAGTCCTTTGGACACCATACAAAATCTTCACGGCCTGTGTATTTGTGGTTTTCTTTGCGGCGTTCTTTCCTCAGATCTTTACATGACGAGCCCCTTCACACTCTTCAGGACTCAACTCAAATGGCAGTCCCTCCAAAGTACCTTCTTAGACCGTCTTCGCTTAGTGCTACTTCCTTATCTTCATCACTTTCTGGGCCATTATACCCTGTTTTGTTTTGTTTTTTACAGTACATATAACCTTCTGTCTGGTTTTTCTTAAAACCTGTTTATTGCTTATCATCTCCATGTGCTCACGTCTCCACATATGTCTGATTTATGCGATATTGTCAGGCAGAGTATTTGGCATACAGTAAGCCATCAATGATTATTTGTTGAATGATTAATAAATCAGTAAATAAACCAATCTCTCTTTTTTTAATTCCTTCAGTGTTTTGAATGCAGCGTGTCTATTTTTACACTGTAGATAAACCTGGTAATGTGAAAAACAGTCGGAAATTATCAGAAACTTATGAAGTCTTCCAGTGGAAATCTTACTATCATTTCATCTATAAATGTCCCGTATATAAATGAATTATAAAGAAAGGCAGACTAAACACAGCTCCCGTTTGCATCTCATGGATCCTGCAAAGAGTGTCTTCAGGTACCACCGTGATCACTCCATTGGCGGGTCCTTCTAAAGAACTTCACGATCTAGTTTTGCCTTTCCTTTGGATCTCGGGGACTTATCCATATTCTTGCCTAATATTTCTGTTGCTTGTTATGTGATATATCCCTGACAGCAAGCTGAAGAGATGGCAAGCAAGCTGCAGAATCACCTTCGGAGTCAAGTCTCCAAAAGGTATCTGGACCATGCTTCGTTTTGAAAGGCTGCAGTTGAAATGTGGACAGTCACAAACTGTAATGACTGATTTGCAAAGTAAATAGCAACATAATCCCAGAGAAACTTTTTAAGTAGACCTGTGAGTCTAATACTCAAACCACCCACAGGACGAAGTGAGAGGTGAAACACAAACTCTTTAAGACTGAGACAGAACTTCATGTTGGATGCTTGTGTAAGTTATTTGACCTGAAAGCTTTTAACTTTCAAACTGAATCCGAGTGTGAACAGTTGCAATTTAGTGCCTCTTTTAAAACTTATCTGTTCAAAATGCACGAATATTCCTCCAGCATAAGGGATAATAGGAAAGTAAATTAATTATATTTTATCTTTCCAATCTCATTTTCACTTTGCAAGAACTGTGTAGGATAACTATTAACATTTCATTTTAAATGAAAAATTTAAAGAATTACCATGGGGTAATTTCAAACTACAACAAAAAGCGACCACATATCATGAATCCCTTCTTGCCAAAAATATCATCCTGAGACGCAGATTGACTTAGCATCATCCAGGAATACATTTAACAGCCATTTTCAATTTTATTCACAAGTATTCAAGTGAGAGTGCTCATAAAATTGGCAGTTACCCAAGTAGAAGAGTGTCAAAAATTAAAGCTTGTTTGAATCAACTTTCTTTTTCCAGTTAACGTTGAACAGAATTACATTTATACATGTCTGATTTCAAAATCCCTTCATTAGAAAATAAACAGGTTTACTTCTTTCATTTAAAGCTGCTAACTCCGCAGAACTGAGTATTTTTACCCAGCCTGGTTTAGAATCTACGGATTTGAGCTCGATTTACACGCTGCGAGGATCAGATCATGCCATTTTCCAGCTTAACACCCTTCACGGATTCCTTTTGTTTTAGGGATAAAGCTTATAATCTTCAACAAGCCTGATCAAACAGCAGCTCTCTGTCTCCACTCACCGCTTGGCAGGCTTCCTTCCAGGCAGCCAGTCAGGGCACTCAGTGTGCCACCCCCTCCTGCCCCCCCACACACACACACACACCTGTTTTGGTTTACTTCCCTTTCCTGTCACACTGGTGGGGGCGGGGCACCTCCTCCACTCACATCACTGACTTGCCCTTTTGCCTTATGTTGCCATACGACTTGACACAGAATTTCTTGATTTAATATTTGGATATTTTGTTTGTCATATTCTTTTTTTGGTATTACATTTTATTTTGTTAACATTTCATTAAAGTATTATTTATCTGAATTACTGGGTTTTTTGGTGCACCCTTAAATTCTGGTCCCCAGGAGAGTGGCACATGCTATGCCCTGCCCACTCCCGGCATTTCCCCCTACACTCAGCCCCAAATAGATCATTGGTTTCCCTCACTCTCCAGGAGCGTTTGAAGACTTAGAAGCCACCGCCCTCTAGGAAAGGGAAACAGCGTTTTTGTCAATGATATGATGAACATGACTCACACACCTACAGCGTTTGCTGTGAAGGAATTCCTAAGTATAATAACAGAGTTGTGTCTCAAACGACTCAGGGAGGTAGGTCCTCCACAGCTAAAGCCCGAGGAACACTGAGGTTACATGACTTGCTCAGTATCACACAGTGTTTAGATTTGAACCTGGAGGATTTGGCGTCAGAACGCGCGTACTTGTAATCACTGTACTGCACCGTCTCTCAGTAATTCCAGCTCCCGTTTTAATAGACAAAGTCTCTTAACACGTTCAGCGCCGAGCCTGTTTTCTCTTCCTTTCTGTTTAGCCCGAGACATCCGATTTCACCGATATGCTTGCTCTTCAGTCAGCTGTCTGTGGTTCGTGTTCCAGTGCAGTTTAGAAAATTTTTCTTTACCCGTAACAGTGACAATGTCAGTAGAAGAAACGTGTGAAAGCGATTCAAGTGAAATTAGTTTTCCTAATAGAATATAATTTTTTAAACTGTATATTGTCAGTCACCAGTGACTGATGCGGTTCGAACGGGAAGTACAGTGTCAGTCACTGGTGACTGACATGGCGCTTAACGTGTTAAAAAAGAAAAAGGACTAAGGTTTGGAAGTGTGGCAATAAAAATCTGGGTGGGAAAGAAAGCATCAAGAGATTTGGGTGGATGAGACCAAGTAAAGGGATAGGGACTGAATCCTGGGGATGTCCCCCAGTGTATGTGTGAGTGTGTGAGTATGTGTGGAAGTGTGAGTATGTGTGAGTGTGTGTCTGTGTGTGTCTAGTTGTGTGTGTGTGAATGTGTGTATGTGCGTGTGTGTCTAGGTGTGAATGTGTGTGTGAGTGTGTGTGTGACTGTGTGAATGTCTGTGTGTCTGTATGTACGTGCATGCACCCCACACTGCCCCAGAAGTGGTGACTGAGATCTGAAGACCACGTGCTGGAGCAGAGCCTCCCATCGCCTCAGGCCTGGTCCAGGTCCTGCTGCTACTGGCTGAGGATGGCAACACATGACCAGACAGAGTCACCCTGTGTTAGTCAGTACCAACCTGACTGCCCTGCGGGTCCTTCCCTGCCAGTCCCCCAGAATTCCTAAAAGTCCCAAAGGAGGCTTGCCCTGCCCTGACATCTGAGGATGAGTGGTGGTAGGGAGTCCCAACCGTGTATTTAGAAGGTACTAAACACCACAAGATCCCTGAGCTAGGACATTGGTTACTAACCCCTATCCACACTGAATATCTGAAGACCTCCAAAACACCGTCCTTTTTCACCCCAGGACTTGTCACAGGGGGTTCCCAAAGCCTAAAACGTCCTTATCCTCCGCTGCCCCATCCGCCCCACCCTCCCGTTCCTGGAGAGCTCATCAGTGTGACAGCTCAGATGCCACTTCCCCCAGGGAGCACTGTCTATCCTGAAATGTCAGCTACTGCTCTAGAAGACAGGTCAGCGCAATTTTGGCTTCCGGGCCATATGGCCTCTGTCACAATTGCGAAACTCCACCATGATGGTGCAAAGGCAGCTGAAGACAATGTATAAACAAAGGAGTGTGGCTGTATTCCAAGTAAACTTTATTTACAAAGCAGGCTACGGCCCAGATTTGATTTTGGGCCAGAGTTTGCCAACCCCTGCTGTACACTAAATAATCCGTGAATGCAGAAACAATGTTTTTTTTTTTTCCACCCATGTATCCCAGGACCTAACATCATCCTAAGTAAAGGGAATTCAATGATACTTGTTAAATATATGTTGAGTTAATTACTTAATTTTAAAGCTAAGTTTCAGGCTAGCCGAGTGGCTCAGTTGGTTAAGAGCTCACTCAAGAGTTTGAGCTCTGAGCAACAGCAGTTCGATGCCTGGCCCGAGCTGAGCTGCTGCTGAGCTGCCAAAAGGTGGCAGGATGGCTCAGCTAAAAAAATAATAAAATAAATAAATAAATAAATAAATAAATAAAGCTAAGTTAATGGTTTTCCCTCCACTTAGAGAGACCAACAAATTTCAGTCTGTTTGAAAAACTACTTCAGTGTCTTAAAACAAGATGGCATTTTACACGTATATATTGCAATCTGTTAGAGTAGCTAAGTATAAACCCCATATACACACAGAGCTGTGTTCATATTGTGTCTCCTTAGGAAAATCACCACTTTGAGTGTCAGTTTGCTCGTTTATAAAATAGGAATATTACCTAACTTTAAAAATGGTTGTGAGGATTAAATGGCATCATTTATTTGAAATATATTGGGTTGTCGGAAAAGTCATGACGCATTTTTGCAATGAAAAACATAAGAAAAATACGTCATGACTTTTCTGACAACCCAATATATTATAATACATAACCCACCATTTCATATTGTCCTCAACAAGTTAACTGCGCCCAAAAAAAAGGAAAGAGGGAGAAATGTCACCTCCCCATTAGCAGGACTGACTCC
>NW_017732683.1:87295-91394 GCF_001890085.2 Hipposideros armiger | reverse complement strand
GCAATGATGGTGCCAACTTGACCAGTGAAGCAACGTCCTCCACAACTAGACTGAAGAATAAAATGACAGCAACGTGTCTGTTCCCCTTCCCCCAATTCCCCAGCGCTGTTCCCATCCCCCCAATTCTCCAATAAAGATCTTTAAAAAAAAAAAGAATGTGCCCTGCATTTTTGTAACTGTGATCACTGAGTCCTGAGGTCATGTATTGGGTTGTCGGAAAAGTCGTGACACATTTTTGCAATGAAAAACGTAGAAAAAATGCATTATGACTTTTCCGAGAACCCAACAGAAGATGACAAAGATTAGTTGGCAACTTGGGAGACAAATAATTGTCATAAAGAGAAAAATTTATATGAGAAACAGGCAATAAGTGACTTTGCCTTATCTCCAACCTACCAATACTTACACAATTCCTATTCCTAAGAAAATTATTCCCCTCCAAAAGAATATTATGCAGTAATTTCCCAATCTCAGCTTCTTTTAAACAACACCACAGAAGCCTAAAACCTGTGGGTGGGAGAGAGAACAGCAGAGGGACTTGGTGAACTTAGGGGTTCCATCCTTCACTAAAAACTAGAAATTTAAATATAGGATAACATGTGTAAACCCAGAGGTTCAAGTGGAGAAAAAGAAAAAAAACGTCAGTTTTAATTTTCTGAGCTCAAGCAGACTCATGGACTGTAAAGAAAAACGGATTGTCTTCCCTCTCAAGAAAATCTTTCACAAAACTTTGTGGTTTTTTTCTCTCAGGGGGATTTGAGACAAAGTCTAGGCTGAAACGTGCTTGAAATTAACTCACCCTTTTCTGAGAGCAGCGTGATCATCAAATTCACCATTTCCTCTGTTTGCTGTGCTAATCAGATGTTTTTAGCTTCCCTTCATTGAACTCAGACTCTTCAGGGTCAGGCATGGGGCTAAGCACTCTACATTTTCTACCTCATTCATTCCCCAAGTTATTCTTCATTTCCACTTTCATTTTACAGATGCAGAATCTGAGATTCAGAAAAGGTATGTGATTTACCTAAATCACACAGCTAACTAAAAGGTGACAATCGAGGAATTTAGGCCATGTCTGTCTTTAGATCAGGGCTTTGAAAACAATTCCACACTCCATGGAGCCACCAGAATTCTTCATAAACCCCTCGGTGACCGACCAATAGGGAGTGTGTGCAGCCATCAGGGCCCTCAGTCCTCACACCTGTTACACGCTGCGTGTCACCTGTTTTATATCCCAACACGTGCACAGGAGGCCATCAAGAAAGAGGCCCGTGCCTAAAGTATGCTAGAAACACCTGGTTCCATTGCAGCCTGCTCACTCTCTGGATGAGAAAACTGAGTAGAAATCTACAGTGCCGTGAGTGATGGATCCAAGTGTAAGGTTAACAGCACCTAACCCTCGACGGGTACTGACTCTGTCAGAGCATTATCCGAAGAAAGTTCAATATATTAACTCACTATTCTTCAGAAAACCCTACAAGATACTCACTTTTCTCAAGTAAGGCAGTAGACTCAGCATCATTTCCATTGGACAGTGGGAGAAACAGAAGCCCCGAAATTTCAAGTAGCATGACCAGGGTCACGCAGCAGGGAGAAGAAACAGAGTTGAGTTTCCAACTAAGGAAATCTGGCTTTCGATTTTAAGCCCTTAACGGCAACCTCAAGACTGCCTCTAAAACCCAGACTTCCAATTTCAACAGCAGCGGTCTTCTCTTTTATTCTGTTATAACACGCTGCTCCTAGTTGCTTGTTAAAATTCAGTTGATTAATGACAGATGCCCATAGGAGTCAGCTCATCAACATGACACCCCTTCCAACGCACAGAAGTCTCACCTTCCTTCTTGGGCCACCTCGTAGCTTTTGGGTCTCCCGATGGCATCTAATCATTTTGTTATTTCAAGTTACCCAATGACTGAGACCACAGGAGAACCCATCACTCATGAGCTCAGACTCTGGCTCCGTGGATACTTGACTGGCACCTCGTTGCCCATAATCTTTCCAAGCCCCTTTTCTTTAAAAAAAAAAAAAAGGGAGCTAGTGTTTTATCAGTTGAAGCATTCTAGCCATGATGCCCGAGGAGAGCCTGTTATTCAAAGATGATTTGTACCCAGCAATCCATGTTTAACAGTCAGTTGTTTGAAAAGCAACTATTTTACATGCAAGGACTGGGTCAAACGAATGCCAGGAAACTCCCCAATCACATAATTTATGTACAGTATTTAGAAGTGAAAAGTTTCAGATCAGCAGGCGTGTTCTACCTGACAATAACCTAGAAAGGGTTTCACTTCGACAAAAAACCCAAAGGGTATTTTATAGAAAAGTTTGCTTTGCCTTTCATCTTTTCTCAAACATTCTGGCCTGTTTGCTAATGGGAAACCTTTTCTATGAATCTTACCGTTGCCTTTGGGGTAATATAGGTAAATTAAATCTAGTGGTTTAAGGGACCCAGATCAAGTCAGCATTTACCCCCAAAATGAAAGAAACATAAAATACCATATAAAAAAATACTCACTGACAGATCGTGAGTTGGTGTGAGATCACTAACTTTTTATCAGACATGCAAGTGGTGCCACCACATTCTTTTTTACCATCCCTCAAAGTCTTTAATAAAGGTATGAATTGAACTTGGATATTGGTTGTCTGCAGAATGCCCAAGAAATTGACCAGGTGAATCAACTCAGGTAGATAAGTGAAAATGTGACTCTTCCCACCCTGCCTTCAATTGGCAAATTGTTCAACTGAGTCTTTTCTGGTAAAATACTTGACCCATCCAGTTCACGGGATGCTTTTCCATTCCTTTAATAACATTCATAGGAAATCATTTATAATCATTAAAATTTAAACTTGGCTAAATCTTGTCTCCCCAAAATGCCTTACTTTACATATTTCAAAAGAACATGAGATTGAGTTTTCTCTTTTAATTTTTCTAATCATTATCACACGCTTTCCCAGAGTAACTATCTTTCCCTCTCCAGCATGCTTCCTAATATTAAAGAAAGACTTTTATGGACATTTTTTGTTCCTTACTTGTAGGGCATCTCCCTGTCACCCAGTAGACGTGAGCTTCAGAATCCTATTAATGTAATCTTCCTGATTTCTAAACCTACAGACATGGGAAAATGCAATTAAACCCGAGAATATATAGCATGTCAGCTTTATGGTGTTTCATAGTTAAGTTCATTTCATACTAATTAAGGATAAAATTTCCTACTCTGATCCACACCAGTGTATTTTAAGGCATAATGCACAACAATCCTGCTTGTGGAAATCAGTAAGAAAGCCAAGCACGGTGCCTAGTGAACTTGAACTTGGTGATAAGCTCGTGCAAGTGAGAATCTGTGTATTCTTTGGAAATTTTGAGGGCAGCAGAGTTCCTTCACAGTTCAGAGCCACCCACTATCCCCGGCACCCCCACCTCTATAGCATCTAGTTTAAAATGTTGCAAACAACTCTCTAAAGATATGAAAAGTAGTGAGGACATCAGATGTAAAGTACACTGGACATATGGCCAGTTTCCTGAGAGTATGTCAATTTCCACGGACTTAGTAACTACAGGTAATTCAACATCAGACATGAAAAATGAAACATCCAAATGGTAACTGGAACTCTTATGTTTCAGAGGGCTTTTTGTTTACTAGAGTAAACTATGCATACTGTAAAATTGGCCATTTTAACCACTTTTAAGATTACAAATTCAGCAGCATTCAGTGCGTTCACATTGCTGTGTAACCATCACCATCATCCAGTTTCTTCAGAACTTTCTCATCATCCCAAACAAAACCCTGTACATTAAACACTCACTCCCACTCTCCTCTCCCCAAGCCCCTGACAACCACCGTTCAACTGTCTCTATGAATTTGCTTATTCTAGGTAGCTCAGATAAGTGGAATTGTACAGTATTTGTCCTTTTGTGTCTGATTTATTTCACTTACCATAATGTTTCTCAAGGTTCATCCATGTTGTAGCGTGTGTCAGAATTTCATTCCTCTATAAGACTGAATAGTGATACCCCAGTCTATGGACAGACCACATTTTGTTTATCCATTCAACTGTTTTACATTTGGTGTGTTTCCACCTCTTGGCAACTGTGACTAAAGCTGCT
>NW_017732683.1:75302-86619 GCF_001890085.2 Hipposideros armiger | reverse complement strand
AGTACACACACACACACACACACACACACACACACACACACACACACTTGTAATGGCAAGAATATGTTGAAGATGACATTTAAGAACAGGAAAAACAGAAGACAACTTTCTAGAAATGAAGGAAATTAGTGTTTGTAATGGAAAGCTGCCTTATCTCCTGATTCCCATGTGCATTTCAGAAAAATGAAGAAAAGGTGACATGACCAAGAGATACTATATACATTAAGAAAGAAAAGTTGTCTCAAATTCCCAGCCGGCATCAGGCCTGCGTTTTTGACCTGGTAAGATCATCCCAAAGTTTAAGGGATGCTGGGAAGTAGGGTTCATTTTTTTTGTTCAGAATGGGACCCATTTCCTTTCCAAAGAAAACTGACCTTCTATTAGAAAGGAAAAGGGAACATTAGATATTAGGTAGGCAAATAAAAATGATGAACACAGGCAAGAAAAAGTATTAAAACAGTATGTTCATGACATGTTGATATGAAATCATAAAACATGAAAACAGGTAAAGAAGAAGTTTAGAATACAGGAGAAATGGTCTGAAATAAATTAATAGCCAGAAGCTGTGAGTGTTTGACAGATCAGAAAGCAGGTAAAATACTAGCAAGACTTAATAATTTAAATAATATAATGTTGTTTTAAGAGTTACAATTGCAGTGTACAAAGAATACAATTTAGGATGTTGAAAGAAATACATAGGTTCACAAAAAAATTCAAAATATTAAAAAAGCATATCAAGTATCATTAATATCTGACCAAAATACAATAAAATAATACATTTTAAAAGAAGGTTAAACTGCAATTCATTGGAGAAAGGATAATCTTCCAAGAAAATGGTGGTGGAACAATTATGTTTCTAAACACAAATAAAACCTAGACACTGATCTTAAATCTTACACAAAAATTTTCTCAAAATGGATCATAGACCAAAGTGTAAATTATAAAACTATATGACAGCTAGAAGAAAACACAGGAGAAAAATCTGTGTGACCTATGATTTGCCGATGTTTTCAGATAAAACACCAAAAGCAGGATCCATGAAAGAAAAATGCAATAAATTGGACTTCATTAAAATTTAAAACTTTTCTGCTATGAAATATACCACTAAGAGAATGAACATATAAGCCACAGATTGGGAGAAAACATTTTTAAGACACATATCTAATAAAAGACAGGTATCCAAAATATACAAAGAACTCTTAAAACCCAATTATTTAAAAAAACAACAACAATTTTTTTAAAAAATGTGCAAAAGCACTGAACATACACCTCAATAATGACAGATGTGTAGATGATAGCTGGATAGAAAGCTAAACAGATAGACTGATAGATGGAAAATAAGGTATGAAAAGATGTTCAACCTCATTTGTCACTAAGAAAATGCAAATTCAAACAACAAGATACCACACGGCTATTAGAATATCAAACAAACAAACAAACAAACAAAGCTGACAATCTCAATTGTTGGCAAGGATAAGGATATGGAGCAACTGGAACTTACATACATGACTGGTGAGAAAGAAAAATGGCATATCCACTTTGGACAATGGTTTGGCAGTTCCTTAAAAAGCTAAACAGTCTTACCACAGGATACACCAATCATATTCCAAAATGCTTTGAAAATAAGTTTTCAAAATAAGTCCGCACAAAAAACACGCACATGAATGTTTATAGCGGCTTTATCCAGGATTACTGAAAACTGGAGAGAACCAAGATGGCCTTCAGCAAGTGAATGGATGAACCAACAGTGGTCCATCAGGTGATGGGGTACTATTGAGTGATAAAAGAAAATGAGCTATCAAACCGTGCAGAAATGTGGATCAATCTTAAATATATATTTTTATGTGAAAGAAGAAGAAGCCAGTCTGAAAAGACTATAAACTGTATGATTCCATTTATGTGAGATTCTAGAAGATGCCAAACTATAGTGACAGTGAAAATATCCATGGTTTCCAGGAATTTGGGGAGGAGGGCTGAATAGGTGGAACATGAGAATAGTTGAAGGCAGGAAAAATATTCTCTGTGATACCGTTATAGTGGGTACACTTTTCAAAAACCTACAGAAATTTATAGCACCTAGATTGAAACTTAATGAATGCAATTAAAATAAAAAATCATGTAGGAGATCCAGGATACAAGAACAGAATGCAGAATGTGAACAAAAAATCGCACTATTATACCTGGATGAAATCACCTTACTGAAGTGGGTGGGGCCAAGGTGCAAATAAGCTCAGTGACTGTAAATGACTGACATCTGTAAGATTCCAGGCATGTTAACCATGAAGTGATTCCACAGTAAGAGCCCAAGTAACTGTTGCATGGGATATATTTAAAGGCAAGACATAGAAAAGAACCTCCATCGTGCTCAGCTTCCATGAAATCGTTTTCATGTTGGAATCCCAAACAGAAATAGACATTCTCCCACCACTGGAGTGAGGCCATCCTTCCCTCTTCCCAGCACACAGTGTGAAATCAACCAGTGGTCACTGGCACACAGTAGGTACTAATGACGGAACAAAGGCAGCTCTCCCACAGGTCCATTTAGAGAAGGTGGCAGAGACATACAGCTGTTTCCGGAGCTAAGGACAAAAAGCAGACTCTTCCATGACTGAGTCCCCATCCCGGGCACAAGGAAAGAGTAAACCTCATTCCCAGACAACGCAGCACAGACAGGCCTAGGACAAAGCCAGCACTGGACACACAGACGTCGGTCAGGACAGGTTACACCTTGGACGCATCCTTTTAAACAATGGTCACAACAGTGGGTTCCACGTCACCCAGAGCACAAACTGCACACACATCAAGGTGAGGAGGAAAGAGAAATTCCAGGAGGAGGAAAGAGAAATTCCAGGGCTGCCCGGGACTATCCCGCCTCTATCGCTTACTAACTGTGACTTTGGGCAAAGCACCAGTGTTCCCTATCTCAATTTCCTCACCTGTCAAAAGTGAACAATAATAGTTCTGACTTTGTAGGTTTTTTGTTAGGATCAAATCTATTAAACATGTAAGAGCATGTAGGACAATGCTGGAAATACACTGAGCATCCAAATATTAGCAACTGCTGTCCTACGTACAGTCAGACTTCCAGCAGGTCTTTCAAATTGAGCCTCACACGTTTCCCAATGTGCATGAGTCCAGTAATGTGCGCATGTGATTGATAAATGAATAAACATTTATGAAGTGCAGACTCATTTCATCTGGGATATGCAATCTAAATAGTATGGAGACTGAAGATAGCAGAGGCTACCTGGCTGTTTTCTGTTTTGTTTTGTTTTGTTTTGTTTTCATGAGGCCCTTCACAAGAGAATCTGGAAACTTATATTCTACCTGCTGTATTTTTCATAATCTCTGCTACTTCTAAAATGAATCAGTATGTTCTACTTGTGAAAAGTTTAAATACTAATTGTGAACTTAGTCAATTTTAACCAGTTCACAGGTGGCTTTATGAAATCTTACTTTTAAAACTCCTCCAGAGGGAAAAGAGATAAATCTTCCTCAGAGAAGGATCCCAACCAACATGCGTAACTATTCCCCTCTCCAGGAAATCAACTTAATTCTCCCACCCCACCCCCACCACCTTTAGCGGGGCCTGGACTTAGTGCCTCACTTCCAGAGAACAGGGTACGGAAAGGAAAAAACAGGAATCTGACACCTGAGGAATCTAGCAGGTACCATCCAAACCAAGTGACCAAGGTCACCACCACCATTGAGAAGCCATGTTGATATAATGTAGCCCTGATATGATGTCATGAGGACACACTGTCTCTATGGAATTCATCCCAAAACATCATAATCCCAGTCTAACATGAAAGAAATGTAAGAGAAATCCAAACTGAGAGACAGTCTTCAAAACATCTGACCAATATATCTCAGAACTGTCCAGGTCATGAAAAACAAGGAAAACCTGAAAAGCTGCACAGACCAGACAAGACAAAATTTAGAGACATGAAGATGAAATGCCACGTGGGCTCCTGGATTAAATCCTGGAACAGAAAAAGTGTTATAATGGAAAAGTTAGTGCAATCAGAATAAAGTCTAGAATTTAGTTAATAGCAATACATCAAAATTGATCGCTGAGTTTTGACAGCGTTACAGTAGTTATAGGCGATGTTAACATCAGGCGAAGCTTGCAAAAGGTACACAAGAACTGTCTCTAGTCATTTTGTAATTTTCCTGCCAATCTAGAATAATTCCCAAATAAAAGTTTGATTTTAAAAATGCCTTAAAATATGACAGAAGTTCTCTGGATCTGGACAGTATTGCAAAGTCTAGATCAAGTTTTGACTATATGTCAACATCGAGATAAACATTAAACATCCTCCATCGAAATTGGGCAAAACTAGGTAATTAACATTAAGGTGGCTCATTTATGCCTGAAATTCACTGTAAGTACAAGTACAACCTGGCTTGAATAAATGATGCTTTTGTAAAAATTGAGTGTGAAATCCAGTTAGCCAATCATGATATTTTAAAATAAACTGGGACTTTTGATGATAAATAACCATTTTAATTGATCTTTCAACTTGTTTTAGCATTACACTGTGATTTCCCATGGTCTTTATGTGCCTGTGATTTTATTATAAAATTGCCTCTGAATTTTAAAGTACGTGTTGCTAGAATGGTGAGCCATTTAAAAGGAAATGAAACACTGCCCTGTGTCCAGCAGCGCAGACTCTCAGCAGAAAGAGCAGTCTCAGGAGTCGTGGAAAATTTTTATGACACTAGAAGTGTTATTTGAATATTATATATTCATAGTTGTATTTGAAGGACTGATACACTGTGATACCTGTGACTCTCTTAAGAAAAAAAGTCACATTTTTAACTAGAAAATTTGAAATGTTTAAGAGGAAATAAATACTTTTAGTGTGGTTCAATCTACCTGCCTAGATTTAAGAGGGTCTGATTCTATTAAAAAGTAATAATAACCATTTTCCCTTTCCAATTCTCCCTTTCCTCTAGGACTCTCCTAATCAATTGTATTTAAATGTAGCTTTAGGATCTGGTTTATCTTTATCTGCTGGCAGGTATACGCAGGGCATAAAAACAATATTACAACTCCAATAAAATTGTTTTACAGTCAACTTAGCTGAAATTGTTTAGAGTTGGGTAGAGTTGTGATGTTCTACTCCCTTTATCAGGGATGCTTTTGTATTCAATGGCTGTCTTCACCCTAAAACATAGTGGTGGGTTTAGTGGGTAGGAATTTTATTCTATTATACTTGGTACCAGAAAGATCTCATTATTTTTAGTTTTCTAAATGGAATTCAGTCTGACTCCAAGCATCCCGATTATATATTCCAATGGTAGAGTTACTGGGACCCCCACCTTCCTTCTTAGCTGTTACTGGGACTCCCTCACCATAAAAAAAGAAGCCTTGTGATTATTCGGGATGGGAGACGGGCTATATACAGTCCAGATTCAATCTCAGGAAAGATCTTTGTTTTTCATCCACCCTAGTTACTGCTTTTTATGGTCATTTGTTTAAGCTACTGTGGTGTGTTGTATCAGGCAGCTGTGCTATGTGACAGCTAAGCACCAGTAGAAGAGGCTTCACTAAATTAGAAACCACCCCAGCCGTTCCCCATGGGGTCCTTGCAGCTCCGTGGGGCAGGGTCTGGGCAGCAGTGCATCAACGCTGGCTTGAAGAAACTCAGGAGCTGAATGGTAACTTTTCAGGACTTTGGCTGGCTGCTTGGTAAACATAAGCATTCTTTAAAAGTAAATAATACAAACTTATAATTAAATAAATTATGTTAATAAAGGCAGTAAATATGCGAAGATCATTTGCTAATATTTTACTACATTTCACTATTATTTATGCTGTTTCCTTATCTATTTTATCTGTATGATGCAAATACTATGACAGTGGCTACTTTCCACCTCTTCCCAATTCCCCATTCAAAGTCCTCACATTGGTGGCTTGAAGTCAGAGGTGGTGGGAGGGTTTATGCACGGAAATTAGCAAATCCTGCAAATCAAGTCTTGATTTGTCTTGCAGATTTCTACACTGAAGGAAGTGATGGAGAAAGAACATGTTGACAATGCAGATGAAACTTCAAAGTATGTTGTGCCTACAGCTTTACATGGTGAGGAACACACAACACACACACACACACACACACACACACACACACACACCATGAATACTAAGGAATTATTCTTCCAGTTATTAAAACTATTATCTAATTCAGGAAAGGAGTTTCTCACATCGTTGATGAGTGAGTGAAGTTACAACATTATGTCTTCAATTTTTCACTTCAATCTTACAAAAAAAATCAGTCAACATTTATACAAGTATTGGAACTATACTTCCTGATCAATTATAACTATAAGTGTCTACAGATAGAAGAGTTCAGCAAAAAAAAAATGAAAATATCTGTGAGAATCAACTGACTACATGGAATTTACAATAAAGAGTATTGTATATTTTTTTATCTTGGTATATTGTGTGTTACACATCCTTTATATCAGGAAAATGATCTCATCTATTCATGTATTTGCATGTATGGTTTATCAAGGAGTGGGTGGTTAAACATGTATTAGTGCACCACTGGCCATGGGACCTCTCAACACACAAGAATAGCCCGTTCTCTCCTACTCTCTCTGCCCCCAGTCACATGAAATTTTTCCAAGACACCTTGATTCCAGCATTCTTCTACCCATAGTACACACACACACACACACACACACACACACAATGAATGCTTAAACTTGTCAGGTTGCCTTGATTTTAACCTGAGATTTTTGGTTTGAGTTTTGATTTACCCATCCTGACAAACCCTGTTATACAGGATATCAAAGAGTCCTCTAATCCTAAAATTTGCATCTTCCAGTACAGTCAGTTTGTTTAAAGACGGTAGAAGGCATGATTATTATAGCTCTCACTGTCTCCCATCCTCCCATTTTCCCACTGACCCCTAAGTTTATCGGCATCCCAATTAAACTATTGAAACTATAATGTATACCCCTGGGTGCCTAAACAGAGCACGTTAGATTCCCTGCCATAATGACTTTGAAAAACCAAGCCCTGGCCACCCAAATACCATGTCAATATAGCGTAGAAGCTAAGACAACATCAATTAGAAATTAAAATCCATGCTTGTGAAAAATGTTACTGTGGACTCTATTTCAAAATGGCAGGTTAAACCATCAATAAAGTTGACATTGAAGTCATTCCCTTTATAGGTATATTGTAGGTGTTATCAAAACGACCAACCCTTTACAGATGCCTGCAAAACACTTGAAAATTATAATGTAAGAATTGAGGGAGCCCTCCAAGAGCAAAGAAATAACCACAGAATGTGTGTATAACAGAATAGATCCAGAAATGGTTCTGGAATATAATTCAGGTAGCACATACCAGTATTAAAATTCTGCATGACACCAACAACTCAACTTATACTGAAAATTTAAATCAAACCAGTATCTTGGCGCTCCTGTATGCAAAATTGACCAAATCAATGCATTACTTAATTTTTTTTGCATTGTTCAACCAGCCACTGTCTTGGAATTCCAGTTTATATAGCGGGTGGACACTTACGTGGACATTTCAAAAAGGGATTTTTCTGAAGGTGGACATTTTATGATGATACCAAAACAATATGCTTGTTCTCTTGATCAAAAGAGTATATTAAATCAATTGTATAATGTTTAGAAAGACACAGCTTATTATGTCGGCAACAGAGTTACAACACTAGCTCCACTAGCTCTCTATTTCTTAGAAAAGAAAACTTTAAACAACAGGCCCATGTGAATCAAATATAATGGAGTGTATGGCTTTATTTTATCTTTCCATGGTAAATCAAGAAAAGTAGAGGTGGGTGGGGTTAGAAGAGTGTGTGTGTGTCTATTTGTGTGTTTTTCCTATCACACAAGCAATTGCATTTTCTCCACGCGATTGCAAGTCTCATTAACTCTGATTTTCTCATTCATCTCAAATTGCTATATTTATTATAATGGCTTAACCCAGCTGAGGTATTCTCCCCACGGGAAAAAGTCCAAGTATTAGGTGCAGGCTGTAAAATTCAATTTCTGAGTCCACGCTTGTCATAGATGGCTCAGCTACAGAAACAAAGCTGATTGGGACAGCGCTGTCATGCCCCCAGACTGCTTATTTAGGCTCAGGGCAGACGCACCGCGCGTGTTAAGAATGGTTAGACAAGTGCTGCTTCTCCAGATCTCTACGGGGCAACAAAAGAATCACCTGGTTAGGCCCGAGAATATGTCTCATCACCACATCTTGTCCCCCTACATTAGCAGGACACCACAGCTGACGAGCGAGTTCCGTTTTCTGCCAAGGCTGAGTGAATTTTTTTACTATTCTAATGTGATCTTTCATTACAGAGTCAGACTCCGCAAAGGGACCCTGCCCTCTAGCATATGCATATCAATTCCTTTCGAGTAGCTTAGACCTGTAACTTCAGAGAGACTGTTTCAAGGTTAATATCCTAGGAAAATTATCAGCATGAACAAGACCATTCATTTCTCCCAAAAATTGGTGAACTTTGGAACCAACCTGTAGTTTGTAGATATTTACACCCTCGGTTCATCAAACAGATAATAAATTCAAAGCTGAAACAAAAAATCTCACTCCTCGCTCTGCTCTCTTATTATACACCCTGAATACAGATGCCTGAACAGATAATAGGTCTGTCATGAAGGCTGTGAAAGGCAAGACGAAAATCAGACCATTTTCAAAGATCTTTAATCACATGAGACCTGAACATTATGTACGAACTTGAGGGGAGAGAGGGCTGCAGGAATCTCATCAAACCCCATTTGCATGTGCTGCTTCTAGACCTCAAAGCAGGGATGTTATCAGCTGTCAATCAACAGGTATTTACTGAGTCTCTGATCTGCCCTTCTAAAGCTGCTAGGTTCTGTGGAAAATTCAGGAGCAATGAAACAAACTGCACTTACTCACCAAGTTGGTAAGTTGGTGACAAGAGGAAAGACACGTAAAATCATCAATAAATGAAGCTGCGTATTATCAGGTTATCAGCACCAGGGTGCATCAGCCCAGCTGCTATGCTATAGCTCATGAGGGTCCCGAAATAACAGAGATTATGTGGGGGCAGCAAGATCTTTGGGAGATTCTATCAGCAATTCTGCATCAAGAAAATCATGGTGTTGGGCAGTGCCTGGTTCCTGGTTCAAACCTGAGCTCACAGGGCAATTCACAAGAATTATTTGAGCCCCAGTATTTCAAGAGTTGACCCCATCTCTCCAAGGCCCAGCAACTTTCTGCGATAACAAGAGAAGGGGCCACAGCTACCTCCCTTTCTCATTTCACGAGTAAATTCAGGATGCACCTTGAGATCCTAAGTTTTCTAAACTTTACATAAAATTATGACTGAATTCTTAAAAGAGGAAGCAATCAAAATCAATCAGTTGAGGTGACAGAAATAACAAAAGATGCAACAGGGAAGTTGCTACAAATGTATGGTCCTCAGAAGCTGTGGACAGGAGGCTGTTAGATGATCGGCAGAGAGGCAGACTCAAAAGCTGTCTGCCCTTCAATCCAAAGACGCTTTTAAGAGTCACATTCAACTTCTAGCCCCCCAAAGGTTTAAATCATTAAAACTCCACAACAGTGCTAAATACTACAGAACATGAAAGAGTAATATATACAGTAATATACAACAGAAGGAGAGGTAGGAGAGACGGAGAAAGGAGCCAACATTTCTGAGTAATCATCTGTTTACGTGTAGAGCCCTGAGCTAGGCACACGCAGTATTTTATTCACTGCATCCATCCAGGATGGAGGTGCCAATACCATGCCTATCAGCAGATGACAGAAGTGATGCTCAGAGGGGCTGCAGTCACATGCTGAAGCTCAACCGGCTGAGGTTCCAATCCGGGAGCTGGAGGAGAGACACACGATGAGGGAAGATCAGCCCTGCAAAGCAAGGGGGGTGTTGGGGGCTTGCAGGGTGCGAGCTGTCAGCTGATGGAGCCCATGGCCTGTCCCCCATTTCTTCCTACTGAGAGCGGTCCCTAAAAGAAAACTATGCACATAGAGTGTGTGTGTGTGTGTGTGTGTGTGTGTGTGTGTGAGAGAGAGAGAGAGAGAGAGAGAGAGCGAGAGAGAGACAGTTTATAACGTGCAGGCCAGAGGATGGCCGGGTCTGTCTTATTTTGTTTTTCATGTACAGCTGGGTTTATTCTCTTCTGAAGGGAGAGTGTCAGAGGCTTTCTGGGGGCCTGAGTTGCCTCCAGGCGCTCCTGTTTTTTCTCTTTGTGTCTGTCAGTCAGCCTCTCTCTCCCTCTCTCTGTCCTCCCTCAGCACATGCTTCCTTCTTCTTCTCTCCTGGCTCACCCCGTCTCACTCCCCCCTTCTCTCATTCTTCTCTCCCCTTGTCAATGTCCACACATACCCCTCTCCCTCTCTCTTTTTCTCCCTCTCCATCCTTTCTTTTCCTCTTGCCTTCCTTTCCTTTTCTCTTCTCTCACCCACTGTGTCTGTTTTAATCCTTTGGCCTTGCTCCACCTAACTCTCTGTTTCCATCTGTCTGTCTGTCTGTCTGTCTGCCGGCTTCCCCATTTTCTCTCTTCGAGTACGCCAGAACCATCTCTTTCCTAGGGTTGTTAAACATGGAAGAGAACAACAGCAGAATAAGCTCAAGGTACCCCAAATGAGTTTACCCTCTACCTATCATCAAGGATATGTCCCTTGAAGGGGAGCAAAATCTGTCACCCCAAAATACACCTCTTTTTCACTTAAGGATTATTTTAAACTGATTATTTTTAATAAACAACAGACACTGGAGAAGCTCTGAGAACCAGGTAGATGGTGCCCTTTTGTAAGAGAAAATTACATTATAAGAGAAATCTTCATTTGTAAGGGTGTGTCCTCTCTGTACCAGGAAGGGGATGGCCACATTTCTAGAAACTCTTATCAATGGAGAGGAAAAGGTAACATATTAAACCTGCATAGCAACCATAGGAAACGGGACAATTTGAAAAAACAACACTGGCATGAATATCACTTAGAAAACAAACGAAGGTTAAAATGTCAAGCACTTTCTAGATAAAACACAACAAAGTGCAAATCTCAGCAAAGTGCAAAGTTTCCATATCATCCCTGTGTGTGCCATGAGAAACTTCACTTGAACTTTAAAAGGCCAGAGGAAGAAAAATGGACAACTCTCATTTTAAACTTTTCAGGCCAAACACCCTACGCAAATATACATGCTTGCAGTTCATTAAGAGGAAACAATTGGCCCAAATACCATGTCAATATAGCGTAGAAGCTAAGACAACATCAATTAGAAATTAAAATCCATGCTTGTGAAAAATGTTACTGTGGACTCTATTT
>NW_017732683.1:48225-75271 GCF_001890085.2 Hipposideros armiger | reverse complement strand
GCAAGTTTCATTTGTTTGCACCATGATAAAAATCTTTTTTTTTCAAAGAAAGAAATTAAAAAGAAACCATCATTTGCATTATATGAAATTTCTGATTTTTAATCTATTGTTATCGAAAAGCTACTATTTCCATTTCTTGTATTTAATTCAAACAGATAGGCAGAGTCCTTGCTACAAAGCATCCTCAAAGATTAAGAAAAGTCCCTGCAAATATCAGATCAATTATGAGAAGAATAGTCTAATTAGATGTCATTTGAATTGCATTACTATTCACAAAAGGGTATTTGGGGGCAGAATGTGCAGTAGGGTAGGAAATGAATTGGAATTGCTCAAGACCGACACTGTTAGAAAACAAGAACTTTTACTCTTCTCTGCAACGGTGTATGTCTCAGACGTTACCCCACATGCAATGGTCCAATCTACTGAGAGAGATCAGGACCTCAGACTACAGCCAATACAGATTCAAGGCTAATTCTACAATAATCCTACATGACAACCAATCTTTCAATAGAAGGTCAACATTTTTTAAACAATTGTTACATTTTTCTAACCAGGGTACCAATGAACAAAGAACTTATGAAAAAGTTCTTCTTGTAGCCCTAGTCTTCAATTTTTTTTTAAGGCATCTTTGCAGTCATTTGAAGTCAGTAACCTAATTTGGGGAGTTTTGTATTTAAAGCACATATGCTGTGTATTCTGACTCTATTAGGGAACTGAACATGAGTACACTCTCCTCTCTCCCTTCCAACCTGCCTCCCTACTTATGCTCCCTTCCTTGTTTCCCACGAAAAGTATGGCGCTCTGAATAGGAAAACAGCATGGCGCAGGGTACCGTTCATATATTTAAAATTTTTTCTGTGTATCATGATGTTTTGTCTTTCCCCCCCCCCCCCTAGGTTTTGACATCTGAAGAAAGCTTCCTGACAGGAAGAGACTGCTCTCCCAGGACTAGCCAGTTCTTAGAGATAGCAAAGGGCTTAGCCTGGCACACGCCTGTGGTGTGTAAACCAACCCAGGGGTGGCCACACGTCCCCTAGCTGGGAACCACTCCAGGAGGCAATATTCCTCTCCCTTAATCATCCCAAGCTAGGTAGCTGGCAGCTAGGCACCACCCCTATAGCCCAGAGCCCACTTACTCATTCAAACTAGCCAATCTTACGCTGTTTACTTTTCCGTTTTTCCTTTCCTGCAGAAACCCCCATACACACTTGGCCTTCCACTCGCTCCTATCTTAGGAAGCCTGACCAAAACCAGTGTCCCCCTGTGACCTGTGTGGTGAGCCCTTGGCTGGGACTCCTGGGTAAACAAACTGGGTTTCTGAGCCTTTCCTGTGTCTCCTCTTGTGGCCGCACCTGAGTGACCATCATCACATCAAGGACCAGAACAAAGAGCTATTGAAAGAACAAGTTTCGGGAATAGGGCAACCATCTTGCTGCCACAGGAGTGAACCTACTTGATAATGAAATTACCTACTTGAGAAAGAAGCGCAGCCAGACCAAGAAGAAATTATGGAGAGATGGGGGGACACTTATCCAGATAAAATGATGAGACCTGGGATAGAACCAAACTTGGACTTTTCTCTTCAAGTTACGTGTTGACAAAGATTCTGTCCTGACCAAACTTTTGTCAGGCTCTTCTGAGCTTTTGTCAACGAGCCCTGACTTTCGGGCTTCCATGCTCCTCTCCGCATGTTCCAGTTTTAGCAAGAGTCCTGCTTAGTCAGCCTGACTAGAATCCCCCATGGGCCATAGCTACTCATCCTAGACGATGACCTGAGTCGGTGCTCATCCTCCACTCTCCCCAAGTGATGTCTGATCACCTTAGCCTGCCTTCAGCACGAATCCTGTTAGGTCAGTTTAGCCAGAATCCCCCTGATGTCTCCTTGTAATGAATTTCCATCCTTGGACCCCCACCATACTCCTTGGCTATCCATTCCCACTTATCCATATTGTATTTGGCGTTTAAGTCCCATCTCTCTCCTCCAATACAAGACCCCATTGCAGTGGTCCCTTGAATAGTGTCTTCCTTAATCATCTTTAACAAGTGTCATGGATATGATTTTTGTCTTTGCCAATGTGCCCAGGAACTCTCCTCTTAACTTAAGCCATTTTAAGCCATGTGTATATCACTAGCCATTGAGTCTTAATTCATAAAGCATTCTGCTTTTACCAGGAACTTCAGTATGAGTAGTTCATCATTTATTCAACAAATATATACTGTACCTCCAATATATTTTAAGTTCTATATGGCAAAGAATGACAACATTAATAAGACATGGTCCCTTAATTGGGGCGCAAGCAAATACTTGCTTCTGAAGTGTTAAGTGCTGTTAACATTACAGATTTATATTAGGAAAGCTTTTACTGGGAATATGATTTTTTTTCTCATAGTCAGGGACAGCTCTCTGAAGAGGTATGAAAGAAATTCCAATAACTGCTCCATCGAACGACCTCCTCAGTGTAACACACTCAACAGCATCAGCGTAGAGTGATTCCTTAAACTCACTTTTGTTTCCTTTTCATTTGGGGGCTTAATCACACCATGATAATTTGCTGACTTTGTTCCTTGTGCCCAGTGTATCTACATCTCGATCAGATCTCTCGGGCTCCTTTTAGGTTCCCTTCTCTCACTCACAGTCCTTTGAATGGTATTCTGTACCATTAAGAGGAAACTTTCAAGAACAGATAAAATTCTAAATCTCATACAGATATAAAATTACCCTGCATTAAAGACTGTATTTAATATTCTTTGATTAAATGAGGTAACCAGGTAGATGTTAAAACCAATTTATGGAGAAGTCAGAAAAGCATAATTATATATGGAGTAAAATAATAAAATGAATGATCAAATGGGCGCCGAACAAGCTTTTCCTGGGAAGGAGGCAGGATCTGTTTACCTGTCTACAGACAAGAATCATTCTGTGTTGCTTCAGTGATTTCCAACTTACAGTTGTAGCCTAGGTCCCATAAAATCAGACTCAGATAACCCAAAGGGTATGCTGTAGATAAGGTACAATTTCCACTGGAGCACAAATTTTTCCTACTGAACTTTGTAAATTACCAATATCAATTTTGATTAAAATAATAAAATTCATCATTGATGAAATGCTTATCATTGGCCAGGGCCTGTGCTAAACATTTCACAAGCGTCACCTCATTGGGTCTCAATGACTACACTTTGTGGAAGGAATTGTGCCCACTTTACAGATGAAGAAACTAAGGCTTCACAAAGCTCAAGGTCACACAGTTAATGAGGGTCAGTTTTAGGAATCTAACCCAGAGCCCCATGGTCTTTAGCCTGAAATTGGCTGAATTTAACATGCACTATGGAGGGAAAAGGTATTTTCTTAAGTTCTCACTGTGCTTAAAAGATGATGTCATTTTTAATTTGGCACTTATTTCCTATATCTGACTGCTCGTTTATTTATGTTAACTCCAGGCTCTCCTGAAAGTGTTGCTTTGTGATCCCTCAATGTACTACCACCCAAACATATACACATGTATTGGTCAAAAAAATTTTTTTTAAAGCCTAGAGTCTTGGGGGTGGGGCTCAGGCATGCTGGTTCAACAATAATTTCCAAAGAGCAAAAACTAGAAGAATCCTTGATTTTTCCCTTTCCCTCTACTCCATATCCAACAAATACCACAGCTCCACACAGTATGAGGAAAATAACAACATAAATCAAATGGAATTCTAGGCAACTGTACTTCTACCATGCCTTTCGTTACAATCAAATCCCAGCAGAACCAAAGAATTCACGCTCTTATTTAAAGCAGGAAGCAGTGGTGTCTGACTTCCACTTGGCTTTGACTTAGAGAAAACCTTTGGGAACAAACATACATCATTTTCCTGAGCAGGCACAGAAAGGCAGCTTATCAAACTAAAGGCTGGATTTAATGGATTAAGCACCTGGTTTAAGGAGATTTGAATCTGACTTAATGATATTTCCAGTCCTGGGAGCCACTAGTTCAAATCTGAACTAAAGCTTTTCTTCCTCATCAGAAAATGCCAGCAATTTTGCTTTATTCTGTGGATTAGGGCTAAACCTTACAATCTTATGGACATGTCTCCTCTTCATAAAGTAAATATGAATTTTCTAATGACAAGCCATTTCCACACAGAGGGTCTTGTTCGCTCCGCAGGCCAGATTCTAGCTCAGGGCCCATGCTATTCCCAGGGGACAATTTCAATAACACTGGGCTAAAGTTCTGTCTTCCCCGTCTCTCTCCCCCTCAGCCCTTCTGGGTCTTTGCTCAAATGTCATCTTCCCAATGAAGCCTTTAATGAAAACCTTTTTTAAAAACACTGCCACCACCTCCATTTCCCTATGTTCCTTCTCTGCTTTGTCCTCACTGCTATTACTACCATCTAATATGGTACATATTTTATGTATTTTAGTGTCTATTTTTCCATCTAAAATGAAAACTCAGTGAGGATCAGGACCTCATATGTTTAGCTCTCTGCTATACAACCAGAGTAAGATCCCAGAACAAGGGCTGGTATGTAGAGAAGGTTTGGTATCTTCTTGCTGAACAAATGGATCTCAGGGCAATCTTTCTAAGGTCCACATGTTATTTCTCATTTCTTCCCCATCCATACATCCATCCCATCCCTGTCTCACCACCTTGTTCACTCTCGGTTCTACTCAGCCCCACAGCCCATGCCACTTCATCTTTTCGATCCTACTCCCCTTCTCTACTTCATTACTGACCCAGTGTTTCTTTGTTCAAATTCTCAAACAGGGGAACCTGATTGGTCATTGATCACCCAATAGATGGGCTAGATTTGGGTCATGTGTCCATCCCCTGTATGTATAAAAACATGGCACAGATACCATGGGCTATATCACTCGGAAGGGACCTGCTGGGCTCTCACCCTTCTCCCCATGGACAGATAGTCTCCTTGACACGTGCTGGGTGTCAGACCAGGCATCATCCATTGGCCGGCCAGGGCTTCCATCAATGGTCTGCTACCAACAAGACCTGACATTTTACCTACGTGCTTAAGATTTCATATGTGCATTCATACATTACTCAATAAATACTTATTACAGGTTAACTATCCACTAAACCCTCTATAAGCTGCTGGGGACACAACAATGTCTGTCTATATGAAGCTCACTGCCTAGTGACAGATAAATAAATAGTTTTTCCTTTACACCACAGAGATAAATCAGTGAGCTATGGAAACACGTAAGTTAATCATTTAAACCTGGCTGAGGGGTTCGGGCACCGGGGAATTTGAAATAGAGGTCTTACGCAGACAGAAGGAAAGGTTAAAAATAAATAAATAAAATAGGAGTTAGCCAGGCAAAAAATACTAAGGCTAGGAAGAAGGTTCCAGACAATGAGAATAGCGTGGTCAAAATCCAGATGCAAAATGTGCACTGTGCTATTTGGGAAACTAGAAGGAACTCACTTCGGCTGCCATGAAGACAGTGTGGGATAAAGTGTGGGAGAAGCAGACAGATGGGAAATACCGGCAGAATCTACAAACCAAGTTAGAAGACTGGCTTTGATGTGGGGGAAAGGGAGGACATTGGGGTTTGAATCAGGTTAGTAACATCCTCTCACTACTTGTTTCTGAATTCATCACCGTGCGTCAGCTCCACGCTCAAGTCTGATTTTGTGTCTGTTCTTAGTGCTAGACAATGCTGGATGCCCTCCATAAAGTCTAACTTTCTGAGATCTTCCTTCTTACGGCATTTGAAGCCCTAGAACTCAGCTGTAGGATCACAGGCTTGGCATCTGGGTGGACATGAACTAGAACTCAACTTCGAGTATGAACTTGGGAACTTCTTGAGCTTCAGTTTCCTCAATGGTGAAATGAGGAAAAATAAACTTTCCTCACTGTGTCACCATGGTAATTTCATTAGACATCATATGTCTAGAATTATACCTGGCATATAAGGAATCCTCAATAAATGACAATTACCAATCAGCCCACATCATTCTGACGGCTGTTGCTGTGTTCATATACTAATAGATCTGAAACAACTATTAGAATCATCAATTTAGCTTTGGCAGCAGAAGAAAATAAACGAGGTTATAGTTACTCTCTCAATAAAACAAGAACAAATGTATAAAATCAATAATCAATAAACTCACTTGGCCTTGGTCCAAAGTACAAAATCCAAAAAAACAAATGGCAAATGAATGTTATTCATTAATTCGTGCAGTTTATGAGTTGTTTTTCAATATAATTCAACAGAATCAAAAATAGTCTTCCCAGTTCTTGTCTTTTGCTTTCTCTCAATTATCTGTCATCTCATACAAAACCTTACTTTGTCCTGAATAATTACCTCAGTTCTATAGGAATGTATAGAAAAGCGTAGCTGAAGGTTTCTCTGGCCAATAGTATTCAAGTTATTTTAAACTAACCCAATCCTTCCAATGATCGTTTCCTGCAGTTAATTTATTCCTTCCTGTGTCTCTCCTTCTGCAACTCCCTCCTTCTTCACTAACAACTGCAGCTGTATTATTGCCCGAGTACATTAATGTCATGAAAAACTCTATGAAAGGCTGAATGAATGCTCTCTGGTTGACCTGGAAAAGTTAGGTACCTCTGAAATTCATTCATTCATTCATGTCACAAAAATTCCAAGAGCAAGAGTGTCTAACTTTGGTACTCCAAAAGTAGACTCTAAAACGAGGACTTGAGTGCAGGTAGATTATTTGGGAGGTGATCCCAGGACACACAGTGAGAGAGTGAGGAATGTGAAGAAAGCAAATCAGGGAAGGGAAGAAAACAATCAAGTATGCGGCAATGAGCAGGTTCGAGCTGCAGACACACGGGCAGGATTTCCCAGAGACCCACTGAGAAATCACATAAGACGAGCCTCAGGTTATGTCCCTCGGGGCTGGGGAGGCTGTGCCCACTATCTTCTGTCCCCCGCTGGGTGAGGGTTTTGCAGTCTCCTGCTTCAACAAGCTCCCGGGGCGCTGGAGAAAACAGCGACATAGGGGGGACTGCAGATGCCAGGGCTGAGATGACGCTGTCTATGGTGGTTGAAAATGAATTCAGGTGGGCAGCTGCGGAATAGGGCGTCTGCTACAAAGTAGCAACTGCTACAATGAATAAGCTGATTCATACATGTAAGTGCTTCCAACAATACATGGCACAGAATAAGTGCTATATAACCTTAGCTCCAGTTAGCCTGTTTAATGTGCTAGGCCCTATGCTGGGCGCTTAGGATACAGACAAGAATGTAACCTTGTCCCTGCCCCCAGAGAAGCAATGGCTAGACTCAATTTCAAGAGCAAAGACTTCCTCTCAGGGAACAGCATCCACATATCTGCAGTGCGCTGTAATTCTAGAACTATAGTCTTACGACTTAGGAGTCTTTGGATGTACAATTAATTTCTGATTTTGATGCTATTCTGGATGTACAATGGAGTCAAAGTTCAAATGAAGAAGAAAAAGGACAAGAGGTTGCATATTATTCCCTTTTGTGCATCAGGAAAAAAATAAACAAAGAAAAATATCCTGAACTTTCAGGCCTCGTGTTCCCTACTCGCAGCGTGTCGGAATACAAAAGTTTCGTCTTTAGGCCTTGGACAGGAGTGAATCCTAATCCCTGAAAAATACGCTCTAAATTTCTCCTATAGGAACACATTTCTGTAATTCTATTGTGCATTATCTTCAGACTCGTAACCCTGGAAATATGATGGGGATGAGAAAAGCAAAACAAACACACAAAACATTCACTTCTATCTCACACCTGCTGTCTATTCAGAGGGTTTGTATCTGATCAGAATTAATGTGGCGCGTGGAGCCGGATGAATAGTGACAGCTGCCTTCCTGGAATTATCTCAGGTTACTCTGTATCTCCTGCCGTATATCAAGAAGAATGAAGTGAGAAATAAACACACACAGAGTAATCAGTTCTGAAAAAAGACAAGTTAGGAAAGTCATGACTATACATCTAGCTGACCCAAAGTCCTTTAATTTATTCGTGTTTCTCGTTAAACATAACTACTGAGTGCTTTGTAAACTCCCCCACTGTAATTGCCCGTGTGTGTTAGCCTTCAATGGCCTCCAAGTCAATCTTTTCCAAGAAATGTGAAGTAATCTCTCCTAGTCTCAGACACGGTTAATGACCCTCCTGCATCAGGAAAACCAGGTCTGTGCAGCTGGGTAACCTGTGCACCAGAGGCATTATTCAGACATATTGATGAGAATTTTAAAATGGATCAACTGGCTTTTTCATCCTCGTAAAGATCTTTCAGTATGCACTGGATTTTGGTTTTCAGATAGTCTTCAGGTATTCCTGGTTTGTAATACTTTGTTGCTCTCCAGGTATATTTTAAGTAGCACACTATATGTTTTCTGATTAGACTCAAAGCCCATTTTTGAGTGATCAAACCTCTTGTGAAATTGGCTGTTAATACAAATTAACTTTTTAGGAATAGCTGAGAAGGGTGAAGTGGCCAATGGATGAAAAAAATGGAAGCTTATAAGGTTGGAGATTGCATTAATGAACCAAAGGGTCAAGTGTTTTAGTGGGAGGTGGGGGAGGGGAGAGGAAGCTATATTAAGATTTTCCAATGAAGTCCTTAAAGAAGCAGGAGTTAAATCTTAAATTTGATGCTAGGAATGTTCTCATTTAAAATATAAGAAAATGTCCTCCATATATAATACCTTTGCCAATCTGAAACAAACAAACCATTTATACTTTATGATGAGCAAATCATACTGTTTTCATGGTTGGTGTTTTAAGTTTGTTTTTTTTAAATCAGGAAAAGTTAAATCAAAACGTGAACTAGGCAAAATTAACATTATCATTACTCATTATGCATCTATTCCAGACAGACTTTTTTTTGTATTTCCACATCTCAACCCGTTCCCCTCTCCAACGACATCATTTGAGACCCTGAATCTATGAATCCATTTTCTGGACTTACATAAACTAATATATTTCTTAAACTCCATGTTTTTGGTTTTAACCAGTCTGATTTAGACATAGATGTAGATTAGACTTAGATTTCTGTCAGTTGCAACCAATGAGAAACAAATACAACCACTGATTCTTTATCTGCCAAAGGAAGGAATTAGACAAAAACATCTCCGTTGAAATCTAAGCTCCTGAGTTTATATGGCAGTAATCTCACCCTTGGTAACTCAGGGAAGTCTACTCGGATGGCTACTGCCAGCTTGTCGATTCTGTAATGAATCTGCCATCCCTTACTCTAGAAGGATGGCGGGGGTTGCAGAGGATTCTACAACAAGGCTGACCTTCACTTAGAACATTCTTTCATCAACCAAGTCCTCTTCCCACATAGAAAGGGAAAATTGGATAAAATGACTATATTTCCTATTGAAAAAAAGTACCCTTCACAGTGAATGCAGCAGGAAGGCAAGAGGTCAAGAAAATGCAAAAGGCCTAATACTCCACCGTGTTTCATAAAGGGAAACGCTTTTCATCGATTCACAGGGGGATCTCAAAACATTTGAGGAAAAGGAGACATTTGTGAACTAGAACTACCGCAAGGTGTCAAGGGATTTTCTTTTTTTTTTAATTTAGAAAAAGAGCCATCAGCTCTGTGGCAGCCAAGAGGATGGCAATGAAATAACCAGGGTTCTAAACTTGACATAATCACTCAGATGCTAAGAGTAAGTTCAGGAAAATCACTTTGAACTTGGACTTGTTTCCTTACCTGGATATATGAGGGTTCGAAGAGGTGACATCCAAGATCCATGGCTCTTTAAAATTCCATGAGATCCTAGAAGAGTGTAAGGGTATGCAGAACCTCATCACAAGGAGGAAATCTTTCACGATGAGAAAATCTTTCACGATGAGAGCTGTAAGAAGGAAAAACATGTTATCATTTTACACGTTAACACTAAAAACAAGATATGACAAGTAATCATGGATTGGTAAACTAGAGCTGTCAAAGAGAGACAGCCTTCCAGAGAGGAGTGATTTAAAGAACTTTGGAGAAAAATGCCCCATAAGAGAGCTTCAAAGCCAGGAGATTGAAACTTATAATATTCCTCGGGAGAGTGTCATTTTATTTTTCAAGTGTCTTAAAGGATTTTTTTTCTTCTCATTTTTTAGAGATATGTATTAGCAAAAGACAAGGTTTACATAAAAGGCATAGAAAAAAAGATACACAGCTTTCTCTTCCTGCTACCATCTCTTCAGGCCTCAGGGTTTTTTTTCCCCCTCTGCTAAACCAAGATAAAGGTTGAGGGGCGTGAAAAGGTGCTGAAATAGTTCCTCTTTCGATAAAAATCTCGATCAGGGACTCTGGCCACATTTAATGCAGTGATGTTCCCTGACTCTCCTAGCAGTCACAGCAAGGGGGACAGACAGACTCCCAGCTAATGGCTCCTTAGTCCATCCTGCTTCTATCCCCCCACCGCTGTGCCCAGATGCAGCCCATCTTCCTCAGTCTTGGAGGCTCAAACATGAGCCTCAATATTTGCTCTGTACAGATGCAGATGTTAATCCAAAACCAATGTCTAAATTTCATTCACTCCATACTTTGTGAGAGTCCACCCCACAGTGCAGACAGTTGGGGGAAGTTGTTTATTACGCACGCCCCACGGAAACAAGGGCGGGGAAATGTGATCTCCGTGGGCAGTGGAAGCCAAAACTGTCAATCTTCATTACCCTGGCTTAGCGAGAAGCTATTTTTCATCAATTGCCCCAATGGTCCACCTTAACAAATGCACAATATCACAAGAAAAATTTAAGTAATTAATATATTTAATCGAGTAAGTAGGGAAAAATTAAAAGGAAGGTCCTCTTTCTGTCTTATCATAAAGCAACTGCCCTGGAGAGATGGATGAAATGATTTTGAGTAGTTATCAAACATCTCTCATCACGGGCTCTAAAGAGCACTGGAAAAAATGAAACCAGCCTGTCGTTGTCACTCTATGTCCTAAATCCATATCTATTTCCACGCTCTTCAGCAGGTAATTTACACATCCAACTCTGTTTTGCTTAAAAATACACTATTTGGGTATTTCTCATCATCTCAGAACCTGGTATCTCTGGAAAAATCAGTTTCTTAGACACCCTATGAGATTCCATGGAGACACATCACAACCAGAAATCAAATTCACCACCTATGAAACCTCATAAAAGTCAGAAAATCACCCTGCCCATGCTGCAATGGGAAATGATTCGGCTGCAATAAGGATATTAGGGATATGTCTCTTCTGCCTTGATGTGATCCTGTCATTTTGTGGCTGGAGAAAATATTTTGCAGATTGAATTTAATCACATCAACACCCACAGCCATGTTTTCAGAGGTGCCAACAGGTCGGTTGATTAGAATATCAACTCTTGGTATATCCTTTCCATTTGAAGATGCACCCAGGGTGCTACTAAACAGATGTAAAGAGCTCCGACCATTTATTTCTATACAGGCTTTTATTTTTCAGCTAAGGGTACAAACAACACCCACAAATCCATCCACGTCTATAAAAGGGAAAAATACTTCTACACAAAAGATGGACAACGTCAGGCAGCCAGATGTTTGTAGGCAAAGCACAGTGGTCCTACAGTGGCTGCTAGTCTGGAATGAATCAATAAAATAATAGTTTCTAATGTCGACTGGACAAAGTAATTTTCCAGGTAGTCCGCCAAAACTAGGGTTTATTCGGGAAAAGGAAAAAGCAAAACCAACGCAGCAGTGTGAGAACGGTTGCTGCCGGCCAGCCATCTGCAGAAAGAGGCCCTATCCCAAGCTGGCCCCATGTATATCCCCCCACAGGAAGTTAGAACCATAAAGTTAACAGGAAATCGGGACTAGAGAGTAACAGGAAGCCCTGCTCCATCCACAGACCTCCCAGTTCCCAGGTCAGTTTTCTTAAAGTGCCAGTTCTCTTTCATCATTAAGAACGAAAAATCCTTAATTATTTGTGGAGAATAGTTTTACTCGTTTTGATGACTGTTAGTATGTCATGTTTTACCATCATTGTAGTAAGTAGTAGTAGTAATAATAACAATAACATAAGTTGAATATTTTATTATATATTTATAGGGTACTTTCGTACACCCTCTCATCTCATTTGATCATTACAATGACCCTTAGAAGTAAATACTATTGTTTCTATAATTTCATAAATGCAGAGATTGAGACTCAGTAAGCTTACGTGAATTGCCTAAAGCTATTCGTAATCACCTGCGTTTTCTGATTTCCAAGCTCATTTTCTGTCTATAAGGCTGTGTGGACACTCAAGTTCAGCCAAGCTTGGGTTACAGTCACCCTCCCGAAGCACAGGGCAGGTGTGCCGTGCAGCCAAGAATGCTGACCTATGACCAAAGCGGGGCTTAGGAGTCTGAGGACCAGGGCTGAGGCTTAGCTCAGCCCCTGACAAGCTGAGTGGCCTGCAGAGCTACTTAACCGTTCGGTGCCTGTGTGTTCTCTTGAAAATGGACTTATTTGGATTAAATAAGATAATGCACATAGAAATCTTGGCCCGGTAATTGCCTAATAACTGCTCAATAATCATATTTTGTAGTCATATAGTTTTTATAATTATTATTTAAAATAGTCATATAGTCCTTATAATTATCACCATCATTAATGGAAAATGGACAAAAGGGAAGCATGCAGTCAGTTCTAGGAGAAACTTGAATGGCAGGAAAAGGAGTGTGGCATTAAGGGATCTGTCTTTAGATCCATCCCTGCTGTTACTGATTCTATGAAACTTCCCTGACTGCATGCAGCCACTGAGTTGGTTGGCACCTCCCCTAATGTGCCAAATTCCAGCATAATACCTGGCACGGGACACTCAGCTCATGAATTTTTGTCAAACTGAATTAATTAGAGGTGATTACATGGCACCAATTAAAATTGCTATCCATGGGTTGACTTGATGATGGTTGGAGCGTTAGGAAGATTTTCAAGAGTAGTTTACAGGATGGTTGTCAGAGGAGAACCACGAAGCAGAGAGCACAGATTGGAAGGAAGATGCTACCCTGGCAAAGTGATGTGGGATAAAAGCAGCATCATGGGCAATGAAGTCAATATACCAAAGGTAAAGCTGACCCCAGCAACAGTGTGGGCTTGGAGCATGAGGGAGCAGGCAGGCCATGTCGTGGTGACTAGGACGGCAGGACACTGGCGATGTCATCGGCACAGGTGGGGTCAAGAGGAGAAGCTGGCAAAGGGTAACATTGTCACAATTTTGAACATTATCATTATTTCTTTAATGATATTAATAATTCTATACCTTTTATTTTCAAAATCACTATGAAAATTGACATATTGGCTTAAATAGAGCCAATACTAATAGAACAGCAAATGCTTATCCTGTCTAAAAGCACAGAGTATACAGGAAGCTGTTTTTAAACTTTAGATGATCCCCAGAACCCAAATGTCTTCCCACCCATTGTGTCTTTGGAGTGTGAGAAGTATTTCAAGCCTTCAACAATTTTTTTTCCATTTAAAGTTACACAGACTGGAGAGGTGGGGTTTTTTTTCAATATTTTCTAATGAAACAGTGAAACTATTACCTAGACATTTTATATAACACTTTCTGACTCAATTCCCTACCCCTCAAGTTTTATTGCTTGAAACGACAAATAACTGATTGAAGGACTTTATTTGGAAATACAAGTATGTGTAAGTTTTACTATGGCTTAAAGGAGATTAGAAAGCATTAAAACATTGTCTGTCTATGATCAGATACACATAAAAAAATAATTTTACCAGTGTCAAAACCCAACACACTAGAAAAAGTATTCCCACCCAGCCTAGCGAGGGTTGTTAAAAATGTCATGACTAACTTACCAAGCTATTAAACAAAGTCATTCACCATTTAATGGTTGAGGACCGACCTCTCATTAAGCAACAGGGAAATCATGCATTGTACACTCAATGTGTGACGTTAAAAAGAAAATATTTGTTTTCAAATTCAAAGAAACAGTGAGAATCAGAAAAAAAACTATCAAGAATTAGAAAAAGCAATGTAGAAAACTGACCAATCTCTTCTATCAACATCCATGAGCCAATTGGTGGGAAAAAGTGGCGTTAGCTGCTTCTCCTGTCTGCTCTCAACGAAAGCAGCAGCATATTTCACAGCCGCTTACTAACATGTTTCCTCAAAGTTTCTGAGTAATGAGTTGTCTGGGCAAGGAAAATAGAACATCATGCTTTCCCAAGAAAAACTGACCCACTCAGTGAAAGCAGAGCCAATCGTGCAGCCTCGCCCGCAGCAGGTCTCAGCCAGAGCAAGACGGGACATCCGTAATGAGCGCTGCCCTGTACCTGCTGCCGGACATCACGAAAACAGGCTCAGCATTTACGACTTCAACACGAAGAAAAATATCGTTTGACCTCTCCCCACTTGACTGGGAAATGACTGAGAGGAGAGTCGCCTAAGGAACCTCAATCTGAGGGAAGCCAGAACCTCAGAGCAGAATTTGCCAGAGCTTCCACCTGGCTCTTTCAGCCTCGCTCAGGAGAGGGAGCCGGTCCTCACCTCTGACACCACATCCTGTCTCCTTCCTGAAGCATCAGTCTGCTGCTCACCTCACAGCCACAAGGCTCTGGCTTGGAAAAGAAGCAGCAAATGCACATGCATGAATACAGAAATACTCACATGTATATTGTATATATAAACAGCCATATACCCATAGACATGTGTATACATGCACACAAACATACCTACACATGGGAGTACACATGTGTACATGGGAATAGATATTTGAATTACAAATGATTGGAGCAGTAAATCATACACACACACACACACACACACACACACACACACACACTCACTCACTCACAGAGGGTGCCCAAAAAATGTATACACGTTTTAAGAAAACTATATTAAAATTGTAATACTCAATATATTGTAATAACAAAAGATGACTGCAAGTCATGTTTGACTTCTGCAATTACAAGAAGTGCAATGTGGTTACCATCAGCATAATTTTAATACAGTTTTTTCCTTTCTTAAAAAGTGTATACAGTTTTTTTGGCACCCTCTATGTGTGTATATACATATTTAACATGGACCCCTTTGCTACACATGTAACTATAATATGACCTCAGTTTGTCCTAGATTCCCCAAAGGTTAAGAATATTTAGCCTAGAGATTTTGTAAGTAGGTTCTTCTAACCTCAATTTCCCTTCCCAAAATAGCACAAATTCATCAGAAAAATATTCCTGAGTGCAAACCCTAACCTCATTTGTAATTTGAAAGTCTCTGAATTTTATTCGTTATAACTCTAGTACTGAAATGCATTAAATATACTTAGAAATATCATATAAGCTAGCATTTTTTTTTAATCTGGAACTAGAGACTGATAAAATTTCTAACTCAGAGTTCTAACATTTCTTATGAAGTTGATGGAAAAGAGAAGACAGAAATCAAACGTTGAGTGTGAGAAGCTTACATATGATATGTTAGAAGGCATTTCATAATCTCAATATTGAATTACTGCTGCCAAACACACATTTAGGCTGATCTATGTGGGCGAATCGGAACGTTCTGGAAAGGGCACTAGGCAAATACCAGGATTTGCAAACGCAATTCCTTTCTTTAAATCGGTGAAACACATCTCTTTACTTTTGAAATCTGATTGTACTTCAAAGCCTTTCTCTGGGAGATCTCTAACTTGAAAGAAAAATCAAGCCATTCAGGCACAAGAGCAAGAGTCTGTGATGAGATTTGAAAAGAGCAACAAGGCAGAACCACGCTTTTGAGGAGAGAAATAAGTACAGGGCGCCAACTTCTGACTTCACTGTCGAAACCGTCCATGACTGCCGATTTCAGAAGGCGACCACGAAAATCTCTAACCTCCAGAGTAACAGCCACAGCCGTTCTCGTCTAGCTCCATAGTAAACTATTGGGGTAACAGGGACAACAGAGAACAGAAGTCTGTGACTGCTTGACAAAGGAGGTGCCGATAGACACGATAGACATGGCGGGAAGCTTCTGTCCTAGTCAATGAGGAGAGAGATTCACAGGGGCCAGCTGGATGGGTGGAGAACTGGTATATGCCAGCTTGCTGTTACCATGTTGCTCCAACTCCCACTCGCCTCCACTCTTGCCAAACAGGTACCTGGAAAGCAAGTGTGTACCTGCTACCCAGATGTAATGAAATGCAATTAAGAATTTATCATTCTCTGACTATTATAAGAGCAATCTTTAGAGGAAACCATCTAAACTTACTGAAGATCCTACATTATCTTAGAGTTCTACTTTAACTAATGGTTTCTAAATTACTTGAGTGGAAAATTAAGAATGCAAAACTTCACTTAAGGGTGCATTAGGAACAAAGTGCCTTTGCAGTAAAACTCTCATTAAGTAAGCTATGCACACATGCAGTTCAAAACACACACCCATTTCTTCAGGATGTGGGTAAGGAGCTACAGCAATCTGTTTGAATTATGGTATCTGGGACCATGACTGTGTTTAGACTTCCAAAGTGGATAAATTTAGGACTTTTTTAAATCATGATGATCCAACATCGAGTTCCAAATGCAAGTACTTTCTCCCCCACCTGCCCATTTCAGGTCTAAATGATTTCTGCTTCAAAAAACTATTAGGGTTTTTTTTTTCCCAGGCAAGGAGGAGAGGAGTTAATTTGTTCAAGAACTACAATGGAAAATTGGCAAATAAAAGCAAAGTGTAAAAAAATCATCCAATGCTTTCTAGAAGTGCTTCTTAGCTTTAATGTACAATGTACCTAAAAATTATCTGGAGGTCTTGTTAAAATACAGATTCTGATTCAGAAGGTTTGGGGAGGACCCGAGATTCTGCATTTCTCACCAGCTCCAATGGGGTTCTCAATACTGCCCATCCTCCCAGGACTACTTTCAGATTCAAGGAACCAGAAAAGCAGTTCTCACCCTGGCCTCGGTCCCATAACACATACAGGACATGTCTAAGCATGCTCAGACACCCCACAGTCCCATAGTACTTGGTGAAGTTTCACCCCTGGCCACTCACGAAAGCATGCTAGACAAGACATGTGACAGTGACGTAGTCCAAAGTGAAATCCTGACTTGGCACTGATTTATAACTACGGCAGTAAATCATCTGCAAAACTTCCTAGTTCATTGTCAGTGGACTGGTGAGCCTCCTGATGCACGGCTGTTCCTCGGGGGAGCGAAGAGCCATTATTAACTAAATACATTCCTGCTGCCATCTGTCCTTGAGCAGTTCTGCAGGGCCACCCATAGGAGAAGCAGCTCGGTAATACTTTTCAAAATTGGGGGCAAATGCCCACGTGACTGTGGATTTGGGTCTCTTAATTCTTTCCCTTTTCTAGTCACTCAATAAGCAGGGCCTGACTCTGGTGGCTGGAAGAGATGCAGGCTTTTCCCATCTTGGTCTCTGCTATTCTGGAAGGTGACAGCTTCACTGAGGAACTCCAAGACAACGAACCGTGTTCATGCCACTGAGGCTATTCTGAGAATTATCCATCCTAAAAATGTTCTCCAAAATCGGTCAAAACTACTTCAGGTATTCATATGCAGACAGACACTGACACTGAATTTCACTTCTTTCTCAGCTCAACTCCCAAGTATTATTCAATGAGTTGGGGGACACTGTGATGAGAACCACTGTTTTACATAAAAAACAAAATGTCTTGTCACAATTCTGTTTACAGGATTAAGTTTTACAACAGAATGTTGGTCCAATATTAATATGCCCGTGGCTGGCGCCCAGTAGGCACACACACAAAAATGTCTGTTGGATAAATGTGGAGGCTCAATGAACACTCGCCTTAGAAAGCATCAGCACAGTGAACACACTCTCACCCCCATGACAGGTCCACTTCAGCTATAACCAACCCATTGAATGAATCAGGACTTTTCACCTCAGTTCCTCATTCCTAATGCCAAAAGCTATGAGCAGGAAATTCAAACAGCCTCCTCCAGGCTCCCTGTTCTAACAGACTGTAACTAAAAAGGTGACACAACAAGTCACTCAAGACATGTTTATCCACATCACAGCACCACACACCACGGCTCATGTCATGGTTGCCTTCCAGTCCTCATTTCAAACCCACTGTAGTTTGCAAACTGGCCCCAAAGAGGCCAAAGCGGTAGACCAATCCAGACTGGTCGGCAGTAGTTTTACTCAGCAAGGAACTCACAAGGCTCATCCCGGGCCATCCAAGAGGAGTGGAGCTCCACAGCCAGTATCAGAATCTTGCATTTATACAGAGGCCTTCTCGGGGCTCAGTCACATATTCAGTCCAGATGGTCTCCACAGACACTGCTCCTTGGAACTGGTTCTAGCTGGTGGGCGAGTCCATTCCAAGGGCAAGGGGAGGGGAAGGAGCCTCTGACTGCCCGGGTGTAGCAGGTAGGTCATGCCCCCTGGGTGAGCTCCTCCATCAGCTCATCATGACGCAAAGGCACACAACTAAGACCGTTACAGCAGAGGTCGTCTGGGGCACAAGCAACTAAGCATCCCGGGGTTCCATGAAAAGTAACCCAAGAGCCACCGAATGGTTGAGAACCATGATGGAGAAAAATAATAGACATGAAAAGAGCACAAATCAAGAATTTTAAAAGGAATGAGGTAATTTTCGACGCAGGAGGCTAGGCTGATATTTAATCATGCTGAGCATTTTTTGTTCTGTGTCCATGTGAAGTCAAAATGGCGAGTCAGTTGCAACTGTCAACTAGAACAGTAACAAAATAAGAGCAGTCATGACCCTTTTGTCCACTTCTAAAGATGGATTCGTGCTCCCACTAGTCCTGCTGACATGGTACGGGCACCACTTGTGCTGCCTGTTCCAACAGCCATACAAATAAAAGGTAAACAGGCAAAGGTGCTTGACATGAGGATGACCTTGAGACGCCCCCTCCCGTCTACTGCTTTCCGTTGCTGTTCTGACACGTTCAAGCAGTTTCTTCTGCTCCTTTCCCTTCTTCTAGGGCTCCAGGAGGAAGGAGAATTGACCTGCGCTTCACCCCAAAGGATCCAGGTGCTCCCCAGGTAAAACCGAGGCGTGACAGCCTTCTCAATTCCACAGCACATCCATTTGCTGAAAGGATCGACACTCACCCACAGTCAGGAATTACAGAGGAGAGGAAAAATGTGTTTACTTGCTATTTTGTCAGTTTGGCCTCTTGTCCTTGAAGAAATAAAAGCTCACTCTAAAGAAACACTTCAGAAAAACCTCTGGTCAAGAAAGATATTTTTTCCTTTTTTTTTTTTAATTTTTTTTTTTTTTGCTTTTGTAGTTGTCCACATATGTATCACTTGAATTTTAAGCTAAAAGACAAAATAATGGTGTAAGTTTTTTAGATTTGGGCTAGACAAAAAAAATGTGATTAGAGCACTGAGAAACAGATGCTAATTTTATGTAAAAATTGATCCAATGAGGTGTTTTATTAAATGAAATGGTTGGACTGGTTAAAATGCAGTGTTTAAATGATGAGTGCCCAGATATTTTTCCCTTTCACTAAATGCCTGTGATGACTCGATGGTACTAATAGGAGCAGATAAGTGATGGGCCACGTGGCAAGACAAGCAGGCAGTTGGTAGAGAGGAGGGAGCTGCTTCTGTGAGATCGCTTCCTTCTCCCCCTGCCCTTCCAGGTGAAGAGCCCACCCACAGGGACGTCTGTCTTAGAGCTCAACAGCATTGGTGTGCTATTTGATGGGAATATTGCCTTTCCCATATTCGCTCATTTACAGCACGCAATTCAACTAAGGGAAGAGGATCTGAAGATTGCCGAAACTGGCAGGGCCGTCCAGGGCGTGCGGTGCCATAAAGGGCTCTGAAAGTACGCACCTGTGGCTTCCGGAGAGAACACCCCTCAGCATCAAGAGCAGGGGATCAAAGTTAATTCTCACTTTGCTTGAGGAGAATCTTAGCAGTACTCTGAGATGTACTGATAATATTCCCATAATCAGAATCAATAATCATTAAACATGTATGCACCTCACCTCAGTCCAAGTCCACATCTTAAACCATATGGTATTTTGAATGTCAACTTAACACAGTCTCATGAAGAGATGGTTATTATGACATCTTGAGACCAATGAGTCAGAGACTTAGGCACGAACCTCAGTGTCTTTCTTTCCCACACCCTCCTCCATTCAATCAAGCCCACCTCCCACTGATGTTATCAACTCCGTCTTCTCTTCATTGTCTGCCTGCCACTGTCTGGGTTCAGGACTTCGTCACTTCCTGTCTAGGACCAATGCAACAACCTCTCACCTGCATTCCCCATTGCACCTCTCAACATCTGACCCACACCCCCCATTCTGGCCTTCAGGAATGGCCATTACACAGTTTTGCCTTGACAGGGAGCAGAGGCTGCTATCCAGTTATAGCTTTACCCCCTCCCCATCCCCCAAATCATGAATCCAGGCACCAGGCCCTGAAATCTCCCCAGATGAAAGCACATACTTTCAAAATTCATCCATCACTCACTGAGTGCTGGTATCGGCCTTACTATCCATCCAAGTGTCTTTTCTAAGATGATCATCGAGCATTAGCCTCTTGCTTAAAACCTTGTTTCAAAGGCTTTGAGACGATTGCTCTTAGGATAAAATGAGCCAAATCTACACTGCTCTTTCACATGGGTTATAAAGCTTTCAGTGACACATGCCCACCACATCTCCTTGTATCATCACTGCAAGTCATGCTACAAAATTTACTTCAGGTACCCAACCCAACCTACTGCTCTACAGCTCGATTCACAACTCCCCCCACCCCAACTTGACCCTTTCATGTGCACCCATTGGTACACTTACTGGATGGGTACAATCCATGTTGAATTCATCTCAGAACCCCTGCTGTCAGGTGTGGACCTCGGCGCTCAGGAAACATTCAATGAATAGTTGCCAAATCGTTTTTACTGCACATCGAAAGTTACAAGTTTATTCCTCTGCTGTCGTCCCAGATGCCTCTAAAGCGCTGGAGCGGAGACAGCTGCCTGGAGCGGTGGGAGAATGAACCCTGAAATTCATGCTCTGACACTTACATTCAAATCTGTCATGAGAGGGAATGAGAAGCATACTCATTGTGTTTGGTCCACTGTGACTTTAAATGATATCCTCGTCAGGGAACGCATGTGGAGAATTACTTAGGATAAAATTATTAAAAGGATTCAACCATTAACAAGAGGTTAATATTGTTTTTAAATACTTGGTTAACTTTCGAGTTCAGGGTGATATGTGTGTAGGCATCTCTCTTTTACAGTAAAACTTCAGAAGAAATATGGAAGGTATAGAAACTATGAGGAAAGAGTTCCATGGTGAAATGTAGTGGTCCTTGTGTGACATGTACATGTGCGCACACACACATGCGCGCGCACACACTAAAACTTCAAGCTTATTTCAAGTGAAATGAAACTTCACTGTAAGGTCCTCTTGGTCTTCCAGATCTTACAAACCTTAGCCTCCACATTACCTGCCCAGCACGCTGTAGGTACTCATGTGATCAGAAATCAGATTCCCACTTGCACATCAAATTGTCCCCTGGTTTCCCGCTGAATCATGAGCGTGGCTTCCCAGGTAGCATTCACTATCCAGGTCAGTCCCACCTGCCCAGTCACCTAGCACTGCCCTTTACTCTGTTGCCTGAAGCTCCTACATTAGCCACCTCCCTGGCTCCTGACGAGTCCCTCTACCACTACCTCTCTCCAGATCTCTGCCAGTCTAAACGCTTTTTGTTTTTCAAAATGCCACGCCAGCATCGCCCCTCCAGCAAAATCTCACCATAGTGAACACCTCTTACTCTAACTTGCCCAGTACCCCTTCTCCTTCCTATTTCTGAGAGACCCATTCTCCGTGGCTTTGTTGGGACCCCCATGGTCAAAGCCAAACCCTAACAGTCAGGGACCCCAACCACTGCGCCCTTAGGTTAGGGCACCAATCTCAGGATGAGACTTGTAAAAGTTATAAAGAACACTTAGAGGAACAGAAAAATGGTGTGCAAAATGGACAATAAGGCACAAAAAACCAGGTGACCCTCAAGCTGATCTGAGAAGCTGGGTTTCTGTCTTAAAGAGTCAGGCAAATGCACTACTTTGGGAACCAGAGCTGGAAATCAGAGAAAGACCCTCTAGGCTGCTCTGACAAGCAGCTACCAAGCTCAGGGTCGAAGGTCCTTCCCCTGCCTTACGACATGACACAATGCAGGTGGTAGCTAATGCTATGGTGCTAAGCACTGTGTGACACGTAAGCGTATCGATTCCACAGGTATCCCTGAAACTTCATAATGCTTAGGTCAACCATATCTCAATAAAGCCGGGGTGAGGGGGCGGGGGAGGATTAAAAAGAAAACGCTTTATTTCCCAGCCAAAAGGAAAAAAAAGAAAAGAAAAAAAAATCTGGAGGTCTTTGCATTTCTGCAGCCTGGCCTTGGACTGGACCCAGGTCCAACAGTGCCAGATGGTTCTAAACGCCTTACAGGCAGGATTTTTTTAACCCTCAAATACCCCATGAAATATATCCTATCATTCATTATTCCCACATTTCAAATGAAGAAACGAAGTTCAAAGAGATCAGGGAACATAGCCAAGATCACACCGCGAGCTGATGGTAAAAACTACGCATTGGACCCAGGCAGGCTCTGTCTAGAGAACAAGCTCTCTGCCATGACAGGAAGAGATGTCCCAGCATTGCCACAAATGCTACCATCAGCCCCCCAGGCATGTCACCATGAACACAAGCACTGGCGTGTGCGCACGCGCACACATTAACACACACACCCCCCACATCTCTGCTTTCTGTCCCACCCACACGAGCACAGCTGCTCACCCACGTCTGGCCCACGGTGGCAGCACCCACCCTCCCTCCATGGTGAGTCTGGCTGGCTGCGAGCCCCACAGGAGCAGGGCCGCACCTCTGTTTTCACCCACTGGCCCCAGGGCCCACAGGACAGCATGCCATCACAGAAAGGCCCTCAATAAATGTGTTGAGTACTTGATCCCCGAGGGCTGGCTCCAAACTACACCTTCTAGAAGTTCTCCCAACTACAAGAATTCACGTCTGCCACTTCATGTCTCACTCATGGAGATTCTTTCAAGTTCCTTATATACATATCATCGAACCACAGATCCCCTTCCTCTGCCAGGAAGACCTCCAGAGGCTCCTCAATGACGTCTAACTCTCCCCTTAGACCCAAAGTCAGGTTCACCTGGTGTTTCTAGCACCCCTACTGTGAGCCAGGCACTATGCAGGCGGTGTGACTTGTGCTTTTCAGAGGGCACCGCATAGTAGGTGTTCAATCAATATTTGATAAACTCCCTGAGGTTCATGTTAGGCCCCCTTTGAACAGGAGGTGGAACTGAGTCTCAGATAATCTGAGAATTTACAAGACTCAGACCCTTTACGGTGTAAGTTCAACGTTGTCACCATCAGGTAACATGGAGATGGCTTAGTAAACAAAGGGTTGAACACACAAGCACTGAGAGCTCTGGGTACATCTCACCACAATGGTTTACATTGTCTCTTGGGCCTTTGTAGCATGAAAAATTAATTATAAGCTAACAAACATTACCTTATATTTTTTGTAGTACTTATTATCTCTCGACTGGATTGAATATGAGTTAATTTTAAAAGGGCATTCTTTGAGAAAAGTGTCAAGTGATTTATTCAAACCTCGCCATATATCCTGTACTGCCTTAAATTGACAGAAGTTTCAAATGTAGGGAAAAGCACATCTAAAATCGAACAGGGAAAACACCAAAACAGCATGTACTGTAATGTTTTATGTTGACATGAATCCATGGCCGATTTATCAGAGGCTGATATTGTTCACAGAAGGGGCTGTCAGTATCGAGAAACAAGGGAGCCTGCCCTCCCGAGTGTGGGCTGGGCCTAGGGACTCACTGTTAATGAACGGAATACAGTAGCAGTGAAGAGACGTCACTTCTGAGCTTAGGTTACTAATGACGGCTCCTCTCGCAGCATCCTCGTCTGCCCTGGTGTTTGCTCGCCCTGATGAAGCCAGCTGCCCTGTTACAGAAAACTCTATGGAGAGGCCCATGTGGCCAGGAACCTAGAGAGGCCTCTGGCCATCAGCCAGCGAAGAGCTGAGGCCCTCACCCCAGCCACTCGAGAGGACCCGAAAGCTGCCCACACCCGCACCCAAGCGAGGTAGCCAGGGAGCGCACGGCCTCTCCAGTCACTCGCTGGGATGCTGTGAGCCCTGCGGGAGCCCAAGTACAGGACCCAGCTAAGCCACGCCTGGATTCCCAACCCACAGAAATGGAGATAACGAATGTGTTGGTCCAGCCACCTGGTTCATTACTGGGGTAACGTGTCACAGGACAACAGACAACCCCGCATGAAGAGGACACACGCAGGGAACGCCTGTGTGGCCTGGTGTCCATCCCACCCCTGGGCCCACCTCTGACAGGGGCTGCAGTGAACGGTTCCACGTGAGCTCAGGCTCCCCTGTAGCTGGCAGAACCCACCTGGCACCTGCTCCAGGGTCAGCTTCAGTGTCACAGGATGCTGTGGCTAGAAGAGCAAAGGATGTAAGGGCCCTGGAGTCACCTGCCAGGGAAGACCCGAGCAGGTGGGTCTCAGACAGACAGTTGCACAAGGCTTTCTGCACACAGGGGCTGCCACTGAGCCCACAGAACTGAGCTATCACTGCCAATAGCAAAGACCTTGATAAAGAAGCCTTCTGTGGTCCTTTTCCCTTCCCTGTCCACATCTCATGCTCCTTTACCCCTCTCTCCCACACTCACCTCGCACATAAACCCACTGCCTTCAGAGTCTTGTCTTAGGCTCTGTTTAGGGGTGCGGGACACCCATATTAAGACCGTGCTGATTCAACTGTCCACTGTGGCAGGATTTCAATATGAAAAGCAGTTTACAGTAAGCCAAGGGCATGGCAGAGAGGAGTATGTGTCACGTTTAGGGGATGGGAAGTGATGCGGTTTGCTTAGGACAGAGTTTCCACACTTGTCTGAAAGACTTGGGTCGTTTGTTACAATGGAGAGCCCAAGTCCCTTTTCCGGGAGAATCTGAATTTTTAACTCCTAAGTGTCCCAATGAACTTTTTTAACAGTCAAATTTGGGGAACCATGGATTGGTGGAGGATGGGACCTGGGGGCAGGGAGGGAGGAATGGAGCCAATTCGGTCAAAGCCGTGAATGGTTCTTTAAAGACCGGAATGTGTAAAAGCACTGGGGACCCACTGAAGGTTTCTGAGCAGAGAACGACGACAACTGAGCCATTCTGAAATTACTGGGGGCACCAAGACAAATGGATTTCCCAGGTGAGACGCACAATCAGGAACTCAACGCCAATAAAGAGGTTACTGCCTGTGTTCAGTGGATGTGGACAGGGATTCAATGGAGATAAGTGATTTAAAACAGGAATAGCCCTTTGACATAAGCCTGGAATCTGACTTAAACAGGCTTGCTACTCTGTACCCACCTGCAGACGATGTTTGCAGGGCCTCTGTGCGTTTCGTTATCATTCTTGGCATGCACTATTAATCTCTTTCTGGTAATTAATTACCATTACGTTAGTCCCAAAGTTATAGACTTCTCAGGGGAAAACTAGCATACACTGAAGGAACTGACAGTAAGTTATGGAGCTGGACCACTTGGAAACATTTGCATTTTTTCTTTATGATGATTAAAGCCTAATGCAAATCAAGTTTTTAGCATGGCTTCCAAACATATTTTTTTGTGTGTTTAATTGGAAGTTTGACACTTACCTAGGTGTTAGTTTGCAAGTGAAACAGATTTTCTAATTAAATCAACAAAGGAATTCATTACTGCCTTAAAACAAAATGTTATAATTAAAAGGAAGAAAGGAAAAATACCAACACAGTCTTTTTGTTGGGGAGGCATGATGCTTACATACTTGTCTTTGGGGCACAAGGATTAGGCAATAACTACCACCGTATGGCTAGCTGGTTCTTAAGACTGAGAAATGTTATTATTACTATTTTAATAACAAAAGGATCTCTCCCTCTCCCTCTCCCTCTCCCTCACTCATTTTGTAACATCACTTGTAAGTATAGGGCACAAGAATATCCCATTATCTCAAATGCCATGGAGCCTTTCTCTTTGTAACACGTCAGCGCACAATGTAAGAATGTGGACCGTGGAGTAAGGAGCAGACCCCCTATTATTTTTCATCCCAGCTGCAATGTTTGCATGCTGTGTGCCCATGGGCAATCATAGTTAGTTCCAAGTTCATGGGGTAGCTATAAAGATTAAATTAACAACACAGATGAGAGTCCTGGAAGAAAGCCTGATGCCTGATAAGAGCCCATACAAGGAGCGCCCTAGTCTACTCCCCCTCACACATGCCACGGGGGAGTCTGGCCACCATCTCTGACGCAGGTGGTGGTGGTGGTGTTGGGGCACGTGCTCTCCTCTCTGGGTCTCTTATGGCTGGCTGATTCACAGACTCCCCTTCAGCTTCATGAATAATGTCAAGTCCCCACTGAGAAGCATTCATTGTATGTGCATCAGAAGAAATGGAAGTGTGTTTACTTACTGTGAATAAGGAAATGTAGGTCTTGCATGAATCCCTAAACCTTTAATAGCACTGAAATATTGGGTTGTCGGAGAAGTCATGAAGCATTTTTGCAATGAACAACATAGAAAAAATATGTCATGACCTTTCTGAAAACCCAATAGATTGCTATTAAAGTTGACTCAGAAGATACACTTTCCTCATTCATCTGCTGTAATAGATGGCTAAGAGGATATTGAAATTAAGTGGCATCTTATTTCTCCTTTCCAAGTGGTCTGATTTGGGAGAGGGGGAGATAAGATACTGCCATTCTTGTGGTCTAATTCGATGATCTTTAGAACAAAATGCTCAGAAGGAGGCCTCCAAAGCTAAACCAGGAGGCTGTGTCTCCCCTTCTATTATCCCAGGTCACCCACCTGTAAATGTGCAGAATTTCACAGACCCTCAGCTTTCTCTAGGAAGTTGACTAGTCAACTTATGAATACACAATTATTAAACCTTTGGTGGGATTAATGGAGAAAGAAAACCTAATGGAAACCAAAAGATATTCCTAAAAGGAAGATAAAATAGCCAAGAATTAAGAAAGAGACAGAGGGAAGGAGTGGAGGAGGAAAGTAAGGAGGGAGAGAGGAAGGAAGGAAGGAAGGAAGGAAGGA
>NW_017732683.1:37715-44795 GCF_001890085.2 Hipposideros armiger | reverse complement strand
CTCCACAACTAGACTGAAGAACAAAATGACAGCAACTTGTCTGTTCCCCTTCCCCCAATTCCCCAGCACTGTTCCCTTCCCCCCAATATCCCAATAAAAAAATAAAAGAATATATGGGTGGGGGCCGGCCAAGTGGCTCAGTTGGTTGAGTGTGAGCTCTGAGCAACAGAGTCGCCGGTTCGATTCACACATGGCCCCGAGCTGAGCTGCCGCTGAGCTGCCAACAGGTGGCAGGATGGCTCAGCTAAAAAAAAAAATAGATGGGTGGGTTATTTTTACTGATGCTTTTATGTGCATGCATTTTTATGTATACGCATTACATAGCTGAAAAAATGTGTTAAATATACTATTGTTTGTAATTCCTTGAATGTGTATCATGTTTTCCTAACATTCTGTATACTGTTTATCTGTAAAGTCTTCACATTATTCTCACAGGAAAAAGACAACCCTGTCATTTAATTATAAATAATTAAAAAAGAAAAAGAAAAAAGAAAAAAACCTTACTGCATGTTAGTTTTTTAGGAATGTAAAAACTGTGAAACTAATTTCATAAGTAAAGGTGAGTCTGCTAACCAGAAGTTACTGAAATAAAATGAACAGCCATGTCTGTGGTTGCCACTAAAAGACTCAGTTTTTAAAGGACAAAGCATTACAGATGTATTCATTTTTATATCCTAATATAACCCTTCCAGGAAAAATATCTAGCTACTTTTTTACTTAATTTAAAAGTTAATCACTGTGCTATAATTGTGAAGTTTGCTTTCTTTTTAAAAAGGAATCTATCTCTTCTCATTTTTAAGTCTGACATAACTTGATGGTAGTAGAAACAATCATTGCATTCTTCCAGTGTCAGAGCCCCAGATGGCATGAGAGAAAAATGGATGATCAATAACAACGCGGCACTCGTTATGTTTATAAAACTCATAATGATTAGATTCAGCTTTTGGACATATTTTCCAAAAATGCATTTATGCATAAAATCGTATTTTGTTTAATTTTAATTGCATGTTACATTTCTTTTTAAACATAATGATCAGGGTATATTCTTCAGTTCCATAAATTACCACATGAATAAAACAAAAACAATCAAGGTACCATGTAAAAGGTACAAATGAGGGTACATATGATCCAAAGAAAGACAGTCCCTTAGAAGCTTCATAACGATCATGCGAGACGAATGATGACCAGGGTTTGCAAGATAATGACTGGAATGAGGACAAAGGTCCTGGCGGGGGGCGGGGGGGGGGGGGGGGGGAATGCATTCTGTCCACAGTAAGTTAGCGATTTCGCTGGAATCATGTGACTTTGAAAAAAAAGAGGGAAGGAAAAAAGGGAATTTTTAAATGAAGAATAAGGCTAAGACAATATTTTCTACTTTGAATAACTGACACAGATGCTTTCACTCAACTCATTAGGTGATGTGGAGTCACGATGGTTGTTTTAACAAAAAAATACATATATAGATGTATATATGTACATATATGTATATATACACATATACAGTTTATATATATTTATAGTCATATATATGTATATACATATAAAACTTCACTTAAGGAATATTTATTTGATAATGTACTATTAAAGGTGAAAGAAAGGAATTTCCTAAATTCACGACAATCAACTGAGTCATTACTCTGTTGCAGTGGTTTTCAGGCTTTAGTGGGTGCTTCAGAAACACCTGGAAAACTTATCAAAATACAGATTGTGGGGACCGGTCCCAGAGTGTCAGAGTTAGTAGGTCTTGCATTTCTGTAAGTTCCCGGGTGGCGCTGATGCCACCAGCCTGCAGCCCACACCTGGGGAAGCATTGGTCTAGCAGTTTTGTAAGGAACACTTGAACTGGTACAGTTCGTTCGGATCATATCAAACTAGAAATGACAGAAAATCTAACAGTGGCTAGATTGGTGGGAGTTTATTTTCCTGCCTTATAAATGCTAGAGGAATGTCTCCATGGCTCACGCTGTTGTTATGAGCATCACTAAACACCCAGACTCCTACATTTCAGACTGTATGCAGGTGGACTTGTCCTCATGGTTTCAGGACAGCTGCTGGACCTCCAGGTGTTGTGTCCCTATTCCAGGCATTAACGTTGCAAAGAACCAAGCACTCTCTCCTAGAGAGGCTTTAGATTTTTGTTTCAAAGGACTATTTTCCCCAGGGATTTATACTAAAATCTAATAACTAAGTGTGTTACAGGCTTTTCTTTCTCCAGCTCTAAAGTTAGTTGGATAGAAAGCAAAACAAATTACTGACTGGCACATGTGTCCCTTTGAACAAAACCAGGGTAGTCAGGGCCCTGAGGGAGGTGACAAGCAGCGGCTGTCACACAGGAGTAGAATGTGATGTAGACATGACAGGCTATAGTGAGAACGTGGCCTCTTGAAAATCTTGAAAATTGATTTCTGCATCTCCCACATTCTTCCAACCTCATCTCAAATACATTCCTCTAGGAAGCCTTCCTTGACCTAAAGCTCTCAGATTAAATTAAAGGCTCCTAATATTTACCCCCATGGCAACGGGAGTAATTCACTGAAGAACTGCATTCATTACATGCAGGATGGACAAGGGCCCCACCAGAGCCAGGAGGGTTATAGCGGCCATCTTCAGCCTTGGTGGAACCGCTTTTCCAGAAAAGGGGTGATCTGCTGAGGAAAGGCTCCTGGTGAGAGCTGGAGCCTGGCAGAGTGGTGGTTATAAGCTCTGGTGTGGAGGAAAACACATAAAAAGGAAGCTCTGCCCGTGAGTGAAAGTCATTCGTTTATCTCAGGAGAAATACTGCATCTATTAAAAAAAGAACAGGCTACTATTGAAAGGGGCAATGAGAACACTTTTAAAAAGAAAGTTTGGAAATTGAAAGTATGATGCAGAAGTAAGCAATTCTATGGAGAGGCTAAGAAAGAAAAAGGGCAGAGCTCAGAGTCACTCTAATGTGCTTGAGAAAGGTAGCGAAAGTTGAGCACGTTTTCTTCCTGAGAGAGCTAACGGGGGGAAAAGATCCACATTAAAGAGCAATGTTTAAGACATGAATCAAAAGATCCAAGGGGCCCAGAATTCAACTAATAGGAGTTAGAAAAAGCAGAGAACAGAAATAATGAGGGAAAGAAAATAATCAAAGAATAAGAGAATAAAACGTCCCTAGCTGGAAAGAAAGCATAAGTCCTCAGACTAAAAGGACATTTTAAAGCACCAAGAAATATAATACATTCAGAATGCCAATGATGAAGAAGAATTTTAAAAACTCTTTACAGGAAAGGGAAAACAAAACCCAAAAAAGATATTCTACCTACCGAGGAACAAAATGAGACTGAGTATCAAAATTCACTCAGAAACTCAGATGTCAAAAGACAAAAGAGGGTTCCATGCCTCCAAGTTCTGAGGGAGAAAGATGTTGAACTCAGAATTCTATAGACATTTAAATTGATAATAGAAATTTATAACCAATTAAATGACCAATCAGGAGTGAGAGCAAAGGAAGATGTTATTAGACATGTAGGAATTCAAAAAGTTTACTATCGATGCACCCTATATTTTAAAAAAGAATACTCAAAGAAATGCCCCAGAAAAATAAAATACAAAAAAATACTATAAGATACCCTGCTGCACTTTTGTTTTTTGCTATGTACATTTATTACATCCCTATTTTTAAAAACTCTGTTTTGGGCCGGCCGAGTGGCGCATTAGTTAAGAGCTGGCTTGGGACACCAGCTCTGAGCAGCAGGGCCCCGGTTCGGATCCCACATATGAGGGCCAGTGACACTGCCCTCCACAGCTAAGATGCTGAACAACAGCTCAACCTGGAGCTGGGCTGCCGTGNAGGAAGGAAGGAAGGAAGGAAGGAAGGAAGGAAGGAAGGAAGGAAGGAAGGAGGGAGGGAGGGAGGGAGGGAGGGAGAGAGGTCAGTAGAAAAAACATCAGCAGAACAATTAGTTTTGGCTACAGCATATCACATTTAGTGAATAACAAAAGCATTAAGCTAGCGAATTCAGGCAAACACACTTAGGAAAACAGCCAAAGAAACAGGTAAGACTTCACAGTGCTTATATTCTTGCAACCACACAAGCTGGATGAGCCAAGAACAAAACTGGAATTCAGTCAAATGAAGTGAAGAATATGCCTAAGATTGGAGGCACCAGCACCACTCCTGGCGGCCTCAGCATCCTGACCTCCTCTTCATGCAAACAGCATAGAAACAAGAAATAAAACCAGCATTTTTCACAGAAAGAGCAGCACATGGCACAGCAGCACCACGTAGGAAATGGTCTAGAGAGGAATTTGGGAAATGTACCTTGGCCAAAGTCATAAAGGGATTCTAAATGACGGCAGTAGGTGCCAATCTCAGTCCGAAGCTCATTCTCTTAGCTTCTCTGCAACACCCCTCCCAACGTCATCCTGCTGAAAAAACTACTGGGTTGTCGGAAAAGTTATGATGTATTTTTTCTATGTTTTTTTGTTACAAAAATGTGTCATGGCTTTTCCAACAACCCAATAAATAATGTAACCTATGGTTAGACTTTACAGCACCTGTATCAGATTCATCTATGATAAGTAATCCTGAAAGATTTAGGGATAAAATATTACAACGTTCACATGCTAGGAAACTAATTACCTGGAGGCACATATAATGGTAAGAGTATTGTTTTGGAACGTAAACAAAGGAGACACGAGGAAGCAGAGGCATCAGATCATTTATTTAGGGGAACTTCTCAATCTATGAGAAAGTTAAGGAATCCCGTGTGTTTGTTACGCTAGCTTTCCTAAAGTTATTTCCTTCTAGAGACTTTCCAAAAGCATGTTTATTTCAAGGACAGAAGAATAGTAGGGCCTTCGGTGGAGAGATTTAAAAGGAGAACCCGCTGAAGGAACGCACACAGAGGCGCACAGCACCCACAAGGGAAGAGGAAAAGGAGGCCATTTTCAATTACGTTTTCTTTGACTACAGCGCCCACCACCATGATAAAGCAGATTCTCCTTCCAAAGTATAAACGTAATCGAAAGAAATCAAAGCTTTTGTGTTTTCCTTTTTGAAGTCACACCTATATTAACTTCTAGACATCTTTATGTGACATATACCAAATGTAGAATCTGGGCTGTGATGACACAAATGTTTGGCTATCTCTTATAATCATGGAAACCACAGGGATGGCTTATTAGTTAAAAAATATATAGGATAATGTTGGTGTGGGCTTTGCTGTCATTAGGAAATTAAGGGAAAGAGATATAATACTATTATTGAAAGAGTGAGTTCCCAGCTCAAAGTGGCAATGTGGGCTTACCCAATTACCTACACTCCTCACTCAAATTCCCACTCAAATGACCAAAGCCAAATAAAAATAATCGCTTTCATAACAGAAACTGTAAAGGAATCAGCCAAGTGTTTGAAATTTTAATAAAATCTACCACCACAAATTAAAGTTAATATGTGATTATAAAAGAGATAGACAAGCTGTGAGTAACCTCACATATGAAAGAAAGATCTTTCAAGGGGAAGAAACTCTGAGAAGAATCCATATAAAGGCACAACTGAGAAAAGCCAATTGGTGGGACAATGGGAAAACCAAGCCACGTTGTTTGCGGGTGGAGTGGGGGCCAATTTTAATCTCACCGGGGCAAAAATCAAGGAAACAGGTGTTTGCTCATATTCCAACTCATGTTTTGTATGGGAGGTATGTTCTAATGTTCTAGAAAGAAAAGAATAAGGAACTATTGGGTTATCGGAAAAGTCATGATGCATTTTTGCAACGAAAAACACAGAAAAAATACATCATGACTTTTCCAACAACCCAATATTTGAACAGAGAAACACACAAACATCCACACACCAAAAGCACAGATAAATAAGCTAAAGTAAGCCAAAATATCTCATGAATAATAAATATGAAAATAGATTAAATAGCCTTATTAAATCAAGTATCTTAGATTGTAATAAAAAACTTTTAACTAAATGATGATTACAGAAAACACACACACACACACACACACAAATAAATGGTAGAGGAGAAAAAGAAAAGAACAGCTATCATTCACGGGACATTTAATGCTGAGCAGTCACTGTTCCAAATACTGCATAGATTTTTATCTTATTTTATATTAATAACAACTACACCAGCTAAATACTATTTTATTACCATGTAAGTAAGAATCTAGTACCACAAAGAAGTTAAATAACTTTCTCAAAACCACACAATTTACTCACTGGTGGGTCCATGGAGCTTCTGCCTTAGGAGCAAAAAAAAAATGGCAAAACATAGTGGGCAGATTCAAATAAAAGAAAGACAAGCAGTATTAACATAAATAGTCCCACTTCTCCACATGTTTAGTACTGAATATATGAATAGGTAATTGTACACACATTCCCATAAAACAAAAAAAAAACAGAGGACAAAATAAGTAGTTATTAAATAATTCAAGTGAATTAAACACCCTTATTAAAATGCATAGAATGCAAACGAATTCAACCACATAATTAACATTATCTGCAGAATCTTAAATTGAAACAAAGGTCATCCATGTAAATGTCATGAGTTTTTACATAAATAGCTCCAGTCTTCATAAAGAGAGCAGGACCAACCATGTGTGATCTGTCCATGAATAAATGAAAGAAAACATGAATGAACAACCACGTTTTACAGTCTTTGATAGTTCAAGTTGATAAAAAGATTATTTACTAAACGTAATATATATTTTGTTAAGAAAACACACACATACATACCCAGCGAAATCCAAAGGCAGAAATTACCTGACTATAATGTGTATCAAATAATTTTCACTAGAAATAACAAAATAAACCACTTGGTTTAAGGATGCATAATATGATACCACATGAGATAGATAAAAAAGATGTACATGTCTGTATATAAATGCAATGAGAGAAAAATATGAGAATTAGTGTGTATTAAGAATATATGGGGGCCGGCCGAGTGGCGCGATGGTTTAGAACTGGCTTGGGACGCCAGAGGGCCCCGGTTCGGATCCCACATATGAAGGCCAGTGACACTGCCCTCTACAGCTAAGATGCTGAACAACAGCTCAACCTGGAGCTGGGCTGCTGTGAGTCGCCGGCAACGGCGTAGGCTGCAG
>NW_017732683.1:26425-33033 GCF_001890085.2 Hipposideros armiger | reverse complement strand
GTGCTGAGAGGAAAAGAAATAATGCATATAAAGACTCCAGTAACACACAGTTCCTGACACCCAACAGCCACTCAATAAATGCTCATTATTAAAGCTATTATTATTTAGCACATGAAGCCCTGTTGTAAAGCATACTTTAGAAAATGTGAATAAGAGTATAGGAAGGTGGTTAAGCTTTACATAGAAGAAGGTGCATTTCTTTTTCAAATGTAACACAAAAATGGAGAGGAGTAAATGTGTATGTGTGATGGGACAGTGGGTGGCTAGCAATTTTGAGATAAAGATGGCAATAGTTCAGGGGCTTAAACAAAAAGTCGATGGTCTAAGTAAATGCACAGTGAGGGTCACAGTGGGTCAAGAATGAAGACAGTTTGCATAACACTCTCCACTCGGTACCATGGGTGTATTTGCAGATATCGCTCCCCTACCCCTCTCTCCATGAAATATTTCCAGCTCCTTGAGACAAGAGCAGTATTTAATTCGTTTCTGCATATGTGCATCTTGCAGACCCTTACAAACGCCTGCGCAGTAAATGTTTGGCAAAGAAAAGAAGGAAAAGGAGAGCAAAGCAGTTCTACATCAGGGGATCGAGTCCACCCGGGGCACCTTCAACTAGCCTAACTGACACCAGCAGTACACGGCTACGGGTTGGAATGATTCCACCACCTCCAGCTTCTCTGTTCCAGCCCAGCCTCCACTGGGAGCAAACACAATGCTCAGATGCCTCGCCACAATTGGTAGGCGACAATGAAGCCAGGACACAGCAAGGGCTAGACAGAGGGCAGGACTGAAGGATATGGCCACAGAAGAACGGCAGCCACCTCAGAAATGGGACAGGAGCCCCAGCGAGAGGGCTGTCATCACAGGGGTACTGTAAGCTTAGAAAATGCCGAGTAGAACCGTTTCACTGTGATTCTGCAAATGAATGCGTGATCATTCCACTGAGGGACCAGGTGGCATGGAGCCCATTGAAGAGTGGAGGATGAAGAACGGTGTGGTCCAGGTGATGGGACCGTCATGGCTGCCGAAGCTCCACAGCTGAAATCCATTCAAATCGCCCAGGAGCACACGGCATGCCTGATCTCAGCATTTCCTTGTTTAAAACCCCTCGGTGGCTTCCCACAGGTCTTACAATGAAACCTGTAATTGTTATGGCCACACAGCTCAGCAGTCTCTTGCAATCCCCCTACCCACGTATTTGCAGCAACCCCAGTTACAAAACTGACCTCCATTCCTCAAGCACAGTAGGTCCCTCACACTCCCCATGGCCTGTGCACATGATGTGTCTGCTGACAGCACCACCACTGGCCCTCGACCCTATGCTTGCAAAGTCCACTCATCCCTGTACCTTAGTTTAAATGCTTCTTTGCCCAAGAGGTCTTCCCTCAGCCCTGGCCCTCTCCTCATCATGCCTATGCGATCGTAATTACAGTTATGTGTTCATATGTTTGAGATGCTCATCTCCTCTGGATTTAAGCCCTTTGAGGGCAGAGGCAAGGCCGTCTCTGTACCCAGCATGGGGCAGCCCAGTGTCCAGCACACATATTCTTAATGGAATCTATATCACCTCCAACAGGGCAGCAGTTGGTTCTTTAGGGAGAGGAAAACTATCTTACTCCATTTATACATAAAGCACAGATCTACAGATAGTACACAAACAAATATACCGTATATTATATTCGTGGTATTAGAAGTTCATGGGCAGGGTGCAATTTGGAAAAAAACGCCCAACAGGTTCCTTAGGTAGATGATAATGAAAAGGAAACAAAGGGCTGAGAAGCTCTGCTCTAGCACCATGCCTGGACGTTGTTGACCCTTAAGTATATAAATACTGAGTTGAAAACCAGTCAAGACGGAAAGGAATCACCGGTCTTGGTGTGGGCCAGATGGCGGAGCCTGTGACACTGGGCGACGCACTCTTACTCCGCTGCCCGCCCGACTCTAAAGACTGGGAAGACAGCATGGCACGGCGGGGTCTCGTGGGGAGCTTGCTGTCGCCTTTCTTAAGTTTATGTAAACTTAGAAGTTATTTTTAAAAAACCAAACACTATAGACGGAGCAAAGAGAAACGGAATTAGCAAAACGCATGGAGATGGCGGCGTAGCTCCTGTTTGCACATGTAGCCAATGCAGAGGCTTTTGTTTAGGTCACGCTGTGGTCTGCAGGTTGACCCTGCTGGACGCCACCAGGCTGTGTTCTTCCTTTCACAAAATGTCCACACGTAATATTATTATTTATGTATAATTGTCCCGCTAGGTGGAAATCCTCACGTGAGCGAGGACCCTTGCTAATTACATGAGACAAAGCATATTTAGACAGAGTCCAGCACAAATTAAACCCTCATTAATTATTAGCCAAAAAAATAATAATTATTATTATTATTAGCCATTACTGGTTTTCTAATAGTAGTGGTGGTAAGGTTGTGTCATTGTCATTCATTTCCTCACCATTGTATCAGCATACCAAGCACTTCATGAATATCTGACAAAGAAATAAAATTCTAGTCAGGGAGCCCCTTTCCTCTTCATTTTGACCCTTTCACTTTTTTGAAATCATATAAAAAAGAAACATCTGGGCACTTTCAGTGAACATTTTTAAATGTTCATGTACATGCCTGGGGTAGAGTTTCAGCTTTTCACTTGATCTCAGATTATACTGGGTATATTTATGATTCTCGAAATTAACTCAGGATTTATGACCGTATTGACTCATTTTTAGCCAATGAGCATATTTCTTCGCCAAATCACAGCCTTTCCGATGTAGGCACAGCAGCTGATAAAGTCCACACCTGACCCGGCATAATCATCGCCACTTATTCATTATGAGGCCGTCATCATACCCGCCACTAAATATTAATGTGGGGGGACTCGGGCTCATGGCTGCCTCGGAGAGCACTCAGGCTGGAAATCAATCTCGGAGCGGCATCAGGGCGAGAGGGTCTCGTTGCGGCAGCGTGTCGTGCTGACCAGGCTGCAGAAACAGTACCTTTTACTTATCAGAGATGCCACAGGAGCCTAGGATGAAATTTGTCTGTCACTCGCAGCTCGACACTGAGCACCCAACCCTGAAATGTGATAATTATCGATAAGTGTTGAACACAGTCTTGAGTCCCGGAAATAGATCGTCATGTGCAGATTATGGTCGACATCAGAAATTCACGGTGTCAGCTGTGCACAGACACAACATACGTGTGTCCTCTTCAGGCGAGTGCTTCAAATGGCAAGAGCGGGCATCAGACAGAAGAATCCTGTGCCCCTTGCTCTGCTCCCTCAGAAAACAACACTCCTCCTTTACATAATATCTATTTACATCTATCACAGTGGGAAAACAGAATAAAAATGATACGGCCATTCACAGTGTGCTCTACCGACCTACTTTATCACGTTTAATCCTCCCAACAAGCCTATGAGGTAGGAAGTGCTGTCTCCAGTTGGCAGATGGGCAAACAACCGAGGCATGGCCAGATTACAGACTGGCCACAGGTGGCAGGCAGGCTTGAGCCTGAATTTATGTCTCAAAGCTTATGCTTTGAATCACTGCATCATATGAAATCTTCAGGGTATCTTCTAGGACAAAAATGCCATTTTTCCATTACAATAACCAAAGTAAAGAACATGGTGAATTACCTGTCCTGGAAGCACCTTATATTTAGTAATATAAAGGAACTTAATTTGTTTCATCTTTGAAATTTTCTTCATATTATCACACACCATTACATGGTTGCAAAGCTGATAAATACTATAATATATTTGGGTGGAATATATTATATATATATATCCCAGGGATACGGCTTGAAATGAAATTTTTCCTTGGAAACATGGGACTCAGATGGGACTTCACATGGAAACACACTAGGAGTTGAAGCCAAACAGACTGAAATGCTGCACCTTGGAGACTAGGTGAGGTATGAGCCCTTTCTCAGAAACCAGGTGAGGTGTGAGCCCTTTCTCGGGGACCAGGTGAGGTGTGAGCCCTTTCTGGCTGGCTGCGGTGTCTAGCACCGTTATCACAGCATTTATAACGAATACAAACCCATAGCACCACCTATCCCCTCCATGTGGGCCATACTGGAATAAGAGAGGGAGCTTAGAAAATACGAATATCTGGACTCTGCTTCCAGAGATTCTGATCTGATAGGTCTGAGATGGGCTTCAGGCATGAGGATATTTTAAAGCACCTCCCCCCCCAACCCCCAGTGATTTGAATGTGCAGATAGGTTGACACCTACAGATATTAAATGAAATGAAATAAGAAGGATAAAATTTAGATAATGGGTAAAATAGGAGAAAATATTGTTTATGTTAGAACCATATTTTGAAATATTGGCCCTTTGATCTTCCCTTGTATTTCTAAAAGCAGAGGTGCCCTGGGCCTTGCTTCTTAAGTGAGGTTCCAGGCAGGCAGGGCAATTTCAGAGGAAGTGGCAACAGCAGCATCTGTCTCTAGACGAGGGATTTAAACAACTTCCTAGAAGCATCTCATTAAAACAGCATGGAGTAGAAACACTAGAGAAACGCCACCAGCCCAAGCAGAACTGAGACGGCAGAGGATCAGTGGAGCAGGAAGGAACTGGGCATGTCCACGGTCACCTGTGCACACAGAGGCCTGATAACTAGATAACCTGGGCAAGGGGTGTCGCTGCAGACCCTTCCCTCCAAGGCCTTGGCGTTTTAGAATTCAAGTCTTAGACACAATCCCAGAAAGAAGATTAGGAGTCTCCAAACGGCCAATGATTAAATGTCTGCTACCCAGGCAGAAGGAGGAACTTGAGCAACAGTCAGATGATCAGGGAAGAGCACCTAGCTCTGCATCCATGGACTGACTGAGAGCTGCTGTCCTCTAACCCCACTCATGTTCCCTCTGCTCATCCCCTCACCAGCCCCGTGTGCTTCGCCTACAAACGCCTGCCCTCATGCTCCTTCCAGAAGCATGTCCTTGTCCTCTGATGCCACTCTGCCTACTGAAGCAGAGCACCAGAAGTGCTTGGTCTTTCCAAAGGCAGCGTCAGCCGATGACTGACTGCGGCAAGCGTAGGAGAGCCCAGCACCCTTGCCGAGGCTGGGCCACTCGGAGACCTACATGCAGAGTCCCCTGCAGGGTCAGGCTGGGGCTTCCTTCCATAGGATTTAGGTCTCCCCGCTTTCCCATGGATGCTCATCTCAGGATCCGTTCTGGGGAACGTGACCTAAGACAAAGCCACTACACTGTCCCCTGCAAACGCCTTTTTCTTCCGTTATGCCTACTTCCCCATGCTACGTGCCCCTGCCACATGCCAACGCCTTTATCTTGGGCTACAAGGCTTTATAAACCTGATCTGTATCCATCACTGCTCTTCCCTCACCCACCCTGCCTCACGCTTTAGATTCCAATATCAAACTATCGCCCTGAAGACAAGGGCTACTTTACATCTCTGATTAGTCTGGATGGAGTGCCTCTCCCTCTCCTGCCCACTTAGAAAACGCCTCCTCCAACTGAAAAAGAACCTTCTCAAGAAACCCGACTTCAGGGCCAGCCGAGTGGCTCAGTTGATTAAGAGTTAGCTTAAGAGCGTGAGCTCTGAGCCATAGGGCCGCTGGTTCAATTCCCACATGGGCCAGTGAGCTGCACGTGATCCTAACAACAAGACTACCTGTTCTATGGTGGGTTACACCTGCCAGCAACTAAGGCTGCACTCGGCATCTTGAGCTGAGCTGCCGCCCCGGATGGCTCAGTGGATAGAGCGCGCGCTCTTAACAACAAGACTGCTGGTTCGACTCCCACATGGGATGATGGCTACACCCGCCCACAACGAAGACTGAACACAGCACCTTGAGCTTAGAGGTCACGAGCTGCCAATGGGCAGCCAGATGGCGACTGGCGCCCTCCACAACTAAGATTGAAGAACAACAACTTGGCTGTTCCCCTTCCCCAACTCCCCAACACTGTTCCCCTCCCCAAACCCCCAATTAAATAAAAAAAAAACCAACTTCAGTTCTCTAAGAAATCAACCTCCCCTCAAAAGACAAAAATCCCTCATTTTTACAAAGACTTACTCTCTCCAGCTCTATGCTCTGTCTTCACCTTGTTCATGGATCTACTTTGCAATGAGCAGACTCAATTTTCATTTGTTTCCCTGCCTTTGCTATTGGGTAGGAATTTCTTTGTTGACAAAGATGTACGTTGGAGCACCGTCTGGAATGCTTGTAATCTCTAAAGCTAATTTTGCCTCTTCCCGTGCTTTTCCGCTTCTCCCCACAACAATGTTGTATAATTTGCATCTATGCTTCTCCTCTCCTCTGAGGTCAAAAAAACCTCATCATCATCTTTGTCTCCTCAAAAATGTACTTGATAAGTATGTGTCAAATGAAGGAGTGAATGACTAACACAAATGAGCAAAATGCAATTTTGCTTTCCTGGTATTTCAAAGTCCTTTGAATACAGACTTAGGACTTAAAGTTTCTTATGCCCCCAAGAGAAAATAGTGTCTTGTAGATGTTCAATAAATATTTGTTTAATTGAATTATTAAGTGTTTTAACGTCAATTTCCACATGAGTTAATTCCATACTACCTTATTTTACAAGAAGTACAATGTAAGTTATGGGGATCTGTCTAGAATTTCAAAAAGCTC
>NW_017732683.1:15020-26205 GCF_001890085.2 Hipposideros armiger | reverse complement strand
CACCACGGCTATTATAAAGAGCCTGCGTACAGAAAGAGTAGGAGGGCGTCTGGGCGAGCTCATGTCCTCAGAAAGAACAATATATTTAACACCCACCACATGCCAGGCATTTATTTACATAAGCTCATTTCATCCCTCAACAAGCCTTTGGGGAAAGACTAGTGTTGTTAAGTAAGGTGTGGATCCTTGGCTAACTATTGTAGATTTCACAGGAATGGAACCTTGTCTGCTACTCTGCCCCTAGTGTCTGGAATGCTGTATTGCAGGTAGTAAGTGCTCAGTAAATATGCCCTGAACAAATCACCTTGCTGAGGTTGTCAAGTTGGTATGTAGGAGTTGGGGTGTAAACTGAGGTCCCTCTCCTTTTTCCATCATGCCCTGCATGTCTTCTGAAGTTTTGCACCTCAAGGCATGGTGGTCCTTACACCAGCATCATCAGCACACCCCAGGAGCTTATGAGAAATACAGAGTCTCAGCCAGCCCCCCAGGACTACGGAATCAGAATCCGCATTCACCACAAATCCCAGGTGACCCCTGTGGACACTGAAGCTTGAGAAGTGCAGTTCTAGGACTTGTTTTATAGTTTGTCTCCTCCAAGTTCTGCAATAATAATTCTCATGGTCTATTGACATTTTCCTCTTTTCCATCAGAAGTGGAAATCAAGAAACAATTGCTGATAATCAGAAAGTTATAAGACCAACGTAAGAGCCAGCAATGGGGCACCTCCACTGAGCCAGACACTGCATCAAGGACCAGACACCGCATCAGGGACCAGACACTGCATCAAGGACCAGACACTGCATCAGGGAACAGAGGTACAAATACTAACGAGGACAATTCCTGCCCTTAAGCAGCCCAGAGACCAGTGCAAGCGTCCTGACTGGGGACCAAGGGATTGACTCCTTCCACTATGGACACCTGCCCTGTCATCACATACTCCACACGTTGGATTGTCTGTGTGAACAGATACACATTTTTCACATGTCCATACATTTCATCACATGTACACGGGTAATTAAAACTTTTTAGTATCAGAAATAAAAACTAGAGATGGACCGCTAATGTTAGCGTAGAGGAAAATCACTTAACATTTTCCACTTAAATTTAGTGTAATTAAAGATATACAAGTACTTGCACACATACATATTATTATACATACATATGTTATACATACAGGCATATGTATATTTATCTGTGTTATAGTTCTACTTTGCAATTAGTCTTTACGAATAACAACACAACAGCAATAACAGCTAATACTTCTTGTGACTCTACTCTGTGCAAAGCATAAATTTAAGCCCTGTATTAACTTATTACCATGACAACTAGGAAGAATTCCCACTCTACAAATTAGTCGCCTGAGGCTGTGGATGTAAGGAAACTGCCCACGGCCACACAAGTGGCAAGTGGCAGCCCATGACTCCGCCTTGCACAGCCCAGAGCGAGCCTAGACGCTTAGCCACCACCCAGTGTATGAACTCAGGGACGGGCACTGTCACCCCAGGGGTTACCAGTGGTGCTACGGATCAAACAGGGCAGGAGGAAGAGGGGCAGTCTGGGAGTGGTACCCCTCACTGCCCACAGGGCTCTTACAGGCCAAGCTTAGGAGCTTTAAATGTGTCACCTCACTGTGCCAGACACATGTGCGTGAATAGAAATAGACTATGTGTTTGTATGTATGCATAAAACACTTCTGATTACATACACATATAGGTACTCAAGTGCATATATGCAAGCAAGTGCACACACAGACATACACATGCACATTCTAGTGATCTTAGCTGGAGTAGAAATCATTTCATTGCTATCTTTTGCTAAACTTTTCTTCACATTCCGTGGTAGTCAGATCCCTTGTCCTACAGTGGTTCTCTGCTATGTGCATCTAAATTCCTGCCGGGGCTTGTTAATAGTTGCAAATACCTGACTCCTTCCTCACCTACTGAAAAAGGGTCCCCAGGGTCAGGACCCAGGAAACGATCATTTTCACCAGGTTCTGGGAACGTGCATTTTTTAAATGAGCTCCTCAGGTGATTGTAACACTCAGCTAAGTTTGGGAACAAATGCTCTTTAGTAGACCTTCCCAAACGTTAAAGTGCCTGCAGATTAGCTGACAGTCTTCTGAAAATGCAGCTTCTGGTTCAGCAAGCCTGGGCTTGGACCTGAGACTCTGCATTTCTAGCCAGCTCATGCTCCTGGTCTGTGAAACACACTTTGAGTGGCGAGGCTATGGGTGGCTTGTTTTAACATTCATTTCCAGTATACATTTGGGCCCTAATTTTACTGCTCTGTAAACCTAGAAACCGTGCACCCCACCAGTATGAGGACCAAACCCACTTTGCCAGGTAGGTGCATCCTGGGCATGTAAGGAGTGGGTGGAGGTGTTCTGCTTGGCTGTAGATATTATATGAAAACAGGTTATCCATGCCAGTGGGAGAACAGTGTCGCGTCTAATACCAATCAAGGTTCCCTTTGTAGCTCGCCCGTATGGTTACTTGCTAGAACACAAAGTGATCATCTAAATGTTAACAAGTTGTCATTAAAGAATGATGACCACTTTCAAAGTACAAGTAATCCCCAACATCCTGTAAAGAGGTGATGGAAGACGTGATATTTTATTCATTCCAAGGCTTCGTTATCAATTCCTCTTTAAGGCAGCTGGGACTCTGGCACCTTACCCGAAGACAAGCTCTGCCGGTACCTGGTGTAGCAATTCGTTAAACCTAAAAATCGTGAAGATGTAGTTGCAAGAGGGGGGTTTATGCGAAATAAAGAGGCATTTTTTTAATGGAATCATGCAAAGTTTCTTTTGCCAACTGTATACACAGGTCTGAAATCACCTTGCTGGGGGCAGAGTGCCACAGGAAGCCGCCTGCTCATGGCCAGCAGGGGTGACAGAAGCAGGGTGCCGGAAAGGGATATATTATAGCTCCCCAAATGTGATGCCATCATCTGCGGTAATTACACAGTAACAACTATTATAACAGAAGAGCAATCATAATCCCCATGCCATCGAAGTCAAAGTGATAAAACCCAAGTTAAATTGGCTTCAGAGAAAAAGAATAATTTATTCACTTACCTCAGTTTAAAATGCATAAGTGGACTGAGGGGTTTTAATGAGTAATGTGGGTGTGCTTTCTCTCCTCCTACTGTTGTTACTCTGTTTCTTCGTCCTACTTCCTGTTGGTATGTCTCCTAGGCAGACCTTCTCTAAGGGGAGCACCATATGTTTACTATCAGCATCTGCAGAGAAATTCTCGATAATTACAGCAACATTCCTGGACACTGGGTCTCACTGGACCGGCCTGAATCATATGTTCATCCTTGAGTCAATTTGCTCAGGAGATGGAATATGCTAATGGGTCTGGGTCACATGACCAACTTTTGCTACTAGCAGGTGAGCGTGGGGTTGGGGGTTCTAAATCAACCAAATGACAGAAGGTGAAAGAAGAAACTGTTATCAGAAGAGAGAATCGTTTCTAGCGAATCTGATCCATTTGATCTTCACAACACTAGGAGATACAGACGCAGATATATTGTAGGTATGTCATCTATACAAAGAGCTAGATCCTGTTTTTAAAATGTGAAAAACGAACCTTAGAGAGATGTATCAGCAGCATTGCTTCAGTTTCAAGTCATGGAATCTTCATTCAAAACAAGAGGGAAAAAATAGGAGAGAAATACGTATTGTTTTCCACAACTGAAATACTGAAAGTTCTGTCCCCTATCACGGTCAAGTCTGTAAGAGCTGTGTCTATGTCCCTGTTCACCTAGGTACCTGCATGATACTTAGGCAGGCTTCTCCTTTACTGTGCCAAATCCCAATAACTACAAAAATAGTGTCCTTGTGGTGATTGATGCCAGAAACAAGACTGGTGGTTTCCTTAACAAAATTTTAGCTAGTTTTCCTAGAATGACTAGGATTTGTGTAGCTTGCCATCTATCACCATCCTTATAACAGCCACTGTGGACATGGATTATGATGGCCAGCCAACCTGCATCACACGATTTCATTTGTCATAGGAAGCACAGAGACTTGACTGTCAATTCAACCAGGTGAGCAAGGGGTGGTCATGGAAAAGCAAAAACAAAGGCAAAATGCCTATGTCTACTCCAAGAGATGAAGTCACTTATCCAAAGTCAAACCACAAGGAAGGATTTCCTCTTCTAGCCAAGATGGAGTAACAGGGACCAGCCTGACTGACCTACCTACAACCACAACCATCAAAATAAATCAGGTACAGTGTATGAAACAACAGTTTCCAAGACATTGGGCTCGGGCAGCAAAGGACAGTCATTCCCTGAACTACAGGAAACAAGAATGAGGCAAGCCCCAAGATTCCCCCAGTTTCCTAGGCTGAGAGAGTTGTCCCGTCTTGGGAACAGACAGTCACTTGGCTGAGTCCAGTGGGCAGAAACAGGTGAGAGAGACCAGGGAGGCCCGAGTTCACAAGACAGAGTGGCCGAGAGGAGGACGCAGCACACTGAGGAACGCAGAGGTCTGCGGAGAGGCCGTCTGGAGTACTCGTCGGGCACTGGGCCTGCACGTTTCTGAGGAAGCCACTGAAGGCTGTGGGAAGAACCATCTGGAAGAATTAGAGCGGACAGTAAACGGTACTGACACAGGGTCAGGAAGAGTGTCTGTTCTCATGAGCCAAGTTGAAAAACACATCCTTATTCATGGGCCTTTGGCGGAGGACTAACAGGGGTCTGGATGCAGGAGCTGTAAGTAATTGGAACAGGGACAAAAGCTACTCTGGTCCAAACTTACACATCTTCAAAATAAGACTCGAAAGGATCAACTCTTTCCAAGTCATTTAACTTAATCCCTGAACAGAGCTCAATAATATACTATACAGAAATGTGAGGTATGCAATGCTCAATACAATAAAATTCATCTGACATCATTCTTTTCTTAGCAGCACATAAGGTCGTACATGTTAATAAGTGGCATCTTAGAGTTGATAAAAAATGGCTCTATTATACGTTAGTCTTCCCCTACGTTCCCATTTTTCAAATCATGCTGTCCCATTGAGTCTCTCACAATATCAAAAAACAAACAAAAATCCATGATGCTTTCTCAATCCACAGTTCCCTCTCCTTGTCTTATCAGCTGTTTCTGCCACCCAGCCATGCATCTTGACATGAAAGAATGTTTCAACTCATTCTTTTATTAACCATTTCATAAGTCCAGCTCCAATGCCTCGCTACAGCATGTCTTCAATGCAAACGGAAAAAGATACTGAGAGAAAAAGCTAACTGGAAAAATTAACACAGAACATGAAATCGGAAGGGAAACGACGCCCGGGGCACCATTTCTTTTTCCACAGCCCCAATTCTGCCGAGTCAGCATATGCTCTAGAGCTTCCTGATTGAAAAATGGAGAAACCTGAAGTGAACTCTACAGACAGCTTCTCAAGAGGACTTTGAAAAAGACGGGCGATAATTAGTAAGCCTCTTTCTAGCACATTCCACATAAAAGCGCGGGCAGAAGCCTTTCCAATTTGTACATTTCTATAGTGTGTGTGTCAAAACACTTCACACCTTGAGAAGGGCTGACAAACACTCATTTTTTAAATAGACTCTCCTCTCCTCTCCATCCGCTCCCTTCTACACTTCTTTAATTGATTTATCATTTCAGTGCCTGGCTGGAGGGCCATAAACTGATGAAAGCTAAGTTTAAAACAATTAGTTAAAACCCAAACATTTCTCGGTGACAATGGAGCCAAGCTTCTAATATTCTCTTTTACACAGAATATGTGGCATAAAATAGTCTCTTTTGGCAGAATATTCGACCTAGAATTAGATTTATGAACAGTGCAGGATGAGGTGGCTAATTAGCAAAATAATGAGGCTAAGGAGGGAGTGAGGGAGGCTGTGGGTGCTCTGCTCACAGAGTCAAGATTCTGGAAATAACTGCGGCTGGATTGTGCTCCTCAGACATAAATACATAATAATGGGTTTGATAACACATCAAGAACAAACCCACTGAAAAACATGCCGCCTGTCCCAGAAAATGAGCAGATCAGGACTCACAGGATGAAATAACTGCTTGTGATTTATCGAGTTCTGAGCTTCCTAGAAACTCTTCATACTAGACGTCAGTTAACTGGCCTTCTGCTAAGTCCACTCCGTCTCAGGTGAAGTTGCCCCCTTTCTCCTCCAAACTGTAGAGTGACCCAGCAGGGATGTAAGGTTGCAGCTCCCAGAAAATGGCTTGTGAAAGAAGCATCAGGTTGTCTGTATAGCAAGAGTCTTCTCAGGCTCCAATGGCACTTAGAAATAAATATCATACTATATTCTTAAAAACATGTTACAGCACTTTCTATGTGCTAACACTCAGTGAGGCAGTTTGCAAATGTTTAATCCCATGAGACAGATACTGTCATAATCCAGATTTTACCCAGGAGGAGGCTGAGCTGTGAAGGATAGAAATGATTTCCCGCTGGACTGGGAAAGCTCTCTTCTTTTTCTCTGGGTGCCCTGATGCCTGGGTGTGACTCTTGGCCAAAATAAGGGCAGTGGTCTTTGTGATGTGTTATTTAAAGTCAGAAACTCCAGCAGCCCCCTCTCGGACCAGTTTCTTAGTGATGCTATGTGACTAGCCTAACCAGTTAAGTGAGCTTCTTTAAAACTGGGAACATCAGCCTTGAACTTTCCCAAGTAATTCTGTCTATGCCAAGAGGCAGCCCGGCTAGACCACTGGGCAAACAGCCCCGGCCTCCTAACTGCCAGCTCTCCTTCACTCACCCTGGCCACAGCATCAGCACCCCAGGGCCAGAGACCCAGTCCCCAGACTTCTGAGGAACCGTCTGAGTTAGAGGGGGTCATGGAGAGCATGTTTGTGTCTGTCGCAAACTCCTAGGTGGAAGGAGGCCTGACCCCGAATGCGGCGGTATTTGGAGGTGGGGCTTTAGGAGGGATTCAGTTTAGATGAGGTCCTGCGGGTGGGGGTCCACGATGGGATTCGAGTCTTTTCAAGAGGAGACCAGACTCCCCTTTGTCTCTCTCTCTGTGAGCACAGATCGAGAAGGTGACTGCCTACAAATCACCAAGTGGGTTCTCACCAGACACCACATGTGCCTGGACCTTGATCTTGGACTTCCAGCGTCCAGAACTGTGAGAAATCAGTGTGTGTCGTTTACGCCACCCCATCTAGGGTATCCTGTAGAGCAACCGGAACTGAATAAGACAGAGACCCTCTTTCCTCCACCTGCCCATCCCCAGGGCTGCTGACAGCATCCCATGAAGGCCTGGGGTCTGACGGTCACCACCTCCAGGAAAGCCTGCCTGAGAATGACACCAGCATGAGAAGAGCCGCGAGAAAGGGACAGGGACCGTTGATCCAATCGCTGGACAAGAGCGAGTGCATTTCTCTGCTCAGTCCTCTTTGGGTTGGCTGTTTGGCACTTACACTGAAAATGGTCTGACTAAACTGCGTGGTTCGTTCCTATGGGATCCCTGCTGGCCTCCTCTTGCAGCCTTCGCCTCCATGCAGTCACGTCCACCCTCCCTCCTCTTCCCACCGGACTTGCTAAAAGGGTGGGTTCACTCACGGAACACTATTTTCAGTCTCTAGCTGATGAAGCACTCTACTTTTTTTATTCTTTTTTCTTTTTAATGCTCAGGAATCATTTGTCTGTAACCTCTTTATTACCCTGGACAAATATCAACCAGATAAAAGTTTCCCAATACTTTTAATTAGACTTCCCAAACTACTTCTTAGAGAACGTAAACCAGCTACCACAGTCAAGTATTTTATGGTCTTTCCATAAATAAGTGCAGGAGAAAGGCAGACAGAGAGCTGCCAGAAACAGACCATTGCCCGTGGCACCCGGCGGGGGAGATGAGGCTGTCAGGGGAGAAACAGTGCATATAAAAGGAAAAAACAACCTTGATGAGGTGTTTGTGCTGAACTTCTATTGGAAGAGCTCTACGAAAGCTTGAAATGGAGAAGAAATGTCACCGTGTCCAAGAAGTTATCTCTGCAGATGTGCTTTCTGCGTTAGAGGAGCGTCCCGTCCCGCACGCCGGGAGACCCTGGGAAAGTCATGAAGAGTCATAACTCATTGTTTTATTCATTCCATTGGGGCCAAGTCAAAAGTACCCTATACTTAGGTATTGCTATTAGAAAACTCAAGATAAAGCCTAATAATGATAATTCTCATTGCCCCATCTCCATCAACTTACTAGGCACTTAATGTGGCAGACACTGGGCTAAACATGTGACATTTAAGTCTCACAAGAATCTGCAAAGGTGGGTAATACTAGTATCCATTTGACAAGTTGTAGGCAAGTTCAAGTCCGTAAGGCAGTTAGTTAGCAAGTCTGTGCTTGAGTCATGATCTAACCTCAGTCTCTGACTCCAAAATCCTTTTGCGGGGAGGGGGCCCATTCCCACATTAAATGCATAGTTTACATTCACATTATAGGAAACAAAAGACTGCTGTTTCCTAACTCAAGCCATTACCTTCTACACACATGTACCCACATATGCACACATGTGCACACACATGTTCACACACACACTTCCCTGCTCCGAGAGCTTCGATCTTGTTTATCCTCATTCCTAGAACGTTTTTTCTTTCTTTTCTTTTTAAAGGGAGAGATTTGGGCTTTCTTCTCAATTCTAGGCACTGTTCATCTCACCTGATATTCTCTTCAAAATAAAAGTTACAAAATATCAAAATATAAATTACTGGGGTGGTTGGGCACTCTGTTGAAAGGCTCACTTTTCCTTATGACACATACGTCGTCTCCCTTAAGGAGACTCCCCTCCTCTATCTGCCAGCACCCATCTAATCCCCTAATGCAAAGGTGAAAGAGAAATTCTGTGCATTTCACCCCATCCTTTACTTGCATCTGAATAAACAGATTACTGCGAACTTAGAAGAACAAAAAAATGCCAACCACTGAAGTCAGAAAGACTAAAATACAATGACTATGAATGGGAGTAGAAGAGAGTCTGGTCCAGATAATTAGTCATGAGTTTCATATATCTCAGAACTATTTCCTTCCACTGCTCTGGCCCACCGAGGTGGAAAATTGGTTAACCTGCTCTGCCACGGTGCAGTGTGCCTGTCCTCCATAACCCACTGGAGACCTTAATTGATGTAGCACGGCCTGTCTCTAGTTGGACACATGATAATCATACCATGAGTCCTGTCAAGTATCTTCTGCTGCAGGAGGAGGAGGAAGAATCTACAGGTGTTATATTCAAGTCTCTCCAGCCAGCCTTCAAACCAACCCAGTGGTGTGTTGATTTTGTAAACCCAGATGCTGCTCATTAAAGGTAGGACATTCGGGTACTAAAGCCCCCTCTTCCTATGGGATGGAATAGTTTAAAAGGGAGCTGGACGATTTTCACTCAGAAATTAAATTCAGAATTTGCAATGACTATGTGCAGCTTGCCTCCTCAGCATCTATTTCCCGTTTTTTCCAGCCAGCCACATGGTTTTTTAAGAGCATCGTCCCATTTTCCATTCTCAGCATACCTGCTCAATCCTAGTACTGAACCAATCAGCCAAAACCTGCCCTGAGCTCACTCAGGGCTGGGCATGTTATCTCTGCTGGGCCAATTACAGTGAACAGTGGTGCTTTTCTGAGAAATATTGCGGGGGAAATGCCTTACTCTTCTCCACCAGATTTAACCTTCAAGGAATGTAACCCTAGTAGCCACATTGCACATACAAAAGGAAATGGAGTTTCTGGGAATGGAATCCACAGAGAAGACGCGCAGGGTGGAGCGATGGAGAGAGACACAAGTAACCTTTGAGAGACTGCGTCTCTGCCTCCACCCCGACCAGAAGCCAGATCTTGCCCTGTTCTGGTCAATTGTGCGAACCAGTCAATTTATTTTTTTCTGCCTAGGACATATTGGAATAGATATTTTGACACTTGCCACCAAAGGAGAGTTAAGAGACAGCCCCTGAGAGCTTTAAATGACTGTGGATAATTACCTTGTTCATTTGGCTCAAAACCACAAAAGAAAGAGCCCCCTTTTCACATCTGAAAGGCATGGCCAGAAGCACTTTCTGTCGCAGCTCCCTAACCCGAAGTCTGATTTGTTTCTATCTGATACTATGACCCACACAGGTGAGCTAAGAGTTCTGTCTATGCAGCCAGACCAGCTGGATTCAAACCCTGTTTCACTGCCCACCATCTGTAGGAACCGGCAAGCCCTCTCCCTCCCTTGCTCAGCCGCCCCCATCTGGAGTAACAGTCTCTCCCTTCTGGGGGTGTTAGAGCTACAACAGGATCATTTATGTGCAGCCACAGAACAGTGTCTGGCATGCTCTTAATGTAAATGAATAAAATGTCAGTCTTCAAATCTCATTCACCTGAGAGTTGTCATATTTATAATAAATGTGCTAGATAAAGTGATATGAATATAAATCAACCATGGATACCAATTCTTAAATTTTTAAAAATGTACTTTCCTTTCTAATATCACCTCTTCCCTGCTTGGTACCCACCGCCATTTTGCTGCCCATGGCCCCCCATGTAAACTGATGCACATGCTTGTGGAAACAGTTGGTTAGAACTAATGCCTTGACTCTATTTGGTCATATATATAATGAAGAACATGCCCTAACACAAAAGAATAGGTCACTTAACACACACGATAGGTGTACAGTAGCATGTCATTGTGCACTTCCCTGAGAGCTACTGTGGAAACCTTCTCACGTGCTTACGAGCTACCTACACATCTTATTCTCCCCTCTTGGCTGTTACAAACAACGCTGCGACAAACATTCACGTGAAAGTCTACATGGGCGTGGTTTTTAATTCTCTTGGGTATAGACCTAAGAGTAGAATTGCTGGGTCAGATAGGAACTCTTTTTTTTAACATTTTGAGAAACTACCAAACTGGTTTCCAAGGTGACAGTTCCATTTTACAACCCCACCAGCAGTGTCTGAGGGTTTCCATTTCTCCGAATCATCACCAAGTCTGCTTAGTGCCTGTCTTTTGACTTCAGCTATGTTAGTGAACATCAAGTGGCACCCACTACAGTTTTAATTTCCATTTTCCTTATGACCAGTGACTGAGCATTTCACTGCTTCCTGGTCATTCAAATATCTTCTGTAGAGAAATATCTGTTCAGATCCTTTGTTCATTTTTTCATTTTAAGTGGGTTACCTGTCTTCTTATTATTGAGTTATAAAAGTTCTTTGTACTCTGGATACA
>NW_017732683.1:10071-12120 GCF_001890085.2 Hipposideros armiger | reverse complement strand
CTTTTTAAAAATCAGGCCAAGATGTATTGCACCACAGGCCTGAAACATGGCCATTTTCAAAAGAATCGATTCCAAATTAATAGACTCCAGTATCTATGATCTGCCTAATACCAGCAAGTGATAAACACCCACTGAAAAACCAGAGTATAGATATACAGTATGACGTATATAGTACAAATAGTGCAGCTATAGCATACGCAGTACAGGATATATCACAGATAGCTAGTAGAGTATGCTATCCTGTCACTAAAATGACACCTTCAACACAATAATTCTCCTAAAATGAGGTCTCTCTGTTTCTAGTTTCACAATACGTAATATAAAAATTTAGTCAAAACTCCATCTTTGATCTCAAACAACAACAAAAATGCTTAGAGTGATTGGTCATTTCTTCTCACTGAACTGACCGTTTATTTACCCTTGTGGTAAAATACACAATAGGAACAATGGTCTCAAATGATTAACTAACTGGAAAATGTGGGAACTGAGCAGTTACTATATGCCAGGAACTATTTTAATATGACAGGATTATTTCATTTAACCTGCAGTGCAACCCTGTTATAGAACAGACACTATTATAAACCCTATTTTATTGTCAAGGACACTGAGAGACACTGAGCTTAAACAACTTGCCCAAATTATACAGCTAATAAATTGTGAAGCTGGGATTAGATTCTAAACAGAATTACAAGTAAATTATTTACTTAATTTGTTAATCAGCCGAGAAGAGCTGAAAACAGAAAATTAAAATGAGTTTAGTGTAATCCCTTAAGAGGGCTGCCCAGGCGTTCCCACCACAGTTCCCAGAGACCCGCTTTTCTTGTTTCAAAGATGATCAGGCCCTGAGACACACTTAACACTGTTAATGTAAAAAATTAAAATAAATAAATTTATAAAACAAGGTAAATAGCAGAATTCCAATTTATCAATTTCAGAGAAAAATCTGTCAAACGAATGGCGAATACTTGGGTTGGCAGGAAAAGAATATGTTTCCTTTGTTGTAAAACAAACTCAAGTCATAATCAGCAGACATTTGATGAATATGCCATGAAAACTGCTCTCATATAAACCGGGGTTACTCAAAGTCCATTTGATGACTCCTTCAACAAACGTCATAGAAATTATAATATTGCTGATAAATATGCAATAAACAAGTGGAGTGAGTTGTAGCAAAAATGCCTTAGCATCAGCTAAGATGCATTAATTCAGTAAGCACTGACTGAACTCCAACAACATGCCCAAGACTGGGGCTACGACGGTGAACAGGATGCACTAAATCTGACACCGATTTAACCCTGTGTCTGACAAAGACATAACTTGATGAATTCCTTCCATAACGCAGACTGCTTTACTTATTTAATAACCACTTATGTAAAAAACACTGTACTAAATGCTTTGCAAATGTTAACTTGTTTATCACGCCATTGCACGGGGTAGTGTGAAAGAAAGTTATTCATGCTATTTGTTAAAACAGCAAGGCAGACTTTATTCAGTGGGACTACTATAATACAATGGGGTTTTGCAGTAGGGGAGAGAGATTGGGCGCAATTTCAAATAAAAAAATGGGGATTTCTAGCCAGGGATGAAAGTGGGAAGGTGGGTTGGTGGATTGAAAATTACTAAGGGGTTAAGGTAATTCCTGTCAAGCAACCTCACTGGTGAAGGCAGGCCAGGGTGATAGGCTGTTAAGATATTACCTGGGGAATGAGGAATCTGATTAGATACCCAGGTTGGTCATGTCAGTGGTGGGAGATCTCGGTGGCTAAACTGACTCAGCAGGATTCTTGCCTCAACTGGACTCCAGAAGAACGGAGAAGAAAGCTCTGGCTTGGGCCTAGTTGAGCACAGGGCTCAGAGGAGACTGACTCAAGTTCAGCCAAGGAGATAATCTTTGTCAGCAGTTATGACTACAATCCCCGTTTTACAGCTGGGGAAACCAAGGCAAAATGGGTTAAGTAATTAGCTTAATATTATACAGCCAATAGATAGTAGAGCCAGGAAATCACTATCTGTGCTGCTTTTAGAACGGTATCTCTTGGTTCCCTTCCC
>NW_017732683.1:4045-7300 GCF_001890085.2 Hipposideros armiger | reverse complement strand
ACTCTCTACATGCTCCTTAAAAATATTACAAACAAGAAAAAAATCAGTATCACCTGATTCAAATAGAAAGTAGACATAAAATTTGTCTGGAAATAAAGCAATGTGGTTGAATTCTCCCCAGGCCTTGTTGCTTGCCTGAGGTCTGCCATCGTGAGGGAGGGACTGACATGTACGGGAACCAAACCAAGGGCTTCTGCTCGATACAATGTAAGAGAAGGAACCAGAAAAAAAGAACACCAATGTCTCATCATTGAATACTGCTTAATGTTGTCTGAGTCCCACAAAAATGCAGCTCATATCTACCAAATATGTAAGTGGCACACTGTGGGAAATCAACCTACAGAAGCAGGGAGGGTTGGGTTCAAATTACAGCTCTGCAATAAGAAAACAATTCTTTGCGTTAAACTTTCCTGAAAAGATATCTATTCCTCTCTCCTCTATCTCTATCTCTCTATATGTCCCTATCGCTGTCTCATATACATAAAATCTATATCATATATTTCAATATGTAAATATTTATATATAGACACAGACATGCATAAAGAGTGACAGAGAGGGATTTCTAAATGTACATTTATATCTATATCATTCTATGTCAGTAGGTATATACAGATAAATAAAAACAGAGATAAAGACATATAGAGAGAGAAAGAGACAAACAAATACACACAGAGAACATCTAAATGTACAGCTGTCTATTTATCTCAGAGAGGGGAGGGTACTGATATATAGTAGGCATGCAAAATAGTGCTGCTGCAATCATAAACATGAAGTTAGGTAAAATTTTGAGACCAAATCATGGAACTTCAGACATCACTAAAAGTACATATTTCTGAGGAAAAAAGTTACATCAGAACACTAATATAGTGTCATAAACATAAGAAAACAGTAAAAAATTATCTTGGTTAGTGCTAAAAGACAAAATGTCAACATAATTACAAACTTATGAAGAGTCAAATTTAAGTGCTAGTCAATATGCATGCCTATTTATACCAACATAAATTTATTTTAATTTCAGAAGATTGGGAAATTGGTCATATACTTGTCTTATCAAAAACTCTTAGGTAGAGTAATGCACTAAGATTTTCCAAGTGAAAAGAATACAATCCAATAACCAGCTGCCATCTATACGCCTCATCAAGCAATAATTTTGTCCTTTTGTGGGGGGAGGGTGTTCCCCCAGAGATTTTACTAATCTCTTTTTTGTTTGGTAAAATGACTATTTGAGCATTCCAGCAAAAGAGCATAAATGACTGTTGCTTNGTTCTAGATTATTTAAAAATTTATCCTGAAATGGAAAAACAGAGACCACAAATGAATGCCTGACCAATAAAAAAGAAATATATTTTGGGTCCAATTTATGAAAGTCTCTACAGAGACAATGTTATTTACATTTTAAAATGAGTAACAACCTGCTATTTCAAATACTTCAGTTATTTTCAGAAAAGAATATATATTTAAGAGTATGAACATTGAAAGTAACGGAAAGTGGGTGTTTAAAAAACACATTTAGAAAATTAGCCTTTACATTGTTTTTCCTGAGAAGAATCATCTTGAATCATCAACGAAAAAACAGTATCACAGCCCATCTTTCTGTGGTGCTTGGGAAACACAGAGCTAAGCCAATGTTAGATCTATGTAAGCGATATAAAAAAGCCAATAGTTCAGAGGAACTGGCTACCTGGAGATGGTTTTTATCTAGAAGGATATGGTGCCCTAAAAATGAAAATCAGACTAGAATTCCACTAGAAAACTATTCAAATTATTCCACCAATAAGTTACACACTAACATGTTCAATCAAACATTTTATTTTAACAAAGAGCATTCGGTGCTCCCTGTGTGATAGTGAGTGAGTATGTTTTGATACATTATGTTATTCTGCATTGCCTTGCGTTTTCCTCTTCAAGTAGTTATTAAAATTATTGCACTCAGTGAAACTGAGTATCAGCTGATAAAGTCCCAATTTTCAGAGTAATTATTCTGGGAGAATCCCTGGATATTTGCTGACCTGGAGATTCAATATTTGTTTGGAGAGGGAAAGTGGTATTTTCCTAGGGTGTGTCTTTCAAACATCCATATTCTGATATGTTTAAACGTCCATATTTTGAGATGAAGGCTTTCCTCTGTCAGACATTATTGGCTATTAGATGAGCAAATCCCAGAGTAAGCGCTCATCCAAACTGCCCCCTTCTCGTTCCTGAATTCAGCAAATGTGTGAAAACACTGTGCCTGGGTGTACACGTGGCCGGCAGTGGTGTGGGTCGTGCTGAGTAAGCACTTTGTATATATTCACACAATAACCCTGTGTGACTAGGACATGTACGGTTCCTCACTTGTTTTGCAGAGCAGGAATCTGAAGCATAAAGGGAGGCAGAATCTCAAGGAGTCATACCCCGTGCATGGCAAACCTGCTTTTTGCCTTTGGAAGCCAACTCTTAACAACCATGCCAACCGTGTCTCCCTATTAAAAATGTAAGTGTTTCCAGGCAAATACAAGTCTCCAATCTTTTATCTGAAAGCCAAGGGGGCTGAACTCAAACCTTGCATTGAGAACTTCTCACGTCTAGAAAGGTAACAGTCTTCACATTTCTTCAGTCAAATGTATAAATAAGGGTCACCGCTCAGCTCGACTCAGTCCAGGTTATGCCAATTTTGGCTACAATTCTATCAAAAACAAAAAGGTTGATGTGCACAACTTTTTGTAGTTGAGAATTACAAATAAGGGATTTGTGGGTGTGTTCTTCAAGTCAGAGCTAGCGCCAGCTTACTGCTGCATAGAGTTTATTTAGAAGCACAAGACATGTTATCTGGCCCTTTGTGGAGCTGACTCTCCAGCAAACCACAGCCCTCCCTGGAGAGGCAGCTGCTCTATAAACTCAGATTCTGCGTTTCCACAGCCGCCGGAGACAGCCCCGGTCTAATATCCATGGATTAGAAGTTCCTGCAGTAACATGAACTCAGTGAGACAAATATCATTATTAAATGATTTTTAAAGTAGCCTTCAAAACTTGTTTTTTAAAATAACTTTGCTTAGAAGTAAAGAAAGCTGCTTATACCTTTATATATGAAGAATTAATCCCATCTAAGTCTAAAAGTATATGCACAGTGAAAAAAAAGTAAAGGCAGGAAAGTATAACAAAATGTCAGCTGGGTGTGTAAGAACGTCCTTAACACATGGTTTCTCAGTTCACTTTTCCATATACATTTCTACTCAGTTTTCTGTACACGTTTTCACTCATTTACAAAATAAACAT
>NW_017732683.1:0-1466 GCF_001890085.2 Hipposideros armiger | reverse complement strand
TATGCTTCCTCTACTTGTTGACATTTTCTTTACTAGATAAAGTAGATCAGGGACCTCATCTGAAATGAATTAGCATTTTTTCTGCCCCAATGAACAACATATTGATTTTATATGTTAAGGAGGCACTACTAGTTGTGCATAAGTATCTTTTCACTGAATTTGTTCTGAGTAGCAATATACTCAGATAAAAGCTTCCCCTCCCCAAACTTCCTGGCAGCAGGGTGGGGGGACTTCTTCTGTGGCCAACTTCTCATCTATAAAATGTAAGTGGGAGCCTGCTGCATGGAATGCTACCATTTTCCTGATACAGGTAATAGACCTGCCTGGCACTTGCCTTATGGCCTTGGCCCTTCCCCTTCTCTCTGCCTGGAATGCACATGTGATGGCAAGAGCTTCAACAGCCACGCTGAGACCATGGATGGAAGCCACTTGGCTAGAAAAGCAAATCAGAACCGCAGACGCAACCTGGATGCATGCCAGCATCATGGAGCTACCATTTCATTCTTGGATTTCTCCTTCAGCTCATCCACTATGTGAGGAAAATGAATACTCGTTTGGTTAATCCACTGCAGTCGAGTTTATGCCTCATGCACCTGAAAACAATTGTAAGTGACAGACTAACTTTCAAAGGGAAACTACTGACATTATTTCCTTGTTCTCAGAGAACAGCTCACTAGAGCTATCAAGTATTCATGGTAAATATTATCACAGGCCAAACTGTACTGAATATAGCCAGAGGTGCATATTTTAAGCAACAAAATGCAAAAAAAATAAAAATGTTACTCAGAACCTGCTTCCCCTGTTTTTAGTCCTCCTTCTTCTGACTATTTCCCTACTCATTACTTTTACCAAGTGATGCTAGAGAAATAAAGGCGCCACGTTGAATGTGGGCACTTTTGTTGCTGATTGGTTGGTAATTTGGAACAACGGTGACCCTAGAAATAAACAATGGAGGTGGGAGAGAGTCATATCCTGAAATATCTATGGAATGCAATGCAATTGTGCAACCTAAATCTCAGCTATCTGATCTGAATTCAAAGAACTTGAACTGCTACTTAAATCCATTCTTTATGAAAAGGAGTGTGAGGCTTTCAAAAAATAACACACTCAAGTATATGCTCAGTTGTATGAAAACCCACTCATTACTTTTTGAGCATCTTTGGCTCAAAACCAGCCATTTCCAGAAATGTAATCTTCATTTGCAAGTGGTTCAGCAGAGATGATGAAGATAAGAAGATCCGGAACTCCAAGGGTTCCGATTATTTGGGGGAAGAGGCAGCATGAAAAATGGTCACCGGTATAGAATTTCACTTTTGAGAAAGAGAGAATCTAGAGGGAAAAATTCAGACGCTAAGGTCTCTGAACTGCCTTAGAAAGAGAAAAACTGTTTAGATTGCTCTGCTCCCATAACAAGCAGCAGAGTTTATTGTTTTGCTTGAAGACTGAGGTCTGCAGGAAATAAATAT
>NW_017732682.1:270223-277155 GCF_001890085.2 Hipposideros armiger | reverse complement strand
CAAAAATACAAGTCTCAATGTCATGTAACTTACTTATTAGAAAGTCCTCTTAGCTCTCCCTCTAAAGTTTATTTAGGTGCACTCCTAGTGATTTTAGCTTTTTGACCTCATAAGTAGGATAGAGACAACACATTTGAAAAAGCTTGGGGATGGGCTATGTCCTAAGAACAGCCACACTGACAGCAAGAAGAGAAAAATCATGACTCATGACAAAGCAGAAGACAAATAAGTGTAAAAATGATTATTAAAAAAATGCAAGGAATTATGACCCCCAGACTTCAACAGACCTCGGAAACACTTGTGTAGCAACATTTCTAAATGATGATCATGAGTCAAAAAGGCAGGTAAAATTAAGTTCAGTATACTCAGATTAAGATAGGGCAGTCATAATTTGCAAATGAAATCATACTTCAATTTATTTCACATATCAAGGATAATGTTTTCATCTGGAACAAAGTCTTCCCTAGCAAAGTCAGACTAATGAAATGGCCCTGTGCTATGATAACTAGAGTGTGGGAAAACCCATGGTTCCATGAGCTGCAGTCCTTGAGATGTCCACAGTCTAGTAGGATTTGTGAAGAATAATGGTGTGACTGATGGCTACAACTATAAGTGCATGCAAAATATAGTTTTAAAATGGTGGGGGGGGTGGTTGTGATCAAAGTGACTGGAAGTCAGGAGGACTTTATAATGGAGAGATTATTAAACTGGAGTTTGAAGGAGTAATAGACACCAGGAAAGAAAAGGAATGTAAACATGAAGGGTTCAATGACAGTTTAAATGCATTTCCCATATTGATTTCCTTTCTGTATTGAGTCAATTATCCATTACACCAGGGATAGTTAGGACTATCATAGCAGAAGGAAGTTAAACAGATTATCCTATAAATGGTGGTTCAAACATGAACACCTCCCATCCATCCATCCATCCATTATCATTATGTTCTTATTTGAAAGAAAGATTACCACACCTAGATAATTTGATTGGTGTTGCTCAGGTGGGAAGTTGGGCTGGAGAAACCTAGAACAGTCCCAAAATGATAGGTCAAGATCTGGAGATAACAGCTGAAGGGATGTATATTCAATAGACAGAGACTTCCAGTTTTCATCCTACCCCAGATGCTGTGATCTGTCTCCCACAAATTCATATGTTGAAGCCCAAAGCCCAATGTGACAGTCTAAGGAGGTGGGGTTTTTGGGAGGAGCTTAGGTCACGAGGGTAGAGCCCCCATGATGGGATCAGCGTTCTCATAAAAGAGACCCCACAGAGACCCCTTTCTCCTTCCACCATGTGAGTGACCATAAAGTGAGAGGCCAGCAGTCTGCAGTTCTGAAGAGGGCCCTGAACTGACCACGCTGAGCCCTTGACCTCAGGCATCCAGCCTCTAGAGCTGTGGGGAATGCATTTCTGTTATTTAAGCCACCCCGTCTGTGATATTTGGTTATGGCAGCTGTAGGACATCACTAGGCTGGAATATCACTCTTGTCCTTTTCCACGTGGTACCCAAATCAGCACCTGCAGACTGTCCCCATCAGAGCTGAGGATCTTGCATGGCTTTATTTGGCCATGCTGAAAGGTCCTCCTGTGATGCCCATTAGTTATTCCTCAGATGTTTCCATTGTATTCTGAGGCTCTGTCAAATCCCAACTGAAAAAAGCCTCTTTGAAGTGGCCCAGACCACCCACTATCCCCAATAAACTAGAACATGGGGCTCCCATCAACCTAGAAGTAGGGCTGGCAGGCTAAATAGGAAAGCATCTACCATCTGTATTTGAAAACATTCAAGATTTCTCCTCACCTGGAGGCATAGAAAATCAGCACTTCATTTGATAAATAGCTTCTAGTTTTTCTTTAAAATTTAATAAAAAATATGAGGAAGCCTTCAGCGCCCGCCTTGTAACCTTAGTGGCTGCTTCTCTGGTAATTTTTATGCATCCTTATTAAAAATGTATCACTCTGTACCATATCTGTTGATGCAAGTGTTTGAACTTCTCCCAGACTGCAAATTCTTTGCAGGAAAGCATGTCTTCCCGGATTTTGGATCCTCAGCACTCAGTGCAGTACTGGGCGTAAAGTTGTGTTGATACATGTGATTGTTTTAATACATGATCATTGGCTAACTGGGGCATGTTGTGAGGACAAGATGTTTAAAGTCAGACATGAAGTGAAACAGCACAGCACAGCCCCGTAGTACAGCATGGGCGTTTGCTGGGAAGGTGATGACGGGTAGGATGGTGATGTGACATGATGTGGGAGACAAAAATCAGGGTCCAGGGCACAAATGGCTTTTTGTACCACAGTGAGGAGTTTGGACTTTATTTGGCAAGGAGTCATAAAGCCTTTTTAACCTGCCAGGGATGTGGATGCGTTTCCGTTTTAGAAAGATACCTGGCCGCATTGCAGATGATGAGTTAGACTGGGATGAGCCTTAAGTGTAAGAGACAATCAGAACCTGAGCTAAAGCAGTGGCAGTGGAAATGGGTAGGAGGTGATAATGTCACAGCCCTTAAAAAGGCAGAGTCACCAGCATCGATGTGACGGGTGGGTCATGGTCCCACCTGTGGAGTTGAGCTGATGTAGCAATAGGGAAAATATCACAAAAGCATGTGCCTGGGACACAGCACACGATTATTTCTGTGGTCATGTGGTGAAGACTCCAGTGCTGTCCTGGCCCCTCCACTAGCCAGATACCACTGAGTACAAACAGACCTCTAGTTTGGGCTTCTCTGATTGGCAGGTTTTTATTCCATGTGGCCCACAGTGACTGTCACTCTTCCAGCAGGACTCTGGGAGGAATTAAGAAGGCTAATGAGCAGTTGAGTCTTCTTACTTGTGTCCAAGTTTACTTGCATATAACCTCTGCTCTGTTTTTTCACTCATTTAATAAAATGAAATGAAAGTAAATTCAAGCTCAGTCTGAGCAGACAGTCTCCTCAATCTTTGTCTATCTGTTCACTGGCAAGGAGCGGAAGTCATGAGGAAGATAGAAGAATGAGGAATGAGTCCCCGGTCCCTGGTATAAGAGACTTGTAGCTCCATTAATGAGAATGAATGGGGAGGTAGGAAAAGGAATGGATTATTGACGGGCAGTAAGAATGCGTTTTGTTTTCCTTACGCTGAGATTGAGGGACTTGGGGATATCCAGAAGGAGACATCAGTGTAAAGCCTGGATCACTGCAGCGATGGTGAAAGCGCCCCTCCAGACAGTTGGAAGGGGCTCATCTGAGCATCAGTCTTCTTTACATCCCTAACTCTTCTCAAAGTGCTTTATCTCTTGCTACCTCTCAGCCCCATTTCCAGCTGCAGATTCAGATTAAGCTCTGTGACATACTAGCATTCCCAGGGTTACTAGCCCCCAAATTTGCTGACCGAGACCTTCCCCAAGGAGTCTTGGAGAACAGTGTTGGCCACGATTAGGATTGCAGTATTTTGAAGAAGCGACTGAAGGAAACCTTGAGGTTATAATTGGGGCATCGCTGCTAGTGTATTAGCTTTACCGACTGTGATCACCAGGTTGTCTCCAGTGATGTGTGGGATGAAGAATTTCTAAGAGCGGTATGCGTAAGCATCGTTCTCTCTAGATCTTAAGGGAAGCTGCATCTCCTCCCTGGAGCCTGCTGGGGAAGGCTTCTGTTGAGGAACATAGTTTCAAGTCTTTAAAGGCTGGGGTAAATAAAGATACGTGATTACCTTTCTTTTCTTTTCTTTTTAAACCTTGGCTCTCATGCCTAACCAGAACAGAATGGGAGACTAATGCTGCTGAACAAAGATGATTTTCATCAAAGGCCAGTCAGGACCCATGGCAGCACCAGAGCTCCTTAAACTGCCTGCAGCAGAGAGGAAAGAAATCCACACACAGGCCCAGGAGCTGGGTCTCTGATGTCAGGCTAGAACCGAGCATGAGGCCCCTCTCTGTAGGCGAGTTCACTCTTTTGTGCTTGCAGTAAAAATAATTCTCTTTCTCTCGGAAACAAATAGATGCCGTCAATTAGAAGTCTGTGATTGCATCTAACCTGAGAAATTAGACCCTTTGGTTGGATACTAGGAAAAACAGGTAATGGCTGGTTTCGTCTAGTTCCTGTAAGACACGAAGGGTAAGAGTTGCATAGTCAATGGGAAAATTATTCTTTTCTCTTTGATCATCTGTTCTGATGGGCAGATGTCCTGGAAGAAGACCCAGGCAGAATTTAAGCTGGAGCTAAGGAGCCCTTTAGGGAATCCTAAGCTCTGCCCATATTTTAAAACATATCACATGAGTTCCTAGCACCCAAAATCCTGTCTGACAAGCAATATATGCTCAATAAAGCCTTATTTTATCAAATTAAATTTATCATGTCTTTTAATGCACTGATTCCCCAGGTACTCTTTAACTTTTTGTTTGTTTTCCATTTGGAGCCAAATTACTAGTTCCAGAATGCCTACATGGAGTAGATATTATATATAAACATTTGATGAATTTAACTGATACGCTGGAGAGAAAGAAAGAAAAAGAAACCAACATTCCCAATTGGCAAATATAGGAGATAATGAAAGCACTCAGTTATCCAAAGAAGGGACTATGGGATACACTTGTTGTTTGTTTGTTTAATTCCTAGCATTTGTCACAGTGTCTGACAGCTGGGGTGACCAACTTGCCCTGGTCTGAACAAGACTTCCGTAGTTTTAACACAGAAGTTCTCACATCTCAAGAACCTCCTCAGGCCTGGGCGATCTGAGATGGTTGGTCATTGTGCATCAGGATGTTTACTGAATGAAGTCATAAGTAAAAGAAGACTTATGTTTATTAACCTCCATCAATCCTTTCCTCAGATCCATTTGGTCAGTGCATTCTTTCGCTGTGTTTATTACATCAGAAGTCAAACCCGAATCACAAGGCCCAATCCATGCTATCATTTTTACCACGTGAGCAGACTTCTGGGGGAGCCAGAGGTTTAGTGGTGAAAATGGGTCTTTAGAAGAATGTCAAGTTAATGGCATTAAGCTAAGGTAGCCTGACACACCTGCCTCTCCACGTCACCAGTTGGTCTGGAAACGCTTTGCAAAGGCTCCTCTTAGAAGGCAGAGAGCATTGATACATTCCATGTCAGTGATTCTTTATGCCCGCGGATTGCTGCTTCCTATCCCCTCTGATGTATTCTCTCTTCAGAGATGTGAATTCATTAAATTGGGGCTTGTCTTGGTATGAAAGTTATATTGTATCTTCAGGGGATTTGCATGTGTGTTCCTCTATAAATCTCCCCTATGACTCACTCATGCCTTTATTCATTCAGCAAATGATCTGGAGCTCCTACCTTGTGCAAGACGCTGCCTGGGTACTGGGATGCCACAGTGAACAAAACGGACAAATACTTCTCTTCCGAAGGCTCTTTCTAACATGGAGAAAGAGATGACAAAGGAAATATATAGGAAGTTAGATGGAAAATGCTATGGAGACAGATAAATCCAGAAGATAAATGGGGTGCTGGGAAGACAAGGCCAAGGGTGTGTGTGTGGAGGGTAGTGATGTCGGGTCATTAGGGAAGGCCATACCGAGAAGGGGGCGTTTTCATCAAGATCAAAAGAAAGGGATGGGGGAAGCACAGTGGCAATCTAAGTGATGTAAAGTGCTCCAGGCATAGGGAACTGCAGGTGCCATGTTCCTGAGACAGGACCTGTGCTTTTGAGTTCCATGAACAGCAAAGGGTCAATACAGCAAGAGGAGAGTGTGCAAGGAGATAAGTGGGAGAAGATGGTGTGGAAACTGGTAATGGGGTCATCGGCAGGGTGTGAAGCATGTGAGGTCCTACCGGGCCCTAAGTCATTCTCCAGATGTTGATTCCTCTTCTGAGTGACCTTGGGGACTTTGAGGGAGTTCAAGACGAGGAATGCTTGATCTGATACGCATTTTAGCAGCATCCCTCTGGTCGCTGTGTTGATAACAGACTGAGGGGACGTTGGGCAATTCCCCAGTGAGAGAAATCCATTCCTTGGGAGAGAATGGAGGCGGTAGAGGTATTGACAGATTTCAATGACAGGGTTGTTAGGATTTAGGAGATCAAAGGTAAAATATAAATAAAAGGAAAAGTCCTTGGCTTGGGCAAGCGGGAAAAAAAATGGTCCAAGTGCTAATCATATGATTTCTAAGGACAGCATACCCATGGCAGTGACTTTTCACCACCTGATTGATTATCTTCTGTTTCTACATTGCAATGTTGAGCGTGGAAGGGAGTTCCTCTCATTTCTGAATTCTTAGGGTCGAGGGCTCGCGTCAGTATAGACTCCAAGAATTTACAAAAGTAACTACATTTTGAGGTTAATTTATGGATAAAGACACACATTTTCACAGGCTCCTCACTTCACATAACAGAAAATTTTGCTGACTACTGAGTTTATTTGCTGCATATCGTACACCCTAATATTAGTTATTTATCCCCTAACATTAATATTAATAAATTGTGGTTGTTGCTTTTAAGCTTGCCTGACAGAATATTTGAGTCTTACAAGTTTAGCAATTGTTTCACACCTGGCTTTTTAATTTTATGTTTCCAGACACATCCTCAGAATTGTCTTTGAGATTTGTTGATTGTGTGAAACCTCACTTGTAAAAATAACGTTTGTTGAGAAAGTTGGCAAAAAAAAAAAGCAAAAAAAATGCTCTGCAATCCATGTTATAGTGTATTCAAAGCCTAGAGCATTTTCCCATTACCTGTAAATTTGAGAACATAATTATCTCTAAGGGGAGTTAAGATGTGTTTTATTCCCCCTGCCCCCATTGTTATCCACAAAGAGGACCATATTGGATAAAATCCATGACGGATGGCACACTGAAGAGGTACTAACCATCAGAAAGATAATTAATCGAGCATTGTACAATAGAGCTTTTTTGTTATAAAAATAGCTCAACTCTGAGGATGATAGTACAGCTTATTTAGATTTGTTTTAACTTTTTTTTT
>NW_017732682.1:220093-269378 GCF_001890085.2 Hipposideros armiger | reverse complement strand
ATATATATATATATATATATATATATATATATATATATATATATATATATATATATATATATATATATATATATATATAATTTTTATGTAAGGCTATTGACCTTGGTGAAGCTTTCTAGGGATTCAAAACTTACACAATAAAGCTGAATCTTTTCTGTTCTGAAAAATGAAAACGAACTTCCATTAGACATCTTGTAAATTGAAGTCATTGCCTGTAAGGGAAGATAAAGACGAATCCCAACTCTTTAGAAAGTGAAGTAGAATGATGCATTTTTAAAGGTGTGAAAGCATGTATTGCAGCCTAAGAGAAACCAAACCATAAACAGATTCTTTCTCAAAATAGTGGCCAGCTATCCCTTAGGACAGAATTTTAAGTAACAGTAAAATAAAAGGTGAATGACCTCTAAACTATGAAACACAGAGCAAAGAATGGTGAGCCCCAGTCACATAACTTATGCAAGGATACTTCCTTATCATTTATTTCTAATGGATTAATTCATTTGTTAGGTAAATATACACAATTTTCCCTACTTAACATGTTTGATGGCTACATGTGCCAGAAAATTAACAATTTATTTTAGAGTCTTTTTAGCAGACAGTTCAGATACTCAGTGAGATGATTCAGGAAGGTCCAATCATGACCCTGGAGACTAGATGGCAGTTTGTTTGTTTGCTTGCTTCGTTCTCAGTGTGTTGTAACCTGAAGTCACTTATGGGCCCCGGATCTGAAAAGGAAGCACCCAGTCTATGTTAGTTACTAATGATCTGTATCTGTTGATGCCAGCACAACAGACTGGAAACACTTGCTACCTCACTGCAGTCTCACTTGGTGTGCCTTATTGTTTTAGCATCCAATAAACACGTTGGATGCCCAGTATCTGGCATCCTCCAGTGTGTGTTCTCACCAGCCGCTAGCATTTGTCGTCTTAACCTTTTATGTGTCTCAGGTTCCTTTCGCAAAGGGATCAAAAATACATAGAAAAACTAATGTTTTTTAAACGCGTAGGGTAAAATACATTAAAACTACAGCAGAAACAAAGCATATTGAGATTTAATTCTATCTCCAGAACAGATCCTTTGGGACCCCACATTGAAATTGCCTACAGCCACAGTCCTTTCAAGCTGCTCTAATGGAATACCATAGACTAAGTGACTTATAAACCACAGAAGGTTATTTCTCACTGTTCGGGAGGCTGCCGAGTCCAAGGTGAAGGTCCCGGCAGATTCGGTGTCTGGTGGGAGCCTGCTCCCTTGTTCATAGATTCAGCCTCCAGACTGCTGCCTCCAGTGGCTGAAGGGGCAAGGGGACTCTCTGGGACCTATCTGTTAGGGCAGCATTTCATACCTGAGGGCGCCACCTTCATGACGTCATCACTCCTGAAGCCCTTGCCTCCAGATCATATCACATCGGAGGTTCGTATTTCAATATATGAATTTTGGGAAGATGCAAACATTTAGTCCATGACATATGCTTTTTCACAATATGTAGAAGAAATTAGATCCAGCCATTAAATTGGAGGGTAAACAGCCACTAGAGAAAACACCTTTGCTTCTGTCTCTAGTGTATTTTCCTTGCTGAGAATAACCAATCCTGTTAGGAGTTTTGTGTCAGTTCCAGGGGAGAATTGCATGTTTCAGCATATACTTAGGAATGTGAAATGATGGAACACAGCAATAAGGACATCATTTTTCTCTGTGGGATGATCATTTTGACTCTCGAAGGTAAATCGTGTTGCTTCCTGAATCTGTGTTAATTTGTATTCACCCCGTGGAAAGCTTTTCTCACAGCTGAATGCTATATGAATTGGCCTTAAAAGTACTAAAATTGGGAAAAATTGGATGTTTCATCTTTCTGCTCTACGTATACTAAATTGGTTTATTATGTAGATTTATTATGTTATTTATTGGTTATTTTTTTGGTTTATTGTATAGGTCTATTAATTAAGCTAATGGGAAAAATGCCTTGAAATGAGAATGTTTCTCCAGATGATGCAGTAATTAAGTCCGTGTCATCATCAGTGGCTGGAGCAATGTTGTTTTGGAATTTTATAAGGTTTGGATAGATTTTATTGGTAACTACCTATCAGCTAGGAGTGCTAATATCAGATTATTTAACTTTGTGCAGTTAAGGCACCAAAATGGAAATGTATTGAGGAAAAATTAATCTAGGTCACTCCAAGCTCGCTATCCATCTACTCTGAAATGAGACACCTGAATTCACCTTTGGTCCCTGTTTTGGTTCCATCCCTGGACTTTAGTTGTTTGACTCTCCCCATCACCTTCTTACCTTTATATGAATCTTTCACCTTCTCTATATGAACTCCCTGTGCTAACACAGTTCTTTACGACTCTGTTCATTCTCTTATTGAACTGGATATCCCTAAGCATTAACCTTAGCTGCCACTGGCCACAACTTCTAATGAATAAAAGGTTACAAAAAAAATCTTGTTCGCGACGACCTGGGACTTGAGAACAGAAGCCGTAAACCTAGGTAGGTGGTATGAACCACACCAAAGGAAAAATTCTAGCAAATTTGTATTGCTTACAGTTTTTACTTTTTTGGAAGACAGCCATTAGGAAAATCCTGTAAAACAGTAGAAAAGCTAAGTAACAGCTCTCACTGATTTTCTCCTTGTTAAAAACATTTAACAGGAGAAAAATAAGTTCAGTTGTATGTCTGAAGGCCAGACTCCTCATTCAGACCTTTGTTGGCTTCTGTGTCCAGCTCATCCTGACAGACCACGATGCTAATGGGCCAAATAATGATGGCAGATGGGCGGGAGAGCCACTGTGCCAAGATGCTAGTCTGGACACTGCATTCGGATAGCTAGGAAGAAATTTTGCCCAAGGATGTGCATGTGACAATGTTGAACAATAGCCTGTGTGTTAGGGTCCATCTAGCCTAGTGAACTTAAAAATATATCAAATTGGTGAAATGTAGATATATATTATATACAGAGGGTGCCAAAAAAAGGTATACACCTTTTAAGAAAGGAAAAAAAAAAACTATTAAAATTGTAATACTCAATATATACCAAATAACAAAAGATGAGTACAAGTCACGTTTGACTTCTGCAATTATAAAAGGTGCTCAAAGTGGTTCCCATCAGCATCCAGACACTTCTGATTAAGGTGAACTACTGCTTGAGCAACGTTGACCAAAGTGTCCACTTATAGACATTTTTTTGGCACCCCCGGGGTATGCGTGAGAGTGTGTGTGTGTGTGTGTGTGTGTGTGTGTGTGTGTGTATGTGTGTGTGTGTGTGTGTGTATATATATATATATATTCATCTTTTGTTATTGGTATATATTGAGTATTATAATTTTGCTGCAGGTTTTTTTCCTTTCTTCAAATGTGTATACATTTTTTTGGCACCCCTGGTTTGTCAGACAAATAATAGCTTCAGAATAATCTCAAGCAATTGACAGAGAGCCACTCAATGACCCACAAATGCAGACATTTCCTAACTTCTCCTTAATCTCCTTGCAAGTTGTGCTTACAAGAGTCTAGAGTCCAAGTCCACATTTATGTTTCATCAAGTAGATTAAAGAGAAGCTCACACAAAGCCGAATCCCATGGTGGGAAACAACAAAGGAGATCCTATTTTTTTATTTTTTTCCTCTGGGGTATCTGGGAACAGTCAAAGGGAATTTTTGCAACACATACACTTGTGGATCTTGGTTGGGGGTTTTCATATCATTTATATAAAGTATGAAATTATGGGAGTTGTATTTCTCATTTTTAACATGAACATGCTCCTTCCATATAATTACTTCAACAGGCAAGATCTCAATAATCCGAAGAGTACATAAATGAAGGTAGCTGAAAAAATGTTGCTCTGGTTAAAAAAAAAAAAAATCAATCCAGAGAAGCATAAAAAATGAACTTGTAAAAAACGTGTGCCATGACAATGGATACGTTCACTGTAGGTAGAATGATTATTGTTTTGCTGAAGATAGAGTATTGCAACATTTGCTGTTCTTTTAACCACAAACGCATTTTTCCGCCTGCCTGATTTTGTAATCAGAATCTGCAAGAATGCTATTTACATGTACCATCATTTTGCAAAAGCAGAAACACGTTCGGGGCATCAACGTCGATAATATGTAAAGTGTGAAGCCACTTGCTTCATTACTGAAACTGGGTTATGTAAGTGAAACACTGACTAAGATGAATTGTGCTGCTCGAAAGTTAGGTGAGTGCAGGCACAACTGGGCAACTTTCAATTACAGAACTCTTGAAGCTTTCCTTGAATAGGACTAGTTATTAACGTCGGCCTCGCACTGAGATAAAACTGCATTTTTAATCTTAATGTACTCGTGGTATATAAAGCACCACTGCTGTTAGAGCTTTTCTGGTTTCGACTGCTCAGGCTCACTGTGTCAGCACCATAAGAAATTTCATCTTTGTGAATGCTCAGCTTATGGCATTAGGAGAATATAGAGGAAATGTTAGCTATTTGTGTGGGTAGAGATTATTTAATTCAGTCTCCGTCATTATCATACTCGTGCCTGCAAAATGCAAACTTCTTTTATTAGGATAAAGCATACCATTATTTCTTTGTGCAAAAAAACCCCCTCATTTCTTCTTTGGAGAAAGGGGGGAAAAAGCCTAAATGATCATTAATAGAGATTTAGGGAAGCAATTGAAAGTAGAAGAACTAGTTTTGAACTGCTTCTCTGACTCAAAAATTGGTCATCTATCAATTCAATAACGATAGTTCATTAAGGTTACTGTGAGCTGAAATGTGATGTAAAATGACTACTGTTCAAATGAGTAATGTCTATCCTTTGTTTTCATTTGGTCAAAAGTAAGGGGAAGGAGATACTTTGCCTGTCATGGAGAATAAAGCTCTACCAAAATTAAACAAGATAAAAAGTGCTTTTAGGGTTTGCCGCTTTTTTTGGGTTCTAATCACACAAAAATGTTCTGCTAAAGCCTTAGTAATGAACATACTTTTAAATCTGAAAGCCTGGGGGAATAGTCATTATAAGCCTGGGTCTCTAAAGTGAACATCAGGTTGAACTTTAGAAGCATAGCTGGACCAAATGTTCCATTTTTATTATTGTTGTTGTTGTTGTTATTATTATTATGTGATTCAGAGAAAAGGTGGATTTAGAGACAAATGCTTCAGATGGAAATGCATATACAACAATAGGGGGCTACACTGCCACACAATTACCCAAGGCTTTTTCTGTTGAGGAAGGGTTGAATTTTTTTTTTCTCTTTTTTCATTTTAGAAATCAAATGCTGTTTGGAAATCTGAAATCACTGATGATTGCTAAATTCAAAAGAGGATTGGGGAGAAGAAACGTCCCCATTGGCATCCCACACTGTAAGGGGAAGAGTATATACTGATTCTTGATTGTTGATCCTAGTTGTTTTGTATTCAGTTTCATATTCTTTTGAATCCCTGTGTGCCAATTTCTTGAGAGTACAAAGAACTATGGAAGACTTCAGAAAACTTTGAGATCAATATCCCCAATGTAAATGTTAAAACTGTTACACTGATTAGTATCATGCTGAGGAAGCAAAGGCCAATAAGTGGCCGTTTTATCCCAAGAAGTTATATTACTATATTCTTTTGAAGAAAGGAACATTTTTAGGCTGTGCTTGCTTCATGAAAATTTCCCTTAAGAACACGTATTTGTTCTGCTTCTAATGCTCATAAAGTTTCTGATTTGCATTCATTTTCTTCAGGTAGCTTTGTGCTAGGAAACAAAGCAGCGAAGAAAAAAATGACCATTTCCCTGTGTCTGGTATATTTTTCATTACACGTTTTTAAAAGTTGCCATTTTTGCTGTATAAATAAGTCTTTGTGGAATTTGATGAGAACCAGAAACCTAGTCACTTGGGCTGCAAGCATGGTGGACAAGCAGGAACTTAGACTACAGATGACCATACCACAGTCAGAGCAACCAGCCAACATCACACTTACCATCAACATCGTCACTTAATTTGGAACTAAAACTATGTTTTGGAATATACTTCACAGATGCTTAGGTTGTTCAGATGTCAGTGTGTGGAACTAAGCACAGATAGAAGAAGGGCACATTTGTTGTTAGCTTTTTTGTTTTGTTATTTTTTTTTTGTTTTTGCTTGTTTAACCCAGTTTTATACCCTTTAACCTTCAACCTAACATTAGGGATCATAGTGTAGGAGAGAATAATTAACCTAATATCATTTTCTCAGAGATGACCCAAGGCTAGTGAGATTTTTATGCTGCTTGATTTGTTAAAAAACAAAACAAAACATATACATAATACCAGTATTGCTCTATATCTATTGATCTATTTTAATGATTCTTATTTCTTTCATCGTCTTCCTACTGTTAAACAGAGCGAGTGATTTTTTTAAAAATTTTATTTCAACATAGCTATTTTCAGTTCTAGAATTCCCCTCTGATTTCCTTTTTATACTTTGTTTCCCTGCTGAGATTGCCCATCTTTTTGTTCATTTGGACCATAATTTCATTGACATCCTTGAGCTTAGTAATAAAAAAAAGTGCTCAGCCTCATAGGAACCATGGTCGTGATGCATCCAGGGAAATATGACTCGCTGTCAAGAGAAAACACAGCAGGTGGAGACCAACAGTAAGATGACCCCCATGTCAGAATTGGCAGACAAGAATTTAATGAGCCCTTCCACCTGGCTGGATTTGGACTGTAAACTCTGTCTCCTAGGGAGCGGCTCAAATCAAAAGGCAGGTATTTTATCCTCAACTGGCTGCCTCAATTTACATCATGCATACTTCTATGGTCAGCTAAAGATTTGGGCAAGTTTTACATGCAGACTTTGAAGCTCCCCACTTTTACCTTCTGTTTTCTGGAATTTCCCCCACTTCACTGTGCCAGTGGCTGGCATGAACTTGGCCAGAAAGACTGAGAATTTGCTGTCAGAGTTTTAGCTGCCCTGACAGTGCCAACTGCAACCCTCCTTCAGACTAAAATCTAACTTTCATAAACTATTTTGTTTGCTTAATTTTATTTATCTTTAATTAAAATATAGTTCACATACAATATTGTATTAGTTTTAGGTATATAACATAGTTATTCAACATTTATATACCTAACGAAGTGATCACCATGATAAGTGGACAGTTTTTCTGATAATATTGACTATATTCCCTAGGCTATACATCATATGCTTGCAACTTATTTATTTTATAGCTAGAAATGTGTATCTTGTATCGCCGTTCACATTTTATCCCTTCCCCCAGCCCACTTCCCTTCTGGTAACTAGCAGTTTGTTGTCTATATCTGTCTGTTTCAGTTTTGCTTGTTCATTTGTTTTTGTTTTTTTTTTAGATTTCACGAAGAAGTGAAATCATATGGTGTATGTTCTTCTGTGTCTTATTTCACTTGCCTTAATGCTCTTTAGTTCCATCAATGTTGTCACAAATGGCAAGGTTTACTCTTTCTTATAGCTAAGTAATATATATATATATATATATATATATATATATATATATATATATATATATATATATGGCACATCTATAAGCTGAAATCTTTATTGACCAGTCATCATGGAGCCTATCATCCATAGCTAATGAGTTAGTTATAAATATTAAGTTTGTAGACACCACGATATTTTTAAGTGCCGCTGGTATATATAAAAATGGACCTCCAACTCTTATAGATAGTTCTCTAAACTTATAAAAATTCTCAGATAAGTTGGTTTAATTTATATGGTTAATTTAAAAAAAAATGGCCCATGGAACCAATTGCTAATAGTTCAGTCTTGGCCAACGATGTACCCTGAACAGCTGTGTTTTCAAAAGATAATTAGAAGAGAGGGATAGAAAAATATAACAGCTGTTTATCCTAACTCTCAATTCTGAAAGCAAGTTTTGTTAAACTTAGTGTAGGTATGACATTTCCCTTTGAACTATACCTGTATACCATCGTTGGACGTGGACGAGCTTAGTAGCAACGCTGATCTTGGTTTGAATTCCAGGTGTTGAATGAGTGAGTGAGCCTGTCTGACTGTCAGTTTTATCACAAGCAAAGTGGAGTTCTCACCCTTTCTGAGGATTTTTAAATGATTGAAAATAACATATAGTAACTATCCTCATGCATGGAACTCATTAACTGCTCTATTTCCTTATTTATATACAAATACACACCTTACTGCTTCATTTGAGTAGGGATTTAATTGCACTGAATAATTTAGATTCTCAGTAATTATTTTCAAAAAGATGAACAAAAGGAATTCAGATTGTTTGTATGCCCGTATCCCGTATTTTCAGAACTAAAAGCAGAATTTCTTGGTCATAATTCAAAATGTTATACTATGTCCAAACATAGTTTGGTATTTTTCTCTTAGTACCATGCTGTAGCTCCACTTACACTTTTTCTTTCAAATTTAATGTGGCTTATAAATTAGCATCTCAGACTAACAGAAATTAATAGTGGATTTTGTTATGGCTATTTGTAATTCCAAGGACAAATAGAAAGAAGTAATTTTTAAAGAGTAGCAACAGATTTTCTCAAATGGGATAAGTTTATTCAACTAGGTATTATTTTCTGATGCAGTATTTTTTTTTTCTGTACATAGGAGAGAGTGATTGTGTCTTTTCACCAAAATATCAGCAACCCAAAATAGGTTTCATGATGATATTTAACTCTTGGGTTGATTTTTATAAAGATGAATGTCAAGTAAGGTCATTTGATAGATGATTCTGATTAATGGACATGATTGACCTCTTTCTGAAGAACTTTCTCCATATACTCATTATTTCCCTTCATGGGAAGAGACATCCTATAGAAACCAGCAGGATATTTTCCCACTGCTATACCTGAACAGTGCTTTGTAATTAGCTCAAAGGTAGACATTTTATAAATGGCTACATTGAGCCCTTTCTTCGTGAACTATTTATTTTATTTTCCATTGTACTTACTGGAACTTGGAGTTTCCAAAACCTGAACTGGGATGGGTTACCAATAAAGGTGGACATCTTGCCTCTTTTTGGCTGAGGTTTCAAAAACCTGGTCTATTTGATTTACAGATAGATAGTCATGAAATTTAAAATATGTCTGGACAATGGATTTTTTTTTTCCCCCTGTGAAAATGTGTGGTCTATGTGGGAAGGTATGCCCTATCCCATCAGTCAGCATTATTTTAGACAGAGTGCATCTTTCTGTCTGTATGACATAGGTGCCAATTATCCAGAGGAATTCAATCCTGTTCCAGCTGTTCCTAGGTTTTATTTTTAGGCTTGATTATCAGACAGTCCATGCCTACATATGTAGCTGATGGTCTAGAAATGTCATTCTCACTCCTATAAGACAAACAACTTTGATAAACACTGCGCTAAATCTTCAGCAGTAATCCAAAGGAACACAGATGACCTTGATATTTAAAATAATATATTGTATTCTTTGATCAAGCCACTTTTGAAACATAAACTTTCCCATGAAGAGAGTAGTGTTTGAAACTGGTTTATGGCCCTAAAATTGGACACCGTGCTCATCTTGGAAAAGGCTCACATCCCACGGTAATAACTCTTTGCACTCAGAACAGGCCTTTCATCTGAGATTGTGAAACTACAATCATCAGTCTGAGTGGTGAGGTAGATAAGTACTGTATTCACTCCTTAAGTGTTTACGCTAAAACCAGGACAAAATACCAAGGCTACCATTTGAAAGGATAAGAGGAATCAGTCAGTATGGAGGCCCTTTGGCCACACAGCCAATTTAGATGATTTTACTTCCTTGTTCTAGTTTCATAGTTTTGACTGAACTGAATTTAGGTTTGAAGTTTAGATCTTAGGCTGTGACCGTATGTGTGTGACAAAGAGGTTCTGAGAACTTTGTTGACCTCCCTTAATACCAACAACCATATGACAATGACCAAGGTAGCGATGGGACCAACTGACCATCCTGGTCACTCTGTTGTGTATCAGTATAAGATTGGTAATTTGACTCACTGTAGGATCAGACTGTCCCTAGGATGACTCTACTGTTCTCTGTAGAGACACAGTTTTCATATTTAATTGGTTAAAAAATATCATTTCAATAGACTACTAGTGAGGAAGTATTGTTTTTCATTTTCTTTTTTTTTTTTTTTGCTAAATTGTATATAGTGTTTAAGTGTTCACCATGCATGATTTGAAACGCTTTGCAAAAATTAACTTTATTTCCACAAAAACAAAATAGGTAGATGTTATTGTTGTCTCCATTTTATAGATGAGGAAACTGAGGCACACAGAGGTTAACGACATTGCCCTAAGTTAAAACCTCTATTAACTGCTGAAACTGTGGTTCTCACCTACAGCATTTGACTGCTGGTTGACTAAGGGTGGTGTTGGTAATGCAGCATCAGTCCACACACATTATCTCCATTCTGAGTGAAATTAGCCAGTCACAGAAGGACAGATGCTGCATAAATGCGCATATATGAGGTTTCTAAAATAGTCCAACACATAGAAACAGAGAGTGGAATGGGTGGTACCAGGGGCTGGGGAGGAGTACAAGGGGATTCTCTTCAAAGGGTATGAAGTTTCAGTTCTAGAAGATGAGTGATTTCTAGAGATCTGCTCTACACCACGGCGCCTGTTAACACCATCGTATGTTGCACTTAAACATTTGTTAAGATCTCATGTGAAGTGGTCTAACCACAACAAGAAAAAAGAAAAAAAAATGATACAGCTAACAAAGCCCATTGTTATCCTCTCCCCTCCAAAAAATGCTCTCGATTTATTCTTTAGATTTTTGTGTATGGGTAGAAAAGTTACATTAAATGTATTATTTGGCCATTACTTTTCTAAAAAAAAAAATGAAAGTAATCCATTTAAATAAGCATGTATAGTTTACTTCTATTTATTTAGAAATTCTTCTACTTTTAGAAGACCCCCAAAAGTCATTTTTGATTAAGAAAATGAATAAAAACATGTAAATTAGATATAAGTTACCTAAAAACATATCTAGCTTAGCTCTAAGTGTTAAAGTAAGAAGAAGGAAGAAATGAATTAGAAGAAAAAATCAAGAACAAAGATGGGAATCTAGCATATCTTATTACCTTGTGTTTGTCAAGTTGTTTGTACGTACATCCTGGCTTAATCTTTGATCAAATCTTTGGAAGAAAGTGTATCATCCCCAGTTTACAGCATAGCAACCTCAGCCTCAGGGATATTAAATGTATCATCCAAGTTCAGCCAGCTGGGAAGTGACAAAGCCCAGAATCGGTCCATCCCACATCACCTCAAATATAAAGACAGCATACTTGTAACTTCATTACCAGAGATAAAAGTCTTTTAGGAAACTAAATTTACCATGAGATTTATATCATTGATCTTTGTGCAAGTTTTGATGGATATAAAAGTGGACAATGCCTTTGGCTAATCTTTTGTAAAAACTATAATGTGACAACGAAATGGATGGTTCTTATAACTCACCCTTATAAATGCAATTTACATTAAACTACTAAGTTGAGATACATGTGCCAGAGGGGTTAGTGTAGGGAAAAGGAGCATGGGGGAACCATAAAGAATAAAATTCATATGGAATAGCCAAAGAAGCATTGAGGATACGGTACAATTGATCTGGCTGTTGAAAGGTAGGGGACGTAAATCACCAGAGAGCTAGAAAAAAGCATTTGGAGCAAAGAAAAGGAATAAACAAATCTGAAGGGCTAAGAAAAATGCCAGCCAGCACAGTATCAAAACGTCAATGACTATCACCACTTCTGGACGTATTTTATAGATCAGTTACTTATCATATATGGTCTCTGATCAACTTCCCTGAATGGTAGGTATCATTATCCCCAATTTAGAAAACAGGAAACAGGGACTCAGAAATATCAGTGCGTGAACCGAGGAAGGAAGTGATGGATTACTAGATCATAAACGTGCACAGCAACTGAGGGGCCATCATAATGTGGGTCAAGAGCTGACAGGGGAAGACGATTCTAACAACCATCATTATCACTTTACTCTCAGTGTTCAAAGCATGGTAGATACAACTTCTTATTTAAACCATTTCCTTTGAGGGTACTATTCTCACCACTGATGTCCACTTGGGAAAAAAACAGACAAAGACTGAGTCTTAGAGAAAATTACATAAATTACTCAATGTCATAAAGCTATGGGCACGGACCTTTTGAAATTGTATAAATTCTTGTGCAGAGTTGCTTACATGCATTTTCTGGGGAAAGGGTGGGTAGCTTGCATCAGCTTCTCGAAAGAGTTCCTGGTGTACAGAGAAATTACGAACCACTGCGTTGGTTCAAAGAGAGCATTGGTGTAGACAGGCCTGCTAGTCTGGCAGAGGTGCACTCACGAGAGGGAAGCTTTTGCATGACATGGCTCCCTGGGAGAGTCTGCATATTGTCTACATGGGGGAGCATTGAACAAATAAGTAAATATATTGAAGATAATGGGAGGCAGGCTTCTAACCATTGGAGAAGGGGAGTGCACATATGAAAGGGTGAAAGCTAGAATGAGTCCAATAGTATTGGAATGGAATGTGTGGTGCTGGAGTAAACCCATGGTTGTGAATATGTAGATAGATACAGAGATGAATATAGAAATATGTGAGTTTATATACGTGCATATATATTTTAGCTCTGCCCTCCCTAGTAGCAATTAGCATACCGAAGGCAAAGACTAAAGTTCCAGCCAGTGTAAGCCAAATCCAGTATCTGAACCCAGGCAATCAGACTTCAGGTACTGCACTCCTTAACCTCAATGCTGTAGAAGTTAAAAGAAAGTTGCTTTTAGTGGGTGGAATGTCAGGAATAATTTGTACCTACTTAAAAAACAAAACAAAACAAACAAACAAACAATAAAACTTTTCGGAAGCCTTCAAAAGAACCATTCCATTGCAATGTGAAGTCTTTTGATTCTTTGAAGGATTATTCAAAATGTATCACTCACAGATCTTTTCCTAGGTTAGTCTCTATTGCCCTTACTCTTTGAAAACATAAAAACACACAGCTTTTTGTAGTTTAAACAAATTCAGATACATATTTGCCTATGTGAATCTAATGGTAAAAATTAAGTAATTGCTAAATTTATAGAAAAAAAAGAAGAAAAACACACATAAAAACAGATTCCAGGCAGTCTGGTAAGTGGTTTACATAAATTATGTCAATAAATTATACAACAGCAGTTTGAATTCTGGTCAGTTACTGTCACCATTTTATTGATAATTGATCTTAGGCTTAGAGAGTAGCTCAATAACTCGCTCCAATAGCCTCTGTTAGAGGGCTCTGTATTTTGCAGCTGATTATTGTGGACTTGTGCATTCATCGCAGGACCACCAAAGCATGGTGATGTGACTCAAATTTCTACAAAGAAGAGATTGAGCTCAGAGATATCCCTGTTTCTCAAAAACAAAGCCTTTTGTAGAAAGTGACTGCATGACCCCCCTCTGTAGTCTATTTGATTCACCCTAGAGAGAGGGAATTTTATGATATTACAGGAAACTGTTTTAAGGAACTGAAAGATAGTTCAACATGAAAGTGCACATCGACTTTTGTTATCGGACTTATTTTTTAGACATTGTGTTGAACTTCCAACCGAAAAAGAGGCATTTTGTCATGCAGAGGTAGTTCTAGAGCTAATGCGCTCCACACATCTGTCCCTGACACAGGGGATGGTCAATTGGCAGCAATGTTAGTGAACTAAAAACAAGAATGAGAGAGGCTTTCAATAGATCTAGCAGCTCTGAACTCACTGAGGAAGGTCTAAGCCTCAAATGACTCAGCTGAAATCCTCATAGAGATTTGAACCAACTGCAGTGAGAGATACAAAGTGGAAGCAGTGGAAAACAGCACAGATAGGAGGCTAATCGCAAATGGACTGAAATTTGAAATGAAAGCTTATTCAGCTTCAAGTGAGGGTAAAAATAGTGTCTCAAGTTTGGTCAAGTTGGTCGTTTAATAGGACACATATCTCTGAATAGATACATATTGGGAACAGATGAGACTGTACTTTTTCAGAACACCGTTGCTTTATAGTTATTTCCCATTTTATTGGAGATGAGGTAAGGATGTGGGGGGCAGTTGAAAGCCTACCTGTGGATATACGAGAGACGTTTTTGAAGTCTGCATGATCAAAACAGAGCTATGCCGGGAAGAGCATGGGTTAAAAGGGTGACAGTTCAGAATTAATTAGTATTTCGAAGAATGTTATGAAAACGCCTTGCAATTTTCAGTTAGGGATCACTGTACGCAAAGTTGTCCCATTTTTATTTTTTTAAATTGCTTTTCTACCCTTCCTATTTTTGCAGGCTCCCCGCACCTCATGCCCCGTCCCCAGGTTGTCCCGGCACAGGGCTCTGATGCCATCTTAGCTGTTCATTGTGCCTCCCTGTCCTGGCCCATAGCGTCCTGAGAACTCTCTTCCTGCTTCCTCCGTTTCCCCTGGAAAGAGCTTAGGCTCTTTCAACCTGAAACTCAAAACCTAAGTGAGAGGCAGCACGTGTTTATCTGAGATCAAAGAATAGCTATTCAGGAAGCATCTATTTAGGCAGAAACCCAAATAGTGCTCCGACTATGGGGTGAAAGCGATGGTTTTTATTTTGTTTTTTTTCTTGTTGTTGTTTGTTAGTTAATGAGAAAATGGAGGGAAATAATTATATGAATAGACGGAAGGGGTTTCTATTGGTAGTAATAAGCTAAGTTTATTCCTTTACTTTTTTTTTTTTTTTTTTTTAGCTGAGCCATCCTGCCACCTGTTGGCAGCTCAGCGGCAGCTCAGCTCGGCCCGAGAATCGAACTGCTGTTGCTCAGAGCTCAAACTCTTGAGTGAGCTCTTAACCAACTGAGCCACTCGGCCAGCCCTTTTTGTCTTTATTATACCTAAAGTATTATAATAATAATAAAATATTATTTATTAACTGTCTGTTTATTGATTCTAAACAGTATCTTTTAATCATCAGACCTCGTAGTTAGGAGGTCAGCTTTCGTGTTAGTTTTACAGTCATTTGGAAGACAGTGAGGCTCTGGCCCAGTCCAAAGGTTATTTTGCCCATTTCAAATATCCCAGAGGCTCAAGTAGTTAAGATGTGCCATGCATTTCCTATGAAATGTCTGCCCTGTCTGCATTTTAAAATGGCTCCACTGATGCCAACTTTTCCCAGCTTCATAATCAACCCGATCTAATTAAAAACCCATGTTATGCTAGTGGCTTATTCTTATGATTTAAACAAGTGACATGATGTCTCTGGATTTTAGTTTTTTTTCTCTGAGAGATAAAATAATAACTCCCACCTTGGAAGTTCATTTTCAGAGTTAATTAGAATATAGATCAAAAGCTTGGCACACTCTATGGAGCATATTAGGATGTTGGTCAATATTAGGCAATGGTGATGATAAGATTTGACCACAGTTATGCTGAGCCCATGTTAGAAGTGACATAAACTTATTGCACAGATTTATACTGAACTGTTAAAAGATTCATTCCCATGGGCATCTGCACTTAAAAAATGAAAATGTTTAATCCAGTGCAGTCACTGATATGTCAAGTATTTTGAAGAACAATTAGAAGGAATATTTTAATGGTCTGGATAAAACTTAAATAATAGTACTTAAGTTCCAACTACTTTTCCCATATTATAGGCATCTAATATATTTTGTGGTAAATCTGTCTCTTATTAGAATCCTCTCTCTCAGAAACAAGTGTAAAAGACTCCATTGAAAGCTATTGTAAAATTAAATATGTAGACACACCAAATTCATGTAAATGGAAACTCCACTTAAGAAACACTCTCCATATAGTCACATCATTGAAAACATAAAACTGTAAGACAAAATTGTATAGTACATTCTCCAGCAAAATATTAAAAGATGCCTTTACTCTGCATTGGGTCAGACTGACACAAATTTCAATAAAAAAAGTCAAATATAGCAAGGTAACATTTCCAAGAGGCTGGAGGGACATTGGGTCCTTGGAAAATTGATATTTACATAGAAAAGAAAGCACAGAGGATACTTAAGAATCTGTTTGTAAATAATACATAGTGAATGGATATATATTACTAAACAGGAAAGAATGAATGATGATGCTTTTACCACCTCTCTCCTTCCTTCCCTCCCTCCCTTCCATCTGCCTTTTTAAACATTTCTTTCTTTTTTCTAATTGTTGTTGGTATTGTTTATTTTTGATATGTATCACACTGTATACATGAAGTTTATATATATATATATATATATATGTATATATATATTTAAGATTTTTATTGGGGAATTGGGGGGATGGGAACAGTGCTGAGGAATTGGGGGAAGGGGAACAGACAAGTTGCTGTCGTTTTGTTCTTCAGTCTAGTTGTGGAGGACGTTGCTTCACTGGCCCAAGTTGGCACCATCATTGCGCTCTTCCTGGGCGAGGCAGATCAGTCGCCGGCTTCTGGACGGCCGCTCACTGCGGCTGCTGGCCGCTCACGCTGGCTGCTGGCTACACACGGTAGCCCATGGCAACCCACTGCCACAGGGGCTGCAGCCTCCGCTGTCGCCGGGACTCACGGCAGCCCAGCTCCAGGTTGAGCTGTTGTTCAGCATCTTAGCTGTGGAGGGCAGTGTCACTGGCCCTCATATGTGGGAGCCGAACGGGGCCCTCTGGCGTCCCAAGCCAGCTCTTAACCATCGCGCCACTTGGCCGGCCCAAGTGTTTCAGTTTTAATTGCTTTAGCCTTTAATCTTGACAACCCCCTTATGAGAAAGCATCTTTATAAGGTAGCTATTGCTGTTATTATCATTGATATCATCAAATAATAATGAGACTGATCATAAGGAGAGGGGCTAGGATTGGATCCTTCTTTAAACCACTCTGCTTGCTGTCTCCAGGCTTTTCTTCCTGCATCTGCTCCTGTCCTACCCACCCTCCTCTTCTCCCTGAGACCCATCTGCCCACCTTATGTAAGTGATCTAGTCCTCCACGTTGTACTTGTTATCTTCAACAAGATCCATTGTGCTCAGAAATCCTTTTATTCTCTCGGCAAAGCAGGTTCTTAGAACTACCGCCTTGCTAAAGACGTCAGCTTTCTGGCTCCCCAAAGCTCGTGGTGTTTTTTTTTTTTTCGCCGAGAGATTTGCCCTCATCCTGTCTTAGAGAAACTCTTAGGAAAGGAGGACGTTGAAAGACATAAAGTGGAACAGTTACATATCTGCAAGTCACTCTTCTTGTTCTATTAGAGAGATTAAAACATGGCTCCGAGTGGAAGAGCATCACCAGCAAGCACTATCAGAAGGTACTTGAGATGGAGACAGTGATTACAGTTTCAGGAGAAGCCGGGGAGAGAGTGGGTTGATATAATTCCCGCACATTTGTTCAGGAGGGACCTTGGAGACCAAGCGCACAGCCAAGAGATGAGAAGGAAGGCTTTAGTGGGGCGGGGTGAGACTCGTGCGGCACATTCAAGATGTTTAACAATGAAAAGGAAGGCAAACTCACACTGAAATAATCTGGTGTCAGATGTTGGCTCCATAAATCCAAAGCGCATTGAAAAAAAAATATATATGTATGTATAAATCTGAGAAACACAAGTACTGAGAAAAATTAAATAATATCCGGCTGCAGATCCTTGACAACAGCACGCCTAATAGTTTCACTTCAGTAGCTCTCTAGTTATCTCCCTGAAGCTTTCTTTGCATCCTTTGCCTTTAAATGCCTGTGGGTTTAAAAGAGGCCACGTTGATAGAACTGGCCACGTTAAGACTAGAAGGCGAGAAAGGTCAGACATGTCTCGTGGCTTTACATTGCAGTGTTAGCTTGCCCTGATTTCCCACGCTGTTTAATGGAGTAACTGTGTAGAAGGCTCTCAGGAACATTTACTATTTATGCTTGACTTAACTATGCTACACTTGACTATTTAATTCCCAACTTCATATTACACTTATAACCACGGCATTGCCCAGTGTTGATGGTGTAAACTTGTCGGGACTTTTAATTATAAAAATACTTAACATCCCTAAACTGTCAACCGTGTGTAAGCACCTATCGAATGTAAAAGACCTAAGAGCCATGCCAGCAACTATAAAGGAAATGTGCACCCTTGACGGAGTGCTCTGACACACCGTTTCCTTTCCAGTGCTATGTGCCCTGGAACCCGAGAGTGCTGTACATATTTGATGTCCCTGGGAACTCAGTATTGTCTAAACAACAGCTGGCCTGGACATGAGGTGATAATGGGAACATTTCATGACAATTATGGCCAAGACTGCTTTAATGAAAGGTTGCTGCCTGGAGGTAGTCAACCTCGGAAGAGTTGTTAAGTCAGAAGTTACTACGCGTTATTAAAGAAGCAAAACAAACCAGCCAAAGATAACAAAACACCCCAAAACAACAAAATAAAATTTATTTTGCCGAGTATTTAGTGGATAAGCCTCTGTAATTATGTCAAGACAGTAATGGAGCCAGTGTTGTACTCTTCGTGATTAAAAAAAAAACAAAACATGGCATTTTCTCAGAAAGTTCTGCATTGTATGTATCAGTTTTCCATTAGGTGCCATTTGAAGGTTCATTCTTGTATGTGCTATACTTGTGCTATCCAATACGGTAGCCGTTAATCCCATGTGGTTATTTTAATTCAGATTAGCTCAATTTAAATGGAAAGAAAAGTTCAGTTCCTAAGTTGCACTAGTTATATTTTAAGGACTTGATGATTGTCGTCCATGATTGGTGGCACCATATGGACAGCACAGTTAGATACCACCTCCATCATCTTCAGAAACTTCTATCGGGCAGTACCGCTCTAAACGCTAAAATAATATGCACATTGCTAATTAGTGCAATAGCCATATTTATGGAATCCCATGAAAATGGACGTTTTAGGATCATGATGGCTCTCTTTTAAGGGTCTATATAAATGTAGTGAAACTTAAGAAAAATAAACACTTAAGAAGAAATGATTGGGGAAGGTAGATAAAAAGAACGTTGGCTGCATAAAAGTTTGAGTTGTACTGAAGTGATTCTTTGGCAAATTGAACTCTCAGATGTTTAAAGCCACAAAAGGGAAAACAAGTGTATTTTTACTGCTTCTCTGTAGTTTTCATTAGTTAAAAAAATAATAAAATAAATAGATAAAAATGCAGAAGTCCTCTTAGCTTGGGTACAGATTCTGGGTTACAGTCAACAGTTTTGAACTGGTCAAAGTTAAAATATATTTCAAAAATCCAAAAAAAACAAACCTAATATCTTCACATTTGGATTCTGCATTTGCCTGAGGTAATGACAAAGAATCACAGATAAAATCATTTACACCAGAGGAGGAGGAAAGAAAGGCTTTCTTTGTTGATTTTTTTATTACCTGTTTAGCTGTAGGGACCTGAGAGTAATAAAAACAGTAAATAGTACCTCGGTGGCCTGAATAAGTTAGTGATCTTTCCAAAAGCACTCACGCTCAAAGAGTGATTAGTTTAAGCCTCACAAAGACCTAGCTCCCCGAATGTAATTTATAGTAATTATCCGGGTTCTTCCCTGTAGGCTCCTCTGGATGATTCGTGAAAAAGTCCAACTAAACACTTTAAACACATACTATCCAGAATAACAGTCTTTTGTATTATAGTGCACCAAAGCATAAACATGTTACTTCCCTTTAAATATTATAGAATCGAGTCTTTAAATAGCACATATAGTGTCCAGGACAGTGTTGTATGCAATTTTTTAGTTGATGGAGAAATTGAAATTTTAAAAAGTGTGTTTTCCAATAATAGGATTGAGCTAAACAGGGAGTGAGGTCAGGTGGGCATGAGTTGGGTTCAGAGAAACTGGGAAAATGCCAGAGAGGAAATGGCAGCATATTCTGAATACGACTGGGCACCTGTTTTTTAGAAAATTGCATCTCATGTGTCCTACAGGGCACATGGACGTCTTTTGGGAGGTGATTCCAGTAGGAGAGTAAGTAGAACTCAAAGGGAAGCTATTTGGCTAACGTATCAGTTGGACATCTACCGTGCCAAGCATGCATCACTAGTGCGAACATCATGAAAGTGAGAGATTGTACAGGATGTAGAGAGATGGTACCCTTGACCCTTGACTCGGTCATTGTCATCTCCAAAACCAGGACACCTGGACCCCAGGGATCAACAGCCTTAGCACGCACGTCTGCATGTGTGACCATTGTCCGTGTTTTAGTCACGCATGTCGGCTTGTGTGATTCGTGTCCATGCTTTAGGCAAGCATCCGCATTTTCAGTATCTGTGTCTTAGGCATCAGCAGCCAGCTGCCATTTAAAACACACGGGCTGAAAAAGGAGGCAGCCCCATGGCAATCACAGATTCTCACAGTAGCTAAACGGGTAGCTACTAAGCACCACTAGAATTACTTGTGGTGAGTGCAGAAATTATTGTTATGAAAAACTTCAAACAAATGCAAACAGAAAAGCATAAGAACCCATCACCCACTTTCAGCAATCACCAATTCATGGGCAAACTTGTTTCGCATTTTCATTCATCTACTCTTTCACCTTCTGGATTGTTTTGGAGTAAATCTTAGGGCATTTCAAGGAAACGGGGGTTTTCTCTACAGTGAACTGGCACAGACGCATAGTGTTCTTTGCTGTTGGGATCATATTTATATCCTAAGGACATTGGGAGTTATGTAGAAAAACAGTCAAGTATGTTGAGACCCAGGCTGCAACCCAAGCCACTCTGACATGTGGGCATTATGAATGAGAAGCCCCGAGTATCTTGTCAGAACCTGCATAGCAAGATTCTAAGAGCCAGGCTCCTGTGGGGTTTCAGGAAGGCTGTCGCCTCTTGGAAAACACATTTTGTTCATGGAAAATCAGCTCTTGGTTTGCTATTGGAACGCAAAGTGACTGTGCACCCCCGATCGCCCATTATGAGCTGAATAGTATCCAGTCTACCCAACCGTAAAATTGGATGTGCACAGTGGCACTTGCCTGTAAAACGGGAATGGCACACAAAGCCCGGGGATGTAGCAGGACCCGGCGAATGAATGAGCAGCTTGGGCACGTAGTTCAGACTTCTGTCCTCGCAGCTCCCTCTGGGTCGCGGGTTCCTTCTTCATTCACACTTTTGATCCCATGGTGAGTTACCTATGACTAATTAACAGAAGAAGAGAAAACCCAGGCCTGCTCAATAGGTGCATATGCATGGTATTCTGGCATGAGCTAAAAGTGGATGGCCATGCCATTCCCACCCTGCTCAGGAGAAGCCCTGAAAAATAGTGGTGAAGGGTAACCCCCCCCCCCAGGGTAGAGAAGTTCCTATGGCATATCCAGTATCACACGGAATGGCTTCATTGCATTTCACCTATTCAGCCATCTTCCCTCCCACCCCGTTTCCTGGCAACTACTGATTTTTTTTTTTTTAATCATCATTATAGATTTTCTTTTTCCACAATGTCATAGAATTGGAATGGCAGAGTACATAGCTGGCTTCTTTCACTGAACAATATGTATTTAAGATTCATCCATGTTTTTTCATGGCTTCATAATTCTTTTTTTTTTTTAATTGTAAAATACACATGACACAAAATTTACCATTTCAACCACTTGTGTACAGTTCAGCGGCATTAAGTTCATTCACATTGTGCAACCGTAACCAGCATCTATCCCTTTTCATCTTGCAAAACTGAAATTCTGCATTCATTAAACAGAAATTCCTTTTTATTTCTGTAAAATCGGGAGTAATAATATCCCTGCTTTCATTCCTGATTGTAGTGATTTCGGTCTTCCCTCTGGCTCTCTCTTTTTAGTCAATCAAGGCAAAGGTTTGCTCATTTTGATATTTTTGAAGAACCAGGGCTTTTCTTTCTTGATTTTCCTTATTGTTTTTCTAGTCTTCATTTTGTCTAGCTCTGCTCAAATCTTCATTATTTCCTTTCTTCTTCTAGCTTTGTTCTTCTCCTGAAGGACATTGTTTCTTTCTCATTGGTCATCTTTCTAGTCCTAGTTGCTGTGTTTCTTCTCTAATCAAAAGATTAGTGCATAGAACTTCGAAGAATATAATTCTTTTAAGCACATTTTAGTCATGTTTTGGCAGTAGAATAACCAGCTCTCAGAACACATATTTCTAAGTATTTACTGAAGTTTGTTTGTGTTTGAGGTTCTGCTCCTTCTTTGCTTCCTTGAAGATACTTTTTATTCTGTTTTTCAAATTTTATATTCATTTAAGTGTGATTTAAAAAGGATGGCAAAGTAAAAATACCTTTGATAGCATCTTGAGCTGAAAGCTTGGATTCAAGTGTTTACATTTTTTTCACCACAATTCTCATATCATATCCTCTTCTGATAAACAGGAAAGATGTGCATTGTTATGCAATTTAATTACATTAATCACAGTTCAGTTGCTAAAACTGATATTGAAATGTAACATGAAATTAAAATCATAAATACTACATTTCCATGGTTTTCTAGGCTTTATATGAATTTTCATTCAATATGTTAGTAAAATCCTTTAATATATGGATTAGATATGATAAAACATTCAAAGATGCTTTGGGATGTTTTTACTGTAGTCTGTATCTTCTTTCACTGGTCAGGTAATAAGAAACACATTGGAGGTTTTGTATTTCTCTCTGAAAGCCCCTGTTTTTTTCTTATTCCTGGTGCAGGGCAGGTACCTTGGTGAGCAACAAGGGAAGGCTACCTAGCCTATTGACTCACTAATTATAACCATATTACAGTATATTGCAATAAACACAAGTATGCATATAAAATACATATAATACAGTGACATAGGGTATTATTTCAACACTCTAAGACTGGTAGGGTGAAAGTAGCAATATTAACACCAAACAATGACATATATTGAGTGCTTCCCCTGTGCAAGATACATCCTCTCCTTTGAGTCACAGAAAAATGACATATAGTTGGCTGTTCATATTACTTCCATCTGCCAGGCAAGGCAGTGCGAGCTTAAAGAGGACCTAGAACTCACCTAAGGTCACACAGCTTATTAGGTGAAGTCAAAATTGTACCAGTTGGTCTTGGGTCAGACTCGCCAGCTTCTCATAGCTCATTTCCAGTTTCCTCTTATGGGTGGGTCTGTCTCTGATGTAATTTTTCAGGGTTTACGCTGGGCAGGACATGGTTGTACAGCTACGGAAGAGTATCATGGCTGACCAGGAAGATACTCCTTACCAGTGAGCAAGGAAGCCCAAGGCGGCATTGAGTGGGAGACTCTAGTCAGTTTAGTGCTTGGCTTACTAAGTGTCACTGGCCTTTTTATTGTTGTGGAACCCTGAAAGGAGTTAGACTTGTCCTCTTCAGAGGCTAGGTGACAGAAAACTGGAATTAATTAGACATGATTTTTAATAAATGAATGCACCACTCCAAATAACCCAACTCCTCATCTTACAGTAACATAGCTGACATTTTTAAATTTTAATTATAGTAAATAATAATTATCAGGATGACAGTATTTGGGTGTACATGATGCAAAATCTAGGTCCATAATGGGGGCTTACATTGAGCTTTGCTTTTTCATTTTATTAGTATTTCGGGATGAATTCTTTATGCTTACCTCTTTTGATGTCTGAACAGGTTATTCTAAGAGCCATAAAAGAGCTAAGCAAAATTAATTAGATGATGAAATTAAGATGCTTGCAGAAAAGAAGAGAATGCTTAGGCTGTGTTCACATAATATTTATACTTTGAACTGATTAAAGAAGTAAACCCAGGAAACTTGTTTTTTTTGTATTGTTATTTTTTCAATTTGTTTTTTTTGTATTCTTATTTTGCATCACTAGGAAAGTTGAAGGTGCTCCAAAGAAGACATGCCCGTTTTAACAAAGCGTTTCTGAAAAACATGTTTGAAATCATGACCAGCCCTTGAAAGGCTTCAGTTCAGATAGAGTGAGCTGTGATGAAAATAAATTGATATACTGTAAAAAGGACTAGCAGGATAATTTATATTCAGCAGAAGCTCAAATACTAATTCAGAGAGAAGATTTCAAGATGAAATGTATCCTGGAGTTAAAAAAAAAATCTAATTATCCTGACTACTGCATTTCTTAGCAAACTAAATTTTGTTTTTCTATCTGTGCTAGGAAGGCAGTGTCTTTAGTAGGGTTTTACGGAGTTCTTTTTTCATTAAAATCTATAGATTTTGCACAGTCTTGAGATTATGAAGTTTTCAGCAAGGTGATTTTTTTTATATCTGTCTCTAAAACCAGATTCTCAATTAATCTTTTACTCAGCAATTCCATTTATTTCAAGTCTTACAGAAAAAATATTCAAATCATAGAATCTGAACATCAATCAATAAAAATATAGTTCATTTATCTCTATTATATTTACTTATTTATTTCTAGATAGTAGTGATACACAGTTTAGTTCTCATCTTGATGGAGTTCCAAGATCCCTATTGTTTGCACATTTTACTAATCATTCAATTTACAGTGCATTTTAGATACTCCTTCCTGATAAAAGCGTATGGATGAATCACAGCCAAGAGAAAAAGAACGCATGTGACCATGGCAGGTTTTAACTATCGTAATCTACAACTTTCTTGTCCAAGGAACCCTTGTCTTCCTTTTGTACAAATATTTAATTACTCAGGATAAAACAATTTATGTTGTTAGGAAGAGCGACAATATACAGCACTCTGAATACAACCTTCTTCATTAAATATTCTGCTAGCATCACTCATGGTTGAATTGTATAAGCTTTTGAAACAGATCGGGAAGCCAACAAGGGCCCTGATTAAAAATAACAAGCTATGCTTTGTTTATCTTCCAAGTAGCTACACACATGTTCTCTGTCTCCCTACTTGTTTGAAGAACAGCATAATGGGTAGATCAGTTGCGTTACCACCAACAAAAAAAGAAATGCCATCGTTCAATTTTTAAAGTCATACTCCATTCTTATTATTTTAATCTTCTTAGCCAACAAGCAACATAATAATCTTTCTGCTTCACATGTTATTACATTTCTTGAGATTAAAAGGTGACTATTTTTATCATTATTTGTAAAATAAAATGTAGCTTTATGTTTCTATTATTTATACCGAGGGTGCCAAACAAACGTAAACACAAAAGATGTTACCAATGCTCAAGCAATAGTTCGTCGTCATCAGAAGTGTCTGGACGCTGATGGGAACCACGCTGAGCACCTCTTGTAATTGCAGAAGTCAAACGTCACTCGTATTCATCTTTTATTATCGGTATATATTGAGTGTTGCCATTTTAATAGTTTTTCCCTTTGTTTGGCACCCTCTGTATACATAGTAGAAATGGGGAAAATACATAAGTGGAGGAGAAATGGCACAGTGCTCAGTCTGACAGAGAAGGCATCTACAGTTTACATTTTTTAATATTTCTTGTTATTTTCCTGTTTTATATAATTGTGATCGTGTGCATATATAATAGTGTTCCCTCCTGTTTTCATCTAGCACTAGGATAGTTAATCATGCTGTAAACTCATGGTACATATGATTTGAATGTCTGTATATTAATCAATCAAGGATATAGACTTCATTTCCCTATAGTTACATATTGGGATTATTTTCAATTTGAACCTCTTGAGTAAATATCTTTGAACACAAACCTTTTTTTTTTTTTTTTCCTTGTGTAATTTCAAATATTTTCTTTAGGATAAATGCCAGATTCAGAATCCACTATCAAACAGGATGACTTTCTTAAAGGTTTTAAGCTTTTACCACCAAATTCTTTCTGAGAGCTTTAAAACAATATGATGTCCTAACAATAATGGATAAGTGGACACAAGCATATTTTTCATCAAAGATGAAAAAAAAATTGCCTAACGTAGTCTCTTGAAGATTTTTTGATTTTTCTATCACTATTAATAAGCGCCCTGATATAATCACAGGAGAGCCTGGGCCAGACTAGTATGAGACAGAACAAACAAGCAAACAGGACAAAAAAGTAAGATACACAGAACATGATGAATAAGATAAATTGGAAAATCTAAAATTAAACAGATTCCAGAGGGAATTAGGCCTGAAATTATATGCTTTATCGTTTTTGGTTAAGGATTTAACAATCCTTCAGGATGACGTGATCTGGAAATTAATGAGAGCTTTCCTATATAATACCCATGGAATTTATTTGTATGAAGTGCATCATACGGCGCTAAGGTAAATATCCTCGTCTGGGCTGATGGATGCAGCGCTTTCCTCTATCAGAGATCTTCCTACTCATACAAGAGCCTATCCCTAACGTGCAATTCCTCAAAGTTCACTTGGAGAACTGCGTCTCCCTGCTTACATTTGCAATTTCAATAGCTTTGCCAAAGGTTTGCCACTAATCATTTCCCACCCTGGGGATGTTTCACTGTCTGTTTACGTGACCCTGTTACCTCTGCCCTTTTTCTCTTCTGAGCACTTTGTGTTCCACATGCTGTGACGAGGGTTCTCATTAAATATTACTACCTTAGGTGGGAGGAAGACCTGTGCAGATGAGGGGCAAACGTGTGCACTTTCTTTCTCTAAATTATTCAGTGTCTTCCCTAACTCACAGAATTCAGCGTTTTCACTTAGATGCACCTGCCACGCCGGTTTCTTTTCCCAAAATCCAAATCTAGTGTATGTTCCATAAGGAAAATGGACCAATTAATCCCCCTAAAAGAGGTTTTTATGATGATGATGTGTATTTCATAGATCTGCCCATTGTTTTGTTTCTCCACATCTTTCCATTGTCTGCATCACACCTTTGACATCTTAACATAATAATTTGATGTATATCTTTGTATTCCGTATCACAATTTTAATTGCATAATTGCAAAATCTAAATTTTGTAGTGATAGTATTTTTAATATCTCCTTTTTCACCCACCACTTCCCTTCTGCTTAAAAAATATGGCAGCACCTTTCCTTGATTCTGTTACATTTATTAAATGTTCACTACTAACAATTTATTGCATATATTTATAAGAAAGCAAGTCTGACTTTTCTCATATCACTAATATTACACATCACATGTAATCTGACTTGCAGACTCACCATTATTCTCAAATTACTCATTCCAGCCCCACTCGTGAGTCTCTTATTAAAGCAAGGATTTTTCTCAGAGTTCATTTAAATTGATGTAACTAATAAGCACCTACAATTCTTAAATGTTTTTTTCTTTCTTGATCTCAGTGACAGGGCACTTTGTGATTTTAATTCTCTCACTTCCTAATCTTATTTAAGGCCATGCATAAACTTTCCAACTGCAAATCACCCTAACTCCTACCCATAAAAGTTTAGGGCAAAACAAACCCTGATCTTTAGATCTGGACTTCGGTACCTATTACAGTAGCCTGAACAAAACCAGTTTCCTTCCTGTCTTTGATGGTGTCTTAGAATAATCTCTCCCAATTCATTTCCCTCTCTTGTGTGCAACCAATCTGATTTTTCATGCTCCAAGCTCTTCAACTACCTGACTCGTTCTGTATGTTTCCTCTGAAACTTTATTCCTTTTAAAATTACATCACCTAAGGAGTCAACTTCTTTCAAAATTTTCAACTACCACCAAATGGTACCTCTCTGAAACTCCTGCTATCTACTTTCAAATGCCTACTGAATATCTCCAGCTAAACGTGAATCTATTCTTCAAATGCAACACGTACCCAACCAAACTTATCACCACACACACACACACACACACACACACACACACACACACACACACACTTCACCCTGACCTTCCTCTTATATTTTCATTATCGATAACCCGCATTACTATCTATTCTATTTCCAAAGCAGGAAACTGAATATACCTTTGACTCTTCCTTTATAGCTAATATCCAATTAATTATTAAATCTTCTCTTTATTTCCCCTCTTTACTGAGTTCCTTTAGACCTTCATCATCTTTCACTTAAGAGTCTGCATAAATTCCTACTCAATTCCCCTACCTTAGATCATAATCTTCCTATAAATCATTCTCAACCGTGTTGCCAAAATCGTCTTCAAGAATGCAAATCTGATCACGTCTCCCAGTTATAAAAAGTTAATATCGAATTTCTTAAATTGGCACTGAAGGTTTCTTGGGCTTTGGATCCAGCCAGCCTCTCCAGACTCAGATCCTCCAAACTCAATCTGTATTCCAGAAATAGATGTCAAAATGCCAAGCTACCTGCCATGCTTCCCAGATGGTCCCTATCACTCATGTTCATCCTCCCAACACTGGCTGCACTCTTCCTCCTTTGCTCTTGGCCGGATTTCTTTAAAACTCCATCCAAGCAGAAAGATTTCACTTGGATAACTTTCTTTGTCTTGAGTTATGTATTCATCCTATATTCTCTTTCAGCATTCATACCATGCCATATTGCAATTGTTCAATTGCCTCACCCACACAAGCTTTCTCTAGGAATAAGTCCATTCTATTCACTTCTATTGTCCTATAAGCCAGCACAGTGACTTCCAATGTCCATTCATGGCCCCTGGAGGAATTTCTGTCCAGGCTTCTCCCTTAGCACTTGCGACACTGCAAGGACTTTGTTGCTGAAACTTCATAGCACCTCCCCAGGACATGCTACTTCATGATCTTCTTCATGGGGTTCCTGAAAATAAAGCTGGAATCACAACCATCTGCTACTTTAATGAGAGAGCATTTGCTAGGCTCTGAATGTTTGTATCCCCCCTAAATCCGTATGTTGGACTCCTTACCCTCAAGGTGAAGTTATTAGAAGGTGGACCTTTTGAAGGTGATTATAGCAAGAGGGTGGAACCCTCATGGATGGGATTAGTGCCCTTATTAAAGAGGCCCAAGCAAGCGCCTTTGTGTCTTCAACCAGGTGAAGTTACAGTGACACTATGACCATCCGTGAGGATGTGGCCTCGCACCAGACACCAAATCCGCTCGTGTCTTGATCCTGCACGTCTCAGCCTCCAGAACTGTGAGAAGTAAATTTCCGTTGTATATAAACTCACCCAGTCTGTGATATTTTATTATAGCAGACCAAATGGACAAAGACAGTATTCCTTTTAACAAAAACAAAGAAATTGAAAAAAAAAGGCTAAAAACCCTAGCTATGAATAAAGAGATGCTTTGACTTTGTGTATTCTAGAAAGAGTCACAAAGCACAGGTTTTGAGAATAAGTAAACCATCCAATGAACAGGGCGATTAGAGGAAACCTTGCCTTTGGCTATATAGGTTTCTCTAAGCCAAGAACCAGGGCCATTATGAGATTTTACGTAAGAGCATCCTTACTCTAGGGAAATGTTAGGATGGATGGTATTTACCAGACACGCATGGAGGCAAGTCCAAACCATTGTCCAGAAAGTTTTTCTTATTGCCTGGAATCTGGGTACCAGATTTCTAGTTAACCCATCTCTAGTTGTTTTAAAATTACCTATAGTTTCTGAGACTCTTATTCCATTCATTTTATTAGTCTCTCTCTTCAGTGAAGACAATAAAACATGTCAACTGTTTTCACCTTCCTCCAAATTTCAAGTACAGAGTTCCATTCTTCACAGGCAACATGCAGAGCTGGTAGATAATCTTTTTAATCAGATACTCTATTCTTTGAAAGCTTCCTTTTTCGAGGCACTGAAACCAGTGAGGCTCTTCAGTCTGAGAAGCCTAGTTTGAATTTGACACTCCATACAGGACAGTATAAGATTTTTTGCCAGTTTAATAAACCCACCCAACCCTAGATTTGCCATGTATGAAATAAGAATAAGCATATTGACACAGTAATGGACCCTCATGGTTTCTTGCATCACATCCCTCCCCGACTTTTTCTTCTTTCTAAGAAAACTACGACGTATTCCAGCATCTACTCTCATCCACATCATCACACATCTCAAGTGAGGCTGACCTGACCCTCAGATATATGTCTAATTGTCATCCCATTCCTCTTTCCAAACATTGTTTTAAGACCAGACAGATGTACATATGCCTCTATTTCTAACGCTTTCTGGACCCTGATGCAACTTTATTCAACACTGTGTGGAAATGTTGTCATTGTCCCGAAGCCATGCATTCACTGAGTGGGTAAAAGGATGAACATTATTACTTTGCCATCACCACTGGGCAGCTTTCTTCTGCCTTCTCCTCCCAGTTCATTCTTGGATCTTACACATGCTGAAAACCAAGGCTCCCTTTGCATGTTAATGAATTTCTCACTGCTTTGCTCACGGTGGCGCCATGATGTGGAGGAAACACATCTAATTCCGGTTTCTGCTGGCTCTACTTGTTTTACAGTATTTTTGTGGTGGGATGAGAAAAAGTATATGATTTACAAAGTCTTCAGCTTAAGAGTATGCATATGCTAGAGTGTCTACGTTTGCGTGAGAAAAATGAATGTGTTCGGGTTTTTATACATTTGGGGATTAACTGTTTTCTCAAGGTTTATTTTCATGACAGTCCATGATCAACTGTTTGAAAAAAAGAAACTAATTACTGATGAAGTAAATTTGTCTAAAGTAAAGCTTAATGGACCCATTTAAAAACACCAAAGCTTTGGTAAGGGGGTTTATTTTGAATGATGGGAAAATGACCAATGGTCATATACAAGAGTCTTGGTAGATTTTGTTTTGTGCTCTCACATGGACATTTGGTAGACAAACCAATAACTTCACGATCCTCTGTGCTATGCAGGAGGTGGGAGAAGCATCAGTCTACGCAGAGTGTTTCTCCATAGTTAAGCCTTGACAAATTCATTCATAAATATCAGTTAAACTGTTTTATGTAAAGCAATCAGGGACCACCAACTGCTTGAAAAGATGGCCCTAGAACTATGAGCAGTTTCCAGTCAGGGCACAAATCAGTGTGGAATCACAGATGGAACACCAAGCATTTTATTACACCCATTACATAAAAAGAGATTATTTCAAGGTTAAAGTAAATTACTAATAAATGTGAACTGTGGCTCTCCATGTTAAGCCAAATGGTCAGAGGCCAGCTACCCGTTCCTTTTAGGATGTTCCAAGACAATAAAAAGAGAGAGAAAAAAAAGGATATTTAAGAAAAGTAAACAAAACACACACAGAAAGAGATTAGAACCACTAATAGGGTCCACTAGCCTAGAATGCAATCAATGAAATTATCTGATTGCCTTCAAAGTCACTTAACAATTAGTGTGTATGTCCTTAGGCTATTCTGTCACCGAAGAATTATCCGCTATTCATTACTACATAATGCCCTCAATATCTTAAGTATTTTTTTTATGCCATTATATCATTTGCCTAACATTTGCTTAAACACGCAAAGGCAGGCAGCACTCTTGCACTTCTCAAGTTATCGGTGCTCCCCCTCCCCCACATCCCCCAAGAGACAAAGACAAAATAATCCACAGGGAAAATGTGATAATCTTGCATGTTTTGGCAGTGCATATAGCAATAAATGCTTCTAGGTACTTACTCTCAGCTAATATATTACTCATCATGGACTGTATTAGTTTGCAGTTTTCCACGGGTCTGTAGAGCAGACTCTAAGAAGCATCCTTTTAATTATATAAAAACTGGGTTAATGCTGGAGAAAATGTCTAGCATCTTAGGGCACATAATTATTCAGATTTTATATGAAAGTATTTATTTTTGATCACTTCGTTGGCATATCCAAACAGTATAGATCTGACATTTTCCAGAGTGGTAAGCTATTTAGGTAACTGTGCTACGTGACAAAACACAATTAAATACCTTCTTTTATAGCTTAACATTTATGAACTAATTTGTATAATAGTACACTGTGGTTTACAGTGTAGAAAGACCGGATTTTAATTATAACCAGAAGAGAATCGGATTAAGAAAGGAAGATCTTGATATACTTAGGAAGGATAATAAATAGTTTCTCATCCCATCAGCCTTAGTGGAGAGTGTCCATAACAACACAACACTTCATCTGACAGCTTATAACGAGCCTGTGAAGTTCTCACCTTGTCTAAAAGCTTGTAGCGGTTTTATATTATCTCAAATTTGCTGCATTTCTACACAAATAATTCTCTAACCGTTGCATAAATTTACATTTTAAGCTTAACATCAACTGAAACAGCTTCTAAACATCATTAATATTCAGGATTGGATCTACTGCACATCAAGACAACAAAATATTTCTTCAGGCTCAGAAAATTATTCATCCTTTTATTTCTATGTATTCGTCATCTCAAACAATGATTGAGTCAAAGCGATGTAAGCTTTGCTTTTTTAAAAACTTATTCATTCGTGAGACGGCCGAGTGGCTCAGTTGGTTAACATTTGGCTTGGGAGTGCGAGCTCTGAGCAGCAGGGCTGCCAGTTCGGTTCCCACATAGGCCAGTGACGCTGCACCCTCTCAGGTAAGATGGTGAACAACAGCTCGAGCTGGAGCTGGGCTGCCGTAAGTGGCCGGCGACTGCGTAGGCTGCAGTGGGGTGCTGTGAGCTATCATGAGCAGCCGTCCAATGGCCGGCAACTGATCTGCCTCAGCTGGGAAGAGCGCAAGAATCACAATACCAACATGGGCCAGTGAAGCGACGTCCTCCACAACTAGACTGAAGAAAAAAGGACAGCAACTTGTCTCTTCCCCTTCCCCATGCTCTAAAATAATAGTAGATTTGGGATAACATTCATTTACATATATATATATATATATATATATTCATTCATTCAAGATAGTCAATATTTTAAAAATTCACCTATCTAAAAAATACTGTAATTCTGTATTGAACTAAATTATATTTCACTTTATTTATAGAAAAGTGCACATAGACTTACCTTTGGGCAAATTCAAGTTATACAACAAACCAGCTTTAAGAGAGATATTGAAAACCTTGACTGCACATTTTCTTTGTCATAAATTAAGTATTAATACTTTCTGAAAATGTAAAGAAATTTGATTCGTGAAATGAAATATATTTCATTAAATTGTCATTCTTCTCAGTGTTGAAATAGTTATAATGTGTATGTATATGACCGTGTGTGTGTGTGTGTGTGTGTGTGTGTGTATGTGTATATATGCAATTTAGTCATAGTAAATAAGCAAGTCTTTGTCCTTATATATTTGCTGTACTTCTGATGGAATCTATAGAAAGTTACAATGGAATAATTTATGTAAAAATGTGTTGTAAAGTAAACTGACACCAGTCTTCATTTTAATTATATACATTTCCCTCCCCCCCATGTTTGAGGAACTGAATGCATGACATTGTCACATTCAATGTTTATGTCTATTGATGCAATTAAAGGGTGAAATTAAAAAAAAAGTTGATCAGTTCAAACTGTTTTCATTATTTTAATTATTCTTCCTTTTATGGAGAAAGTAAATTAGGAAGTAGTTTGCTGAGGAGAAGATGAAAGATTTAGTAAAGTAGAATAGACAGTAAAGGAAATAAAGAAAAGAAAAATGAGTCTTCAAGGTGAACAAGGTAAATTATGAACAATCAAAGGTGATTATCAGTTATGGGGAAATAGAATAGTCAGTTGTTAAAGACATTCAGAATTATTTTTTTAAATATAGATTTTGTTCTAAATTTGCTAAACATCATAACTTAAATATTCTGTATCCTTAGGTTTTTGACATGCGCAATAGTTATGGCCATTTTGGAGATAGTTAAAATATTGGAAAAGCCAGATAATAGAATTTCTCATTCCGTGATAAAGGAGTTATTTGTCTTTATGTCTTGTTTGTTGAGGTATTAGAACATGAAATTGAATTATGTTACTTTTAAGGGAAACTTTTTAGCCAGATATTTTTATTTGTTTATTACATTGAAATTTCTCAGTATTATGGCAACATTACCCATATCAAAAATTAGGGTCTTTAACTAGGAAAACTGTTCTCATGTTAGCAGGCCTGATCTTTTTATCTTTTTGCTTATTGAGTTTATTTGCTTTTTAAATCCCTCTACTTTCCGAAATTAAGTGTTAGCTTTTGCTATTGTTATTGTATGAAGCAGGCCTTATTGCAAAGAAATCAGCAAAATTATTTGAATTAAGCACTTAGCAAGCAAGATGATATATTTGTTTCAGAAGGCAATTACAAAGGATAAAGGGTCTAATTCATTATAGAGTGCTTGCACACATAATTGGAATCACATACCTTTTCAGCATAAAAATGATCTTATCCATTGTGGGCTTTCTTTTTTAATTTACTTAACACAATTTAAGTAATTATCATAGTTTCTTAATATTTGTTTAAAGAACAAGTCACTTAAGAATCTAATTTATTGGGAGAGACACCCTTGTGGTATGTTTGTGTAAATGTGCACAGAGAACTAACTACCCTTAATTCTACTTAGAATGATAACTTTCTCATTTGTTCTCTAGCTATTTTTTTTCCTATAAAATAAATACTTGGGTAATTTGACTATTCAGTTGAAACTTCAAATAATTTGCTTAGGCACTGAACCAAAGATTATCTTATGTTGCATATAAATGTAAGTTTATATCATGTTTTAACTTTTTCTAAGTATAAAAAATATATGCTTATTTAATAAGTACACAAGAGTGTGAACATGACCTGATCTCACCATCCACAGGCAACTGCCCTTGATATTTGCATATTTTTCCTTCTAAACATTCATCTGTGTATTAACAAATAAATGTAACTAATTTTTTTTTGTTTGTTTTTTTGGTTTGTTAGCTGAGCCATCCTGCCACCCGTTGGTAGCTTAGCAGCAGCTCAGCTCAGGCTGGGACTCAAACCGGCGACCCTGTTGCTCAGAGCTCGCACTTCTGAGTGAGCTCTTAACTGAGACACTCGGCCGGCCCTACTAATTTTTTTTTTTACTGTTTTTTTTTTTACTGTTTTTTTACTGTTATTTATGTATATATTAAATTAATAAGAACAAAAAGGTGTCGTATCTTATTAATACATAAAATAATAAATTTTAAAGACACAGATTGTTACATTACTATCTCATCTTTTAAAAGGACCTTTTCCTATCTTTCAGATGCATATTGTAAATGACTAGAATTGCACATGCATTTGATGTATAAATAAATATGCATATATCGGGGTTGAATGCTCAAAAATGTTTTTACTGTTAAATATGCAAATCACTAACAGTGGGAGACTATTAGGAGGACTCTTGCAAATGTCTTCTAGTTCTTCTATTTTTTTTTTAATCAGTTCCAGGTGTACAGAACAACATAATGATTAGACATTTACACCCCTCACAAAGTTATAGCCCAACAAGTCTACTACCCATCTGACACTGTACATAGCTATTATAATACCATTCACTGTATTCCCTATGCTGTGCTTTACATCCTGTGTGTTTATTTTAATTGTAGTTGACATTCAATATTATTTTACATTAATTTTAGGTGTATGGCACAGTGGTTAGGTGTTTACATAATTTATGAAGTGATCCCCCAATAGGTCTAGTACCCATGTGACACCCTAGCATTTGCAACATTATTGACTATGAAATGTGACTAATCTCGTATCTGCTTTTTCACTTAATAGTTTCTTATATAAATGTTGCTTATTTAACAATCTTTGAAACATAGTTTTAATGGTTGCAATATACTTCAATTTTATAATTTTGTTGTGACTTAGTTATGCTTCTGTTGTTGAACATTTCATTCATTTTTTAAAAATTTGATAAATAGTTCTAATGAAATAGCTTTATGTACCAAGACCTTGACCTGTATTTATAAGACTTTTTTATTTGCAAATATCATAGACAAACTCAAACTCATTTTAATTAAAACAAAAGAAAAGATAGTATATTGAAAGGAAAGTTTGACCATTTGATGAGTCACGGAATACAAACCACTGTCCAGAATGAAAAGGATGGCACAGGGACTCCAAAACACTTGGAGGCATGACAATAAAACCACGTTAATCCTTTCTTGGTTGTTTTATTATGCATAAGGTTGTGTATTAACTTTCCTTTTCCTCCATTCTCTCTGCTCCTCTTAGGTACGTGGGTTACAGATGCCACAGTTGCTGTCCTCTTAACATCTTTAATCACCGGTAAGAAGCTCATGCAACTTTCTATCACTCTGTCTCTAGACACAAAATTGCAGGGAGGGTGTTCTTTGGCTCTGCTTGGGTCTGACACTCACTGCTGACCTGTCTGCACTTGCCAGCAGGGCAGTGGGGTGCCGTGACTAACCCGGCTTGAAGCAGATGTCCACCCTTTGACACAGGCCTCATCTAGCACCTTTGCTTATGTGGTAAATAGGTCTGGCTCTTCCCTGTGCAAGATGCTACATTAGGGTGCACAGATGAGTAAGAGTGTTCTCTTGTTGCTTCCCATAAGGAAATACCAAAAAATATCACATTTACAATAAGGACAGATCAAAAAACATCACTTGACTTCGGTTTGCGATTCAGTCCATATCTTGTCATCATCTTGAAGACTGTTATACACCTGAGACTTTTCTTATACGCTAATACTAGTTTCATTATGTAAACACCTCTATGTATAGAAGTCCCAGAATAGTGAAGAAATTATAACATTACGTGTTTCCGCTCACCCCTAAATGTATAGATGTTGGATGTGTGTAGAGATATTGGATGAGTGCATTTTTTAATGAATGTAATTGAGAAGAGTGTAAAAAACACAATTTTGCTTAATAATCATGATGGTGATATCAATGGCTGGCGTTGACTGTGCCCGGCACTGTTCTAAGTGCCCTAACAAGTATATCTTTGTATTTGCACAAGAATCCAGAGGTCGGTCATCATATCTGTTATCACATGTCTGATATCTAAGAACTTTCGCTATGGACTGAATGTCTGTGTTGTTTCAAAATCCAAATACTGAAGTGCTTCTTCAGTGACACTTCAGCATGTGATGGTGTCACGAGGTGGGACCTTTAAGAGGCAGCTGGATTAGGGAAGGTCACAAGGATGCATGACTCAAGAGTGGGATTAGCACCCTTAGAAGAGTCAGTTAGAGAGAGCTTGCTTCCCTTCTTTGCTCTCTGCCATGTGAGGATGCAAAGAAACGCCAGCCATCTGCACCCCAGTAGATTACTCTGACTAGAACCCCACCATATTGTCACCCTAACCTCAGACTTCCAGGCTCTACAACTGTGAGGTTCAATTTTTGTTGTTTATAAGCTTTCCAGTCAATGGTACTTTGTTACAGCAACCTGAAACCAACCAACACAACCTCTAAAAACTGAAAAAAAAGTGTTTTCATTCATTGTATGCCAAAATTTAATTGTTGGCAAAATTCAGAGCTGAATTGATTTGTTCCTAATAATAGTCTTTACCCAAATCTTCTCAGGGTGAATATTTATGGTTCGCTGAAAAAAAAAAAAAAGATTGTCTTTTATTTTGGGTCCCGATGTGGTTGTTATGTACTATGTGGAATATGGAGTGAATTACCTCACTGTTACACAACTTAAATTGAGAAATACATGTAGCCCCAAGGATTTTAGAACAGGGATTGTGGAACTGTTTCTAATCCCTGTTTTACTCAAATGGAAACTGAGGTCCAAAGTGCTCAAGAAATGTGACCAGGGTCCCATAGCCTGTGTGTAGAAGGACTAGTATCAAAACCCCATCTTAGAAGGCTATAGGTTTTTTCCTGACTAAACTTCATAAATGACTAGTCTCGTTCACATCCAGGTAATGCGGTATGAATGGACAGTCGTTAATGAATAAATGCTGTAGAAACATTCAGGCGAAAGACCTGTTGCCTGAGTATATTAAAAAGGGAATTCTTACCTAAGATCTATTTTTAACTAGTTGTGTGACCTTAAGCAAGTCTCTTCAATTATCTTCACCCGAAATTCTTGTTCACATGAGTGGGGATCATTATACCTGCCTTACAAAAATTGTGTGATGTTAAAACACTATCATCATGGTGAAAGTACTTGGAAACTCATTTGCGCCATGCGTGATATAAGAAGCTATTATAAAAGTTTTATAATACAAAGTGATCATTGTGCGCCTTTAAATGGAAAAGAACATTAGAAACGCCTCACACTGAAAATACGAGGGGCATCCCCCAAAGTGTGGTTCACGGAACACTAATCTATGAAATGCGCCAGGATAAAAGGGTGCTATCGTCTGATACCGCTGGACAGAGATACACATTCTCTCTTCTTTCTAAAGATTCACAAGGCTCAGGCAGATGGGAAAGGCTCATACAGTCCTGCTTGAAAAGAACTTTATATATTTTTTTCTGTATTTAACCTAGGATTTCCAAAATGTGTTACACCACTTGTGAACATCAGTAATACCTTTGAACATCTTTTGGGACCATTTGGTTGAATATGTTGTAGGAAAAATCTACAAAATAATTCGTATTTAAAAAACCAAAGACTCTCATTAGTGCTAACATGTATTTATTTTATCTGGAAAAGTTTATTTTACATTGAAAAATATGTAGCTATTTTATGAATACCACCAATTCTGTTTACACTGAGGAAACTGTACAGTTCTTTTTTCCTCCTGCCATAGATGTGTTCTACTTTCACAAAATAGGATTTGGTTTTTCCTGAAAAATTTTGTGGTAACAGTATATCCTAGTGGTACAGTAACTCATTAGAGTTCACTGATATTGCTTGTCCACATGCTACACTGAAATCTCATCAGCTTTTAAAGAGTTCTCATTTATTCAATTTTTTTGTCTTAATTTTATGGGAAAAAAATGCACCCACAGTTCTTTGAAACATTCCTCTTGGCATAATTCTGTGATGGTTAATTTTATTTGTCAACCTGACTGGGATTGAAGTGTCTACTGCAGAGTGAGTGTGTTAATTGGGATGCAGCGGGATCCTGAAGGTTGGAATGGGGACATGTAGAAAAACCCTGATGAAGCTGGGGGTACTGAACCCCTAAATCCTGATGAGTCATCTTTCTCAATGGTAGATGCTTCCCACCCCTAGTGGAAGCATTTCTGCAACCCCTTCTAAAGGTATAAACTCTGCGTTTGCCCGAGGAAACAGGATCAGTCCCCCCTGAAATCGCTGTCATGTAAGACACTGCTGATCTCTTTAGGACCGTCTGTCTTTGCCCCTCCCCGATTCTAGGTCTGTAACTAGACCCAGGTCTCAACAGGCTCCTGAAGGTGAGGTACAAAGTGTGACCCACAGGAGATGCTGCACTCCAAAACTACTGGAATTTTCTAATCTATACAGACAGGAACTGATGGAGTCTGTGTGGCAATGGATATATAGCACTGTCTCTCCTATCGCTGGATTCACAGGTCAGGAATTAAAGGGTGGGAGTGGGCGGGCACCACGGCTATTGCACCCAGTGACCTGCTAGCATCATCTTTGTTTTCTGTTCCCATGGCTACATGCCTTCACCAGGAGATACAACAGTGATGCCATTGAAGTTAAGACAGTCGCCAGGCCACTGTGGACTCTACTTGCCTCTGAGTCAGTGGGCAAATAAGGGAGTTACTATGCTGGCTGGGCGATTGACCCTGACTATCACAGGGAAGTCGGTTTCCTGTTTCACAGTGCGGGTGTGGAAGGGTATGTCTGAAATACAGGCCATCTCTTTACGCACCTCTTCCCTGTTACCACCTCCTGTGATTAAGGTCAATGGAAAACCACAACAAGCCCAATCCAGGACTCCTAATAACCCAGACGTTTCAGGAATGGAGATTCGGGTCACCCCGAATCCCCCACCAGGTAAAGAAGCACAGCCAGCTGAGGTGTTCGCTGAAGGCAAAGGGAATTCAGAATGGGTAGTGGGGAGACACAGCTACAAATACCAGCTATGACTGTGTGAGCAGATACGGCAATGAGCCCTGTGATCATCATGAGTGTTTTCTCCTTATTTCGTTAAGAACACTTCTGTGTGTGAGTGCGTATGCCTACAAAACCTCTTTGTTTCCTTCCCTTTCTTAACCCCATTTAGGTAGCATAAGATGAATTGACTGTATGCCATCGTGTTTAAGTGTTGTTAACTTTACATGATAGTATTTCATTTATGGGATATCAAGGCAGAGTGTGAAATGTACTCAAGCGGTTTACCTTCTCTGCTAGAGATGGCATTTGTACATGAGATAGTTGTATCATGCTAGGTGAGGTTATAACTTGGCTTTTGTCTTTATTTAGAGATTAAATGTGGTTTGAAGAGATGTGGATGTGTGCCAAGTTGACAAGAAGTAGACTTTTGATGGTTACTATTGTATGTCAACTTGACTGGGCCATGGGATGCCCAGATAGTTGGTCAAACATTATTCTATTATGCCTGTTTCTGTGAGTGTGATTTTGGATGAGTCTGGCATTAAAATCAAATGACCGTGTAAAGCAGATTGTCCTCCCTAATGTGTGTGGGCCTCATCCAGTCACTTGAAGGTCTGACTATATCAAAACTCCGACCCTCCCCCAGTGAGAAGTAATTTGTCCTGACTAATTGCCATCAAGATGGAACTTTTTCTTTTTTCCCTGCATCTTGGCTTGAATTGAAATGTCAGCTCTTCCTGCGTCTTGAGCTTAATGGCCTTCATACTGGAACTACACCATCAGCTCCCGAGGGTCTTCAGCTTGTTGTCTGCAGATCTTAGGACTTGTCACCCTCCATAATGGCATGTGACAGTTCCTTATAATCATTCTGTGTGTGTCTCTGCATCTCTCTCTCCCTCTCCCTCACTCACTCTCCCTCTCCCTCTCTCTCCTTCTCCCTCTCTCCTTCTCTCCCTCTCTCTCTCCACACAAACACGCACACATACACACATTATTGATCCTGTTTCTCTGGAGAACACTAATACAAACTCTTTTTTAAAATCTTATATCTTTACTACTCTTTAGTAGTTGATGTATTATGACAATTTCCAGACTATACTGATCATAACTCAAAAGTTTATTATATGTATAGCTTACTCATTGTTCCCAACCCATACGTTTGTGATATGTTTGTTCATTCCCTACAAGGTAGTCAGGTTTCCTCCTCACATTTTATTCTTAGCATATGGTACATGTGCACATGTAAGACTGTATTCGATTATTTGCGTACTTATTTCTATTTCCTCACTCACAACTAATATCTGGAACAGGGACTGGTCCATTTATTTTTGTTGGCCTATCCAAGACACATTTCAACGCCTGAGAATTAATTGGTAACAAATACAAGTTGAATTATTAAAAGGAATGTATAGTATGTATCTCAGTGAGGGCCTACAAATCTTGCCTTTTCAAATCTCTTTAGCATCTCAAAGGAAGCAAATGTCCTAGTGTATTAGATATTGTGTCGCATAAATAATGTTTGTTGGCCAGTAACATTTTATGATTTTGTAGAAGTAAAGACTGCCACAACGAGAACAAAGAGAAGCTATTTACTCAGAGGCCGCTGCCATGACTAGCATTGGGCAGTGACTCAAAGGCAGGCAGGGGACTGGGAAAGCCTTACAGTGTCTAACAACGAAGGCTCCAGGCGTGCTCTGATAGGAGCTTGTTGCCATGGGGAAGCCGGAGGCGGGCTCATTAGAAGCGGGGCATCTCATCTGATTGCTTTGGGGAACACAGTTGGCTTTCTGCAGTTGGTCCCGAGATAGAAGCAGGGGCAACAATTAAGGAAGCTGGCAGTCACTGACCAATTCCTGGCCATTTTGGGCCAATTACTGCACAGGTTGTGGTTTGGCTTTTTGGGCCGGTTGCTATGGAGTGTTTAAATCAGAGTTGTGTGTGGCCCTGTTATTTGCCCATTTGTATATTCTGTCTCTCAGTGTGAATTATCATATCATAGTGAAATAATTTTAAAAGATAAAAAAAAATGTAAAATTGCACATATTTTATACCAAGGAGGGAAAGGGATTGTGGTCCATACACAGGGGTGATTTGCTGTCTGTCAAAGGTTCCCCATTGTTGACTGAAAATACGGATGTGCAGGTTATTTATGTGTACAGTGATGGAGAGGTAAGAGGAATTTCAGAAAATACAGTGGATTTGAGTAATAAGCTAAAGGCATGGACAGTTTCTTCCTGCTGGGAGATGCATTAGTGCACAATGTTACAATATACCTTATTCTAACTTTAAGTATGGCAGCACCAGCAAATTCCACGCCTCCTCTCTAACTGAGAAGATTTTGCTAGCGGACGTTAGCTGGTTTAGCCCACCAGTTGGCCTACTCATGTACGTGAGCCCCGTGGAAGAGAAAGTTGCACTCAAGTTGAAGAGTGATGTGTTGAGTGATAAATGTTCGTCTTCTAACTCCTGCAAATGGTGAGGAGCAGAAACGTTGGTTACCCAGTTTTGTTCTTTGAATTATCATTTTCGTCAACCATTTTTGAGACATAAATGGACTCTTTTTGTTCCCACTCACCTCTATCTCCCACGTATTATCTGAGAAGAACGTGTGCATGTCATGACTTGAAGGAAATTATGTCTATGTTATTGTGAAGTAGAGCACTGGGTTTTCACAAATCATAATGGGAAACATTTTTTTTTCTCCTTTAGCAATAAGATTTTTTTAATTAAAAGTGTTACATCCTTAATAGTCTTTTATAAGCATTAACTACTACACTTATAAATAGATTGTACTACAATTGCTTTAACCTAGTGAGGTGGAGTAATGCGATTTTTCTCCATTCGGAGTATGACTACAAACAGGTGGGAATTTGTCAGTAAGTTTTAGGAGCTGCAAGTTCAGTTCATGATAGCTAGTTGAGCCAAAAAGAAAAAAGAAACAAAGAAAAAAAAAAGAAACAAACAAACAAAGTACAATGCATCATGCATAAGTTGAATTTGCTGGGGAACAGGAGAAAGTTATAGTAATGAGAAAAAAGAAAACAACCAGAATGTTAGTTTAATCAATTTCATGGTAGTATCAGAATAAAATCCATAACCTTCTTCTTTGCTAAGATTATTGCAGTGACCCCGAAATCATGCTCCCTCCAGCCCCAACTGTCTGGGTTAGGGTGCCGGGCCTAGACATTTCTGAGGGGCCTCAGCTACCTCATTGCTCTGTGCTTGTGATTACTACAAAAAAATCAGTATTCGAACTAGTCATTTCCTGCCCCCTTTTTTTTCCTCCCAGCAAATGCAACCTCATCTGATCAATCAGCAAAACTTATGCAAATGGTATGACTGGCCGGGTTCTAACATCCCGGTGTTCTTAGATACCTTGGTAAAATTCCCCCAGTACTCTGTTACTTTTGTTACCTTTGCATTTCCCTGTATTATACCTATATTCTGAATTGTATGGCATAGACTACGGAATAACACAACATGAAATTTCAATTTACCCAACATAGGTTATGATTTACAAAAACAGCTTATTTTGTGAAAGTAGAGAAGATTAGCCTATATATGAGTCCATTTCAAGCATGACATTAAATAAAAACAAAAATGTGTGTACTTCCAACCTCAAAGCTGTAGCTTTTGATCTACTTTTTTTTTTAAAGTCTTAAAGTAGTGATATGTCAGGTTATCTATACAGAATATTTTCTTCTTAAAGTCGGTATTATTTTAGAGATGAGGAAGATAGGAGAAACGAGAGATGTAGATGGATTTTTTTTATAGATGTTTTAATCATCACAACTTCAGGTTGCATTTTGAATGTAATCCCCATCATCGGACTTTTTTTTTTTTTAGCATACATAAGTATTTGCCCCTTCAGTTGTGAGATACCTTTTCCTGCCTAGCGGAAGAAAGAATGTCCATGAAAACCTTTATGAGTTAGGGGACCAGATGCCAGCTTAGAATTCCATGAACAGCAATATCAAGCGGCCTTCATAACACAGAAAATTTCATTCTCTGGCATCACCGATTGTTTGGGGTCCAGGTTAAGAATGATATTAACTCGTTTGGAAGTGGCAATCTAAATGGGTCAAGTCCAGTTGCTGCCGACTGTAATAGTGGCTGTGCTAATACTGGGGTGTCTAGGGAACAGTGCCATTTGGAGCAATGGAAAAGTGAAATTGAAGTATAAAATGACTTTGTCTTCCCTCCATGCTGTATTCACACTGGCAATTTAAAAGCTTCACATTTTGATCTTCTCAGGCACAAGGCCACTTAAACCCATCCTTCCTCTGTGCCTCTGGGGCGGGGGTGATGGGCGGTGATGCATTATTTAAGTGTATGTGGCCATGACCTGCAGAGGCTTAAGACAGAACCCTTTTGAAAAAGGGGCTGAGAGACAAAGCAGATTCAGTTGTCCCTGTGAATGCCGAGATATGCCTTCTACAGGGTGTGTTTGGTTCGGTGTTGGCAAAGCTTTTAGCTCCTGCCAACAGTGAATTCTCTGGCATGACAGCAGGGTTTGCCAGGGGCTGCCGCTTGACACGTTGAAGGGAGAGAGGTGCAAGAAGATGGAATGGCATCGCGACCGTTACAGCCTCAAAAGGTTCCTGGGAGCCGCGGGTCGCGGGCACCCCGGCAGCTGCGCGAACGGACTAGACGTTTCTCAGGCAGGGGGACCGCTCTTCCCTGAGCCAAGATCGTGTGTGTCGTCGGTGAGAGGCAGGGGCTCCACAGCGAGCGCTCATTTTGGAAATACCTTTTGTTAGAGCTCACAGCTGTAAAGGCACAGCAAATGTCACGTAAAAATCCACACGACAGAAACGGGAGGGTTCCTGTTTGGAGGCGAGGAGAAGGAGAGAGCGCGTGAGAAAACACGCTTTCAGCAGTAGGGCTCATTTGATGAGTATGCACCCCAGAGTGACCGTGACACGGGCGTTGTGAGGCTGCTGTTCCCTTAGGCCACTCAGGGGCTGATGGTGCGACTGCTTTAAATAACTACTCAATGCCGAGAGAATAAGGGGACTGACGTGGTTTGCCGTTCTCTGCTTACAATTGAAGCACCTTGTAAGCTTTTTTTAAAATTGAAATTATTCTTTTATTATTATTATTATTATTAATTATTATTTGTTTCAGGCATACAAAACAATGTGATAGTTAGACACTTTACCCCTCACAAAGTGATAATCTCCCTCCCCCAATCTATTGCCTCTCTGACATCATATATAGCTGTTACAATTGTACGCCTGAAGCTGAAGCTGAATAATATTGTATGTCAACTATAACATATATATATATATATATATATATATATATATATATATGGTTATATGGTCATGGGATATGGAGCATAGTATAGAGAATAGAGTCAATGGAATTGTAAGCTATTTTTAAGGGAAATTCTGTCCAGATACAGTTTGCACCTTGGGCCCTGACTTGAGAATGTCCCTTTTAGGTAGACAAGCTCCATGGTGAGAATTCTCCATGCATTCTGCTGGAACACGGAGCGAACGGCGCCACCTTTCCTAAGAACAGCGCTGTGCTCACAGATATTTGCACTTTGATAGTAACTACCATGTGAAATGCATGTAAATCTCTATATGACTATTGCATATGTAGGAAAATTGTCACCAAATTATACATGTTGAAAACAATGGCTTGTATTATCGCATGTACTTAGAATGGTAGCTGGACCTACAGGAACGTACAAGATGGCCCACTGAGGTAGGGAGAGAAAATGCTAGAACGTGTATTTTTTTAATCTAAAAAGGCAAGAAATTGATCTTCATTAATTTTGATCATAAGTGGATAACATTATGCCCTCAGTCTGTTTTTATGTCAAACAGAGATGTCTTGTGCACAACACATGGGTGCACTGAGGAATGTTGGGAGTTTCAGAGAAATCTAAATACACACGTACTTGATATTATTGATATTATTATTTAAATTATGAATCTTAAGCCTGAGGCACAGTTAATGTGCCCCATTGTTGAAGATCAGATCTGTAAAACAAATATTTCACGGCTGATATCTTAACTCAATATTGATTTTAGTGATGTAAACATGTGATTAACACTTCCAGGCTGGAAAAATTGTTTCACCTATTGCAATAACCTACCTGCCTCAAAAATTTAAATACAAAACAAAACAACAAAACACATTTTTTTAAATGAAAACCATTCAAGGATAGATGTTTCTACTGTTCACTTGCTGTTTACTTCCTCCTTTGAGGGACTGTTTATTGTCTGGAATCTCCAATATGCATTTAGGTAGAAATGGTTACTTACAGGAGGATAATTAGTGGCTTTCAATTTTCAGAAATAAAAAGGCAGGGAAAAAAAATGGAAGAGATTTTACTGCTGTTGACAACAAAAGTGGAAGACTTTAATTTTTACATTTAATTTAATAACAATAATAATAATTGTTAAATTAATTTTAATTATTAAACTATTAAATTATTATTAATTTATTTATACTCTCTTGTTTATTTGCTATGGAAATGTAATGCCCTCGCTTCTTCTTACATTGAAGTAATACCCCTAGTATTAAAATGAGGCTAACATTTCTAATAAAAGCAGCACATTTCAAAGAGCTAATCTGCTCCAGTGTTATTTGAATAGAAGGACTAAATATACTCATCTTTTGTTCTCAGTAGAAAATGATTTAACCTCTAAAAGGGGACAATCTTCAAACCTCGTATTTTTAGGTTGATAAGTTAACAACCAAAACAATATTGAGTTTACCACTATAATAAGTATCCATATCTGTAACTTAAGAGTGGAGCTAGCTCTAGACTTACATTGAAAATCGCCCATTTGGCCCCCCTTTTTTTTTTTAGACACAACTTTTATTTTATTCTTCAACCCAAAAGCCCCAGTGATGTCCACTTGACCTCAGGATGAAATTCCAGGCTCCCTGGCCTCAGGTCAACCAGCCACTTCATGCTAAGTAGGCCCACTATCACCAAAGTAAAAGTTGAATGACTAATAACCTATTATTATTATTATTATTACACCTGAAACTAACAATAAAAAAATAAAAAATAAAATAATAATAATAATAGGTCATTTGGCCCCTTTTAGTAGCTCTTTCCCTCTCCTATCTGCTCTCCGCCCCTTCCACATGCTCTGATTGCTGCGTTGGAGACAGGGCTACCTGGGAACTTTCACTCCTGACCTAGGACCCTTACTATTTATATACCTCTTGAAGTCTCAGAGATAGTTGCATTTTATTATCCAAAGAATCCCAGTCCTGATTAGAATTTGATGCCAGTTATGGGGGGAGAGGGTATCAAGGCAGGTCACTGGGGGGACATGTTTGATTCTTGGGGGAGTCTTCAAATCATAGCTGGTTGGAAATTGCTTAACTTTCATTATAGGCCTAATTAACTCAGAAAGAGAGGCTTAACCTAAATATCAAGATAAACTTGAGAAACATTTTATGACATACAGAAATTTTAAGATGTAAAGGACATTATGAGCAACAATCCAGTGTCTTCCTTACATAGGAAACAGTGATCAAAAGAGGAAAGATTGAAAAATTAGAATTGTAGTATTTATATAAAGAAGACAATGCAATTTTAAAATATATTTATGGAATGAAGTTTTATATGTGAATAAAATATCATCCAAAAGAACACTGTTATGGAAATTTCTTTGTGGAAGAACCAAGAAAAACAAAGTTTTCTCCAGAAATGGGATATGTACAAGTTTTCAAAACTTGCAAATATATTTTAATCTCAGGTCATAAAAACCTTTAAAAAAACGTCAGTGAGTAACCATGATGAGAAAATGAAAAGGAGCCTGAGCATCCATTATATGAGAATAAGAATGAGCAAAATAAAATTTGGGTATAAAGAAGGGACAGAGCAGTCAAGTAATTGGAGTGGTGCACGGAAAAAGTTACCCAAGAGATACAGACAGATCTAAGTGAGGATAAAAATCAACAACACAGATCTTAATAACTCTTATTGTCAATGAAAGCAGCATCCCAAAGGAGAGGCTGGGACATTGAACAATTCATTGACTGGCAGTAGAAGAAAATAAAATGTGAAAACAGCTAGATAGGGACTTTAGATGTTATTTTAAAGTTAATGCGCTGTGAAAAGGTGCCGAGAAATGAACAGACCCAGCATCGCTATAATAACCAAAGTTCAGAACAGTGGGTAAGAAAATTCAATGCCACTTTTTCATATTCTGTATACAGAGGAAACAATCTGCCAAGAAATCTTTATAGTGGGCTTGACACAGACAGCTTTGAAAATCAGAAGAACTGGAAAACATCATTAGGAACAAGAGAAAAAAAAATTTAATTATAGAGCAGATTCATCCTTTTAAGTGGGAGAGGAAAAAAAAAACCGACCACTTGAAAACATAGTGGGTCCCTTTATCAACGCATCCGGGGGCATGAGCATTGACTGCTTTTGAAATATATCATGTTTCTCTTTCTGTATATTTTTTCCTGTATTTCAAGGCGGCCTGCTTTGATTAGCTCTGCCCTCTCTGTCCCCAGTAAATCTTCCTGAACTTTACTTCCCCCGCTTCCCAACCATGAACCCCACTTACAATGTACCACCCACTCAAGATCACTGTATTTCTCTGACCTCCAGCTTTGTTGAGAAATGGGAGAACCCCGGGCTGCAGTTCTCTCTACTTCCTGCCCCACCATGAAATACTTACACCCTCGCCAGCCTCACCTCCCCTTCTCCAGGCTCAGCTGATGGGGCATACGTTCTGCTTTTTCATTTCAACAGCTCTGTCCTCAACCTTGATCTCATTCTTTGCCATCTTCAGCAAAGACGTGGTCTTTGCATTGGCCAGGATGGCGTGAATGTTCCCCTCAGCTTGACCAGACTTTAAAAAGGCTTCTCTCCAACTCCAGATCCCGGACTTCTGTTTTCTGAGAGCCTTTACTTTAGAAAACTTAAAATTGTATATGCTTCCTTTGCCCCTGAGAGATGCCAATTCTTTTAGAGCTTCTTCCCAGTGCTGCAACCTGGGGATATCTTTCTCAAGGACCTGAGAGCCATCTTTTTGAGACGCAGTCATCATGGAAGCTAGGTCCTCTCTCCCAGGGTCTTTGGGAGGGTAGGTGACTAACATGGGCATGCGCCTTGCGGTGAGTCGTAACACTGCCTTCTGTCATGAAGCTGTGAGGAAGTTGACTCTGGCTTTGAGTGAAGCCTGCAGCCTGATGGCCTGTGAGATCCTCCCACCCCAGAGAGTCAAAGCTTGGCAGTCATTTGTTTCAGTGGAGTTGGATTCGGACTGAATTGTGGTCTCTCTCCTCTTTTGCAATAACCTTGAATAAAGGCATCCGTGCCTGGTTACCTTTGACCTGTGCAATTGTTGCTTTGCGAGATGATCTTAACTTTTTCTAACATTTACAAACTCTTCCTGTCTCAAGGCTTAATAATATGCTTGCCTGTACTATTCTCCCCAACCACCCCTCTATTCCTCTGGTTGCCAAGTTATTATTTTTTTACTCTATGTCGTCCAAACTTTTTCAATTATCAGTGCCCTCTTGCGTGTCACATTTAATGTCCTCACCAACCATTTACTCCTCAAAGGGTCTCGCCATCATCCTTTTACTGTAACTGTAACTGTTCTGGCTAATGTACCCACAGGTTGCACATCGTCAAATCTGATAAACACATATGTAATCCTCACTCACACTCTTTGCAGTATCGTCACTGTTTACTTTCTCCTTGAAATTCTCTCTCTTCTCGTCCTCTGTGAGAACATGCTCGCTCCCCCTGACTTTCTCCCTTCCCCCTTACCCATCGCTTCCTAATCGTTGTTTGATTCTGTGTCTCGGGCCATCACTTTAATATTATTATTATTATTATTATT